>NC_091876.1:1907228-2221652 GCF_019399895.1 Cardiocondyla obscurior
TTTTCAAAATTTCTTTTGCACGAATTCTTTTTTTATACTTACAATGCATTGAAATCTCGATGGTACGTACGGATACTGACTCCATTGTACCATGTGTTTCATGAAACGCAGATGGCTATGGCTATGGCGGTGGTAATTACGAAGGTGGCTACGCGGGCGGGCGTGGTGGTGTACGCGGTAAAGGTACGCATTACAGCGTTCCTTGATATATTTTACTACTCAACATTTTGTATTTTGCTCTTCTTTTTTCCTTTACATTTAGCTTTGCCATCGCTAGCGTTGCACCCATCCTTGTTGTAACCCTTTGATTGCAATGAGAGCAATTTAACTTTCGACTTTGTCATAATAAATATCAACTCAACGTAAATCTTAATTGTATCTATAAACGAGTAAAAAAAATTGTTCTTTTTTTTACTCAAGAGAAAACAACTGTTTATGAAATTTTGCGGATTAAAGTTTTTTATTAATTATTTTAAAAAAATATACTCTGTTGAAATGTTATGGATTAAACATAAATTTTCTTTTACTAAATATGCATAATTAGTGTAACTTTGAATTGTAGAGTTGAAAAACGTGAAACATTTAGTAATACGATTTCGACAAAGTATATTTTAAAATAATTTACAAACAACTTTTTTTCGAACTTTAAAAAGTTATTTTCTCTTAAAATTATTTTTGCTTATAAATTCATATTGCTTAATTTTTTTTAACAAAACCAAAACGATTAGAATCTCTGAAAACTACGTTAAAAAATAAATCGAAAAGTATGCAGCTTACTACCTTAGCCTGTAGCCTCTTTGTTCTTACGTTTATTATCAATAATTTCTTCTTTTGTAGTACTTAATTGTTGTTAGTAGCGTAGTGTATTTTTACTGAAATGTGCGTGCATTATTATATTATACTTGTAAGAATCGATATATTCTATATTATTAACTTGTGTAATAATTGTATTAATCGTAATTGTAGCTTTCACATTATTATAGAAGTGGAAATAAACTAACAATACAGTATCTCTCTTGTTTCAGGTGGCTCAGGCTATGGCGGCAAGCAAAGAGGAGGAGGAGGAGGAGGAGGTGGAGGTGGTGGTGGTGGTGGTGGTGGTCGCCAAAATCAGAGGCATCAGCCGTACTAACAAAAATCCTCATTCGCGAACGCAATGCAATTTGCATTGTAACCGCTGGTGAGTTGCTACATAATAGGAACTCGGTGTATATCGCGTTATTACTTTAAGATATCATAAGCAGCAATCTCCTACCTTTTCCTATCCTTTTCGTTTAATTACTCCTAGTTTACTTTTTTTTTTCTAATTAAATATAACAGCTACCAATAAATATAATATGTTTTACGACACAAATTGTAAATTGAAAATACATGTTATATCTACAACATAGCGTACTTAATTTTTTTCACAGGTACTCTTCCTCACTACTACCGATCTCTTCATTCGTCCAATCATCATTCCATTAAGCCGCGCCCCTCCTCGCAAGAATTTCGACAATTTTTCAACAATGTGGACAGCTGCTGCTATGAAATCGATCATCGAAAATCACGGGACAGAGAAGCAGTAGTAATTTCATTTTGTATTTAACTCCACTTTGTTATTCCGCGTCTATATGCTTTCCTTTCTGCCGTCGATAGCTCGAGCTTGTGTCGTTTTTTTCTCCTTTTTTAATAGTTTACGGTAGAAAAGCAAGCATATAAAACCACCAGGCAGATTTTTGAATGTAATACCGAACAAAGCAGTAAAGTATCCAACAGTGTAACAGTCTCGTAAAAAAAAAAAAAAATAACTCCGTATGATAGATAATGGAATAAGAATTAGTTGTATAAAGATACAATGTAAGCACGACAACACGTGCCTCGTCAGAAAAATGTGTTGTTTATTGAGGAATCGCGTAACCAGAATTATTCCTATCGATATAAACCTACTTATCCTTAACTTATGTTATATTTTAGAGATCGAATAAGTCTTCTGCGATAAGCTACTTAAATGAACATTAGCTCATTGAATGATATCTGTATAAGCGATGTTTTATTAACATAAATTAATTTTTTATTATTTAATTGTTTCTTTAAGTAGGACGAACAATTTATTCAACATTGAGCTATTAAGTTTTTACGAAAGTGTAACGTTTAAATTATTTTAGAGTTATTATTTATGTCTATCATAGACATTTTAATTTTTCCATTTACATTAAGAAATTTATTTCAATCATAGTCGACTAATTTCGCTTTTCCTCAGATCAAAGTGTGTTTCTGGGTGCGTTCTTTTCATCCGCTAATATTTTGAACACGCTTTTGCATAAGGCTCGGTCTACTATGCTACGGTAACGTCCATCGACGGACCAATCGAATGCTTGTTCCATAGGTCTCGGTGTTATGTGAAATAAGCGTAAGGTTGCGCGTAGCGATATTGGCAGCTCTATTCTCGGAGCCCTCGGAGGCAAGCTGAGTAGCGCGAAGCGGTATAGCGGTACGCGTACGACGCGGTTCGAAGTGTCGCGTACGTTACCTCGTTCTTCGCGTGCGTTTAATGGTCACCGGTGCGAACAAAAGAGAAATCGACTGGCATAATCACGTATCGGCGCCAAACGCGCGTCCAGCGGGACAACCGCTCGGTGAATGTGATATGCCAATAATTAGCATTTATGACCCTGCGAATGGAGGTCCTGCGATCCTAGAGACACCCGACGCCAAGCAGTGAGCAACGCATTCTCGACGCCGAGGCGCGATCACTCAAGGTACGCAACGTATACTATTCCGGTCAAGTGGAGCATCGGGCCGAATTCGCGGTAGATTCATGGCCCGTGTAAATTCTTGTAAATTGTTAACCGGATGATAGAGGGGTCGGGGGGGGAGGTGGACAGGTGTCCTCGTCACGAAACGATTTCTCGAAGCCGCTGCGCGCTTACATGACGGCTTTTTCCCGCCATATTTTTCAAAGCTTGCAACGTGGACGTCTACTTCTGCGGTAATGGATTTTATCCCTGAAAAATAAAGAGCATTCCTTCTGAAATTGGACGTTTGCATTTCTATCGGCTCCGGAATCATTTATTTTCAATAATTAAATACAAGAAGTATCTGTGACACTTGAATTTTCACTGCTCACAAAATTAATTTTACAAAGGCAAAGATGTTTATATTTTTATTTCTGATAGTAGAAGTTTGTATATATTTTTTATTGTATATGTAATCTATATTTTATTAATTTATAGATATCCAAAAGTAGATCATATCAAGATGAGTAGTGCCATGGAAAATGGAGCTGGCAGTGGTAAGCCAAGTGCCAAGCAAAAAACCATTGAAGGCATATATCAAAAGAAATCACAGTTGGAACACATTCTGCTACGTCCAGATACCTATATTGGATCTGTAGAGACAATAACAGAAATGATGTGGGTTTTTGATAAGGAGAAAGACATGATGGTGCAAAGAGACATAAAATATGTTCCTGGATTATATAAAATTTTTGATGAAATTCTAGTAAATGCTGCAGATAACAAACAACGCGATCCTAAAATGGATATGATCAAAATTGATATTGATTCGTGAGTTAATTTTTATAATTTTAAATTTTTTTTTATTTACTCTGAAAAAGTTAAAACAAATTGTATTAATTAAATACTATATTATTATAGGGAAAATAACACAATTTCTGTATGGAATAATGGCAAAGGTATTCCTGTAGTTATACACAAAGAAGAAAATATGTATGTACCTACTATGATATTTGGTCACCTTCTAACATCATCAAATTATGATGATGAAGAAGAGAAAGTAACTGGTGGTAGGAACGGTTACGGGGCAAAGCTGTGTAATATTTTTAGTCATCGTTTTACTGTCGAGACTGCGGCAAAAGAATATAAAAAATCTTTAAAACAAGTAAAATAATATATATTGATATCTAAATCTTTAAGTCTTTAATTTTTATTTACGTAATAATTATCTTCTTTTTTTTTTACTTAGACATGGGGCGATAATATGGGTAAAGCTAGCGAGCCTAAAATTAAAGAACATTTTGGAGAAGATTTTACAAAGGTCACATTTTCGCCAGACTTGTCAAAGTTTAAGATGCAATCTCTCGATGACGATATTGTATCGTTAATGTCTCGAAGAGCATATGATGTAGCTGCATCTACAAAGGGTGTCAAAGTTTATCTGAATGGAAGTCGTATACCAGTAAAAAGTTTTAAAGATTATGTTGATTTTTTTATCAGAGGCAAAGAAGACGATATCGGTAATCCATTAAAAATTGTATATGAAAGTTGTGGTCCACGTTGGGAAGTAGCTCTTACTATTTCCGATAAAGGATTTCAACAAATGTCTTTTGTAAATAGTATTGCAACAACAAAGGTAAGTTTGCAGTGATATTTTATCAAATATAATAATGTTTTAAATAAATAAAAATTGTTTAATATTAACAGGGTGGCAGACATGTTGATCACGTAACTGAATTAATAGTTAAACAATTAATTGAAACATTAAAGAAAAAGAATAAAGCTGGCGTGACAATTAAGCCGTTTCAAATTAAAAATCATATATGGATCTTTATTAATTGTCTCATCAACAATCCCACCTTTGACTCACAAACTAAGGAAAATATGACTTTACAACCAAAAAATTTTGGTTCTAAATGTGTATTAACTGATAAGTTTATCACCTCAGTAAGTGCAATATATATTATTAAGTCTATTTATGCACAAGCGTTCAATCATTTATTTAAATGTAATTGTAGACCGCGAAAATCGGTATTGTGGAAGCAGTATTAACTTGGGCGAAATTTAAAGCTGCTAGTCAGCTTGAAAAATTAGGTCCTAAATCAAAACAGAGGAAACTTCATGGTATACCCAAACTAGAAGATGCCAATGATGCAGGAACTGGAAAGTCATTAGAATGTACACTCATATTAACCGAGGGAGATTCAGCCAAAACAATGGCTGTATCTGGTATTGCTTCTATAGGCAGAGACAAATATGGCATATTTCCATTGAGAGGTAAATTAATTTTATTTAAAAAAAATAATAAATGGATTTTTAATGACATGATGAGACTAATTTTTTTATTATAGGTAAAATGTTAAATGTACGCGAGGCTACACATAAACAGATTTTGGAAAATGCCGAAATTAATAATTTGATAAAAATCCTTGGTCTTCAATATAAAAAGAAATATGAAACACGAGAGGATTTGAAGACGTTACGCTATGGAAAAATGATGATTATGACTGATCAGGATCAGGTTAATTTTCTTTATATAAACAATATTTATATTAAGAGTGTAACATTTAATATTAAATGCCTTACTGTGCATATATATTTGCATCTGTTAATCATAAATATTTATTTGAATTTAGGATGGTTCACATATCAAAGGTCTGTTAATCAATTTTATCCACCACAACTGGCCGTCATTATTAAAGCTGAACTTTATTGAAGAATTTATTACACCTATTGTGAAAGCTACTAAAGGCAGTCAAGTCTTTTCTTTTTTCTCTCTGCCGGAATTCGCTTCGTGGAAAAAAGACACGCCAAATTTTCACACGTATAAAATCAAATACTACAAAGGTTTTTATTAAAAAATTTGTATTAGAATTTTATTAATTTTGACGTTATTGATATAGAAAGTTTATTTAATAATTTTTTTTTCGAATTTGAATAGGTTTGGGTACTTCTACTGCCAAAGAGGCAAAAGAGTACTTCGAAAATATGACCAGACACAGAATACGTTTCGAATATACGGGCGACCAGGATGATAAAAACATCATTATGGCATTTAGCAAAAAATGTGTTGACCAACGTAAAGATTGGTTAATGAACCACATGACTGAAACAAAACGACGAAAAGAGATTGGACTCGACGAGCGTTATCTCTACAAGAAGGACACGCGTACTGTCTCTTTTTCCGATTTTATTAATGTTGAATTGGTGCTGTACAGCAATTATGATAATGTAAGATCTATTCCGAACATGATGGATGGCTTTAAGCCGGGCCAGAGGAAAGTACTTTATACCTGTTTGAAACGCAATGATAAACGGGAAGTGAAAGTTGCACAATTAGCGGGATCGGTCGCCGAACATTCGGCTTACCATCACGGTGAGATGTCTTTGATGGCGACCATAATTAATCTCGCGCAAAATTTTGTAGGCAGCAACAATATTAATTTGCTGCAACCTAATGGTCAATTCGGCACAAGACTTGTTGGCGGAAAAGATGCTGCCAGTCCAAGATACATTTTTACAATGCTTAGGTATGTACTATTGTAATATCTCCAAAAAAAAAAAAAAAAAACATTTCTGTATATATATATTTTTTTTTATAGTCCTTTAGCAAGATTTATATTCCACAAACATGATGATGCTCTGTTAAATCACGAATATGATGACAACCAAAAAATCGAACCTGTCTACTACATTCCTGTAATTCCTATGCTATTAGTGAACGGTGCCGAAGGCATTGGTACTGGATGGATGACAAAAATACCGAATTACAATCCTCGAGAAATAATTGAAAATTTACATAGGATGATGGACGGCGCAGATCCAAAACCAATGGTATATATCAATGTTATTTTATAACTTTGAAATATCGAGGCACCCATTATTATCTTAACTTTTTTCACAAATTTTTTTTAGATACCGCATTATAAAAATTTCAAAGGCGTCGTAGAGAGCTGCGGAGATTTTCGTTTTATTATAAGCGGAGAGATATCAGTAATTGGACCGGATAAGGTAGAGATTACTGAACTTCCTATTGGTACGTGGACGCAAGTTTACAAGGAAACTGTACTAGAACCTATGTTACATGGAACTGATAAATCGCCACCTGTTATCACGTAAGTGTTGCACTCGATCAATAATAAAATTTGCACGGGTTTTCTATTAATTTTTATAAAATATTTCAAGAGACCATGCGCGCACGTCATTACATTTTAGGATATTAGTTAATTATAATTAATTCTTTATGATAATTACTTACAATTTTACGACCGACGGCGTGTTGTCGAATCACATTTGTATTTATTTGAATCTATTTTATTATAGGGATTACAAAGAGTACAACACGGATGTTGCAGTACACTTCATAGTAATAATGAACCGTGATAAATTGTTAGAGTTAGAAAAAGACGGCCTTCATAAAGCGTTTAAATTACAGACGACAATGACTGTAACTTCAATGGTAAAATAGTTTAAATATTAATATAATATTGATAGCATATAAAAATAAAATTAAAACGTTATCAATGATATCTTTTTAGTGTGCATTTGATGAAAATCATTGTTTAAACAAATATGATAACGTAATGCAAATATTAAAAGGATTTTATAAAGTACGATTAGAGGCGTATTACAAGAGGAAAGATTACCTAGAAGGAATTTTACAAGCGGAAGCGGAAAAATTGTCAAATCAAGCGCGCTTTATTCTCGAGAAATGCGATGGCACGTTAGTGATAGAAAATAAGAAAAAGAAGGATATGATAGCGGAATTAGTCAGAAGCAAGTACACATCAGATCCAGTCTTAGCTTGGAAATTAACACAGAATAGAGAGGAAGTGCTGGTGAGTAAAGTCTTACTTGAAAATTTTGCAACAGCAAAAAACTTTAGTTACTTATTGGATTTTATTAATTTTGCTACGTCAGGAGGATCAAGTAAGTTAATATAGGAAGAAACAGTATGCAAAACTTCCAATGTAGATATTACAATATAAAAGTCTTTTAACAAATACAGCTATTTTCCAATGGCTAAATCTTTTCTATCTAGCAAAAGGGAATAGAGAACTTTTAATTAAATATATAGCTTTGGATTATGGTTGAATTTGTAAAAATACTTTTGTTTTGATATCGACTAATGTATGTAAATTTTTTATTGCAAATATATAGCAAGAAACTGCAGAAAATGATACTGAAAATGTCATTCCAACCGTGGAAGCAATAGAAAAGGAAAATTATGATTATCTTCTCGGTATGACTATGTGGAACTTAACGAAAGAAAAGAAAGACGAATTGATACGTCAACGAGATGAAAAAATAGCAGAATTGAAGAGATTACAAGCTCGCACGCCAATTTCCTTGTGGAAAGAAGATCTGGATAATTTATTAACTGAATTAAATAAGGTAGGATATATTTCAAAAGATAACTAATTTTGTTCTTTCTATTATTTTATAATTTTTACTTAATTTTTTTATAGGTGGAAGAGAAAGAGCAGAAAGAACAAAATAAAACGAAGCAAGCTGAGAAAAAACCGCCTGCAAGATTTTACAAGGCGGAAGACACTCGTCGCATAATTCCACACATTGATGTTGAACTGAAGAAAAAAATTGAAAAGGCCGACATTGTGTCAAAAGATAAGAAAGAAGGCATAAAGAAATCAAGAGTAAGTCTACTACATGCACACGCGCGCGAAAATGCACACGCACACGTATTAATACAACATGTTTATGTTAGGTAAAAAAAGAGCAAATCTCTGTGGAGGAAAACGAGTTCGATGCATTAGTTGAATCTAATACTAAACCTCTCGAACAGAGACTTGGAACTTCTCCTGAAAAAATAGAAAAAAAAATCTTAAAGAAAGGTAAAATTTTAAACTTTAATTTACAATATATATAGTTTCCAGAAAACACTTTAATGATAAACTTTTGTTGATGTAAGTAGGATTAAAGCAAACGACGTTACAATTCAAGCCGGTCAAGAAAGGAGCTAAAAAAAAGAGTAAAGATTCAGATGATAGCGATGACATCGATTTTGGTAGCATTTCACCAGTTCCGCAACAACGAACACCTCGTAGAGCCACAGGTATCAATCTCTCTCTCTCTTTTTTTTTCTTTTGAGTAAAAAATTATATTTAAATAAATTACGTTTTTTTTTGTTTTCGAAATATTTTTTTAACATTGGTTAAATTTATTTAAATAGCAGCCAAGAAAAATTATATTTATAACAGCGAAGATTCGGATGAGAGTGCTGAGATGTTCAATCTAACTTCAGATTCAGAACAAATGTATGTATAATTTTTTTTTTTTTTTTTTTTTTTAACAGAGCAATTTCTCATTATATATTTTATTTAGATCCAAGAAGAAAGAGGTTTTAGCATTAAGTGATTCTGACGACAACATCAAACCGAGCAAGAAACTGTCTCAATCGAATCGTAAGCGCATACAACATATATTTAAATTAAACAATGTTAAAGTGCATATTCATATATTTTTATATATTTACAGCAACTTCAGAGGAACTCTTCGATTCGTTGGTCGGCAATTCTCGTGAAGAACAGTTTTCACCTGAAAAGAAAATTGTAATATCCTCATCTGGGGAAGATTCACCTAAGAAGTTTATATCGCCTAAAAAGGGTAATTAACGATTAATTGTGCCATATGACTGAGTAAAAATTATTTTGTAATTATTTATTTCTTGCATTTATAGCACCTGCCAAAAAGAAAGCGGAAATTAGTAATAAAGGAGTAAAAAGGCAAGCAAAGAAGAAGTCAAAATCATCCGAAGACTCTGATACGGACGATCTGTTTACTACTAAACAAAAAAATGTAAGTGCAATTTTTAAATATTTTTTATTGAACAGAGGTTTTATCAATGGGTAATATTACCTCTGTTTTATCATTCTATTAGTATTGAGTAGTTTCCCACTTTCAATCAAGAATGGCGCTGGCGATGCGCGGAAGCGGTGTTCTTTTTAAAGATAGCTTAGGTTAAAAACAATAGAAAAACATGTTTTTTCGTTAAAACTTATCATTGATCTAATTTAATTTTATAGACGAAAAAAATAAAGAAGGATTTAGATTCTGATGAAGACATTACAACAGACCAATCGCCGCCACTTCGAAAGCCTGCTGGTAGAATTCGGAAACCTATATCATATTTATTAAAATCAGACGACAGCGATTCTGATTAAACTTCGTCGTGCACCTTAAAAATACCGTAGGTGGTACACAATTGACTGAAGTGGTTTTAGAAGTATGAATTTGGTAAAAAATATGAATCTGATGGTATATAAAACTCGCGGGTTGTTGTGGTAAGACATTGCACAAGTTTGGAGAATTTTGTCCCCACCGAACGTTGGCCGACATAAGTAGTAATTTTGAGGGATATTTTGTATAGAATCTGCCAGAATACATTTTTTAATAATTTTACAAATGAAAATAATTTGTATTGTTTTCCTTAAATAACAGTTGATTAACATTTATCAAGCGATATACTTGCTTGACTTCTGGCACGTTCTTCATAAAACATTCTGTACAATTGTACATAATTTTATTCCTGGAATAAGGTATATAACATTGCGAACGAGTAAAATTTCATGAAATTATAAATACCATAGTTGTGTAAAAGATACTAAATGTGTCCAGAATACTCACACAAATGTTATAACATGATTGATATCTCCTCAGAAAAAATTTTTTAGCGTTGATGTATATTGTATTACATTGTGATATCGATAAGTAATTTTAATGTGTTTGGTTTAAACGTTAGCATATAAAGTTTTTTCCCCAAAAAAAATCTCTGAAACACATGTGACGAGTTTTGTACTTTAGAGGGAGAAAAAAAAGAAAAAAAAAGGAAAAAAAAAAAGAAAAAAAGATAATTAGTTACGCTGTTTAAGTTAAATAGAAAATTAATTAGCGCTTTGCAAAACCTAGACAATATTCTTTTTGTAGATCTTCAACTATTGCGTTACTTTTCGTTATTCTAAAACCAAAAAGCATATGTTCATCTCGAAAAACGAATGTTTTATAGAAAAGAAAGAAAAATATGAAATATACACAAGTTTTAAATATATTTTTACATATGTCATAATATGGATTTTTTTTTCAAGTTATCTAAAGACTAAAGAAATTATACAGCGGTAACTATTATACATATATACATAGAACGGATCTTAGAATTATGCAGCGCTTAATCGGTTAAGCAAAGCTGTCGGACGTTTTATTTGTTTGCCTTATACTGACCACGTAAAATAAAAGTAAGCTTTCTTCGTGCTTTTATCTCATTTTAGGTAACGAAGTTTACAAGACTTTAAAAATGCTGAGCGAGAGACTCGACTCGTGGCTGGATAATTAAACCTTGATGTGACAGTCGGAAATACGATTGAATTGGAAAAATTAATACGAATCAAAAACCAATCGTTTAATTTTATAACTTACGTGTTTTTTTTTTTCCTTCTCTCGCATATAACCTTAATTTTATTTATGTGTGAAATTGACGAAAATGATTACTTTGAAATATCGATGTTGATTGAATTTGATCTCTGAAAATTATAAATATATTATAGAGTTACGTATACGGAAAAATATTTTACTCATAGAATAAGATTTTTTTTTTTTAATATGATTGTAATTGGCGCGATTTTATACCTGCTATTAAATGAATATCTTGATATAGAGACCAATTAATTTAATATTTTTAGTTCAAACACGCGCGTTCTCAGCTTTAATACCTTGTGTATCTCCGGCAATTTTTTACTTTTGTATATTTCACGTATGTATGGATACGTGTATGTGTGTAATTAGCAATTACTAAAAATTGCCGAATTCACCCAGTCTATTGCCGTATACAAGTGCTCGGCGAAATATGGTTACTCGGCAACGTGCTTCGCAAGGTGTGAGGGAATTTGTACAAGTAGCAATGAGAGAAAAGACCGAAAAACAATCGTATTTTAAAACAAGGTTTAAGCGTTTACCGTCGTTCGGTGGTAGGCCGGGCAAATTCGGCGGTTTTTTAATAAAACAGTAACTCGTCAACCACTGCAAAAATTACAAAATGGACTTCTTAACTCATTGTCAGTTCAGCCCGCTCTACCCGGACACGAGCGTTGTATCAGTAATAAGCAGACACTTTATACTATATATTTATATATATATATATACATATACTATACATATGTATATATATGTATTATATGTATAAAGGATCTTTTTAGATACCTGGCGATTCATTATTCAACATCGTTCACCAAAGTGAGAATGATAGAAAAGAAACGAAAAGTAGCGAGGGCAATATCGTGAGATGCGTGGTTTATATATAATCAATAAATCTATTAACTTTAAATTATATGCAAATTTCACATAAATTTATTGCTATAACCTTTTTTTATATATCGTTCTCAAGACAATTCCTGTTTTTCCCTACTATCAATACTTTTCCTTTCTTCCCTTTTTTTTTTTTCTTTTATCATGAGAAAAATCGTGACTATGCTGATATTCAGGAACAATTAAGGAAGAAAAAAAAAAGAAAAAAAATTTATATTACGGATTACTATTTAAGGTAGTGTGTAGGGCATGGTAATACCTTACAATTGATAGGAAAGCATTTTTCTTTCTATTTGTGCTCAGTGAGAAACAGTTGTCGATAAAAAGTTTTTTTTTTTCTTTCCATTTTCTCGTTCTCGTTCTATTTACATGCACGTAATTACGTTTCCAGAGATTTCTATAGATATGTACAAATGTAGAATATCTTTCCTGTCGCAAAGTACACATGAGCCCTATATACGTTTTCACGTGAATCTTCGTTTTTATTCATCGCGAGATTCCAAAAGCGTCTGACACTCATCAGATTACGTTTTCGGATCATTTTTTTTTTTTTCTTAAGGCCGGCTGCAGTAAACTGTTTAGAGATAAGCTCTATCTTGATCTGAAGTGTCTTATAAAAATTATATAACAGAGAAATAATGCAAATAACAATTGCTATAATTACTGATCATGTTTATACCCTCTCCCTCTTCTTGCCGAGTAAGCAAAAAAAGATTTTTTTTTTTTTTTTCGAGAATCCTATAAAATAGTTTAAGAAAACTGGTGTCGAATTGCGACGCCAGTTATTATTTTGGAAGCCGCGTTCATTTCGTAATAAAATCGTTAATGAATATTTGCGTGATGTCGTGCTTTATAAAATTGAAAAAAGAAAATCAAGAGCGCACTTTTGATCATATATCTCTTTTTGCAAAAAGTGGGATGCAGGATGCGGGAGCAGTTGACTTATTCTTTTTTTTTTTCTTTTTTTTTTGTTAAAATTGAAGCGACGAATCTAAATAGTAGACTCTGTTCAGACTTGTAATGTATTCTCCTCTCTCGCCACACTTTTGCCAATCACATTGATGGTATTGAATCGTCATCAATACCTCGGTGCCCACATTGTATCAATAACTGACGCAACACTTTAACAACACACACACTCACTCGTTTCTTAGTCTTTTTGTTCATTCTTAACGCATTCTCTCCGTCTCTCGATTCTTTTACTCCCAGAAGCTACGGCTCGTCGACGGATGCGACTATAATACAAAGCAAGGGCACTTGATAAAATAACTTAGTTTTCTATTTCATAATTATCTATATATAACGTACATATATAAAACAAATTACGAGTAAAGAAATAATGATTGGGTCGGTATAGCGTTTACGACTCTTTTGTCTTAAAGATTTGCTGATTCTTCCTTATTCTTATATTTTTCTCCATTTGCCGGCTGATTAATTGAACAATCTAAACCTTTTGCGCGAAAGTTACTCTGCAGCACGTATTTAGATCCGCATTCTTTTCTCTCTCTTTTTTTTCTCTCCCTCTTTTTTTTTCTCTCCCTCTTTCTCTCTCACTCTCTCTCTCCCTCTCTTTTCTTTTTATAATTTTTTAAAAGAAGAAAAATGGAAGAAGAGTGAAGAAGGAAAAACATAATATGTGGCTCTCGATTACAGCAAATTTCGATATGGGGTTTTAAACTATACACGCGTGAGAACGGGTTTCACAAGTGGTGATGATAGTGGTTAAGTTAGGTGGTCTACGATCCTATTTTTTTTCTTTTTTCACTTTGGGAGCATGTCGCGACACACACATTCACAAACATGCATGCACGCACTCTCTCTCTCTGTCTCTCTCACACACACTCTTTCTTTTTTCTATCATTCTCTCTATGCGATTCTCATTTCGTTCTCTATTGGACTATCGTTCTGGCATTATAGATAAAGCCCACTCTCGTTTCAGAATAGGAACAACCAATCGAATCTCCTTCGTGTACTCGTGTCGGTGTACGTGTTTTAATATGTGGGCCATGGATGCGCGTGTATATTAACCGTTATTAGTCACGATACAAGTAATAATGTTAATATTCGAATAAAGTAACATGATGCGCAGGCAAAGCATTCATGGAATGCTAGTACCGGCGCTAGAGGTCATGCGAGGATAGAGCCACCACAGTTGTCTTCCCACTATCAATGCTTGTCGTCCTTTTTACACCATATATATATATATAGATATATATATATATATTATGTCTCGAATTTATTAGTTTATATATATATATGTATATATATATATAAATTTATATATATATAGTATAAATATATACACTCACACTAATTTTTAACAACCCTCTAGCGTTCGCTCATGCATACTAAAACGCCAGGAGAGAGAAAAGTTATCTTTGTTGAAAGCGATTGCTCCAATTGCTTTTTTTCTTCCTACTTTGTTCTCTTTATTTTTCGTTGCTCTCTTTAATTCACCGACTTTGCTTCAATTAAAATTTTTATTTTAGTTTTGTTTTATTTGTCGCTCTCTCTTTCTCTCTCTATTTTCACATGCACACGCACACTTCCTCACTTTCTCACACACACGCGCACACGAACACACGTATTCCTAGTCCCCCCCCCCTCTTAATCTAAACGTCACTTTTATCTCATAATGACTTATCACATGTTATTTTTTCGTTCACACACTCGTTCGTTCTCTCTCGTTTTCTTTTAAACGCTGTTATCATTTCATCGCACTGTTTGATACAAGGAACGATAATACAATTGAATATTTAAGAACACAACATTGTTTCTTGTCATGTTGAATAATGTGGCGTGGCTTGTAGAAAGACGCAAGCTCCTGGACTTGCGGTGACCAGTCTCGCATCTCTCTTGCAATGTCCTATGTAGTCGATTCTGTAAGTATAGTTGTGATGGTGTGGTGATGACGGTGGTAAATGTGATAATAATTGTGGTAGTGGTGATAGGTGATGGTGACGGTAGTGGTAGTGGTGACGATGATAATATCCGGTTTTAGTATTTACAATTGGTTATAGCAATCGTTATTTTCCTAAGATGAGATAGTGTACACAGTCCGAGCGCTCAAGATTTGGCATGTATTGGTATCGAGGATATATTGAGGATTTTGTCCTTAGTCCTTCCTCTCCACTACGAACTGCTCGACGCGTTCATACCACTAAACATGCCGATATTGAACGAGCTCTGCTGCTGCTGCTGAATCTGTTGTTGTTGCTGCTGCTGCTGGCTGTTCGCTTGGCGGCCATGTTTTGGCACTGGGGGTTGCAAATATTCGTGTCTAGCTAGAGTCAGTACGTCTATACGTTCTTCTTTCCTATATGCTAGGCAACTTCTTATGAAACTCTGCAACAAACCATCGTGTCATAAAATAATTTTCAACACCAGATTTCATATATCTTTCACTAAAGACAATTACCTTTGCTTCATTGCTGACGGTTGGTTTATTCGCAAACTGGACTTCGGTGGCTTTTAGTATCGTATTTTCTTCTAAAATGGTAGCTTGCGACTGATTGTGACCAAAAGGCTGTAAAAATAATTTTTTTAAATGTATATCAATTATATTTGCAAAAAGTAAAATGTTGCAATATATATTTCGATAAGTACCTTTTTACCGTATAGGCATTGATAAAATATAACTCCTACGCTCCACACATCAACCTTAGATGATATTTTAGGAGGATTTTTGCCAATAACGAAACATTCAGGAGGTAAATACCTATAAAAAAAAATTAATTTACAAGTTCGTAATATTAATTAATAATTAATCTGGCAATATAATCCGAAAGGAAATACGTACCAATAAGTACCCGCTCCTTGAGACGTTAAATCCATTCCGTGATCTGGATTATAATTTTCCTCATCCATAACTTTACTTAAACCGAAGTCTGTAATTTTTATTTCGCCACACACATTACCTTCGGTTAAAAGAATGTTGCCTGCAAATAAGATCATCAATAAAACATTCGTTACCGGAAATTTATTACGCTCTTCGGAAATGATAATATTCGCAATAATAATTGTTTAAATTTATAATATTTACCTGGTTTTAAATCATAATGTATGACTGGAGGTTTTATTTCATTGAGGTACTTTAATGCCGATACAACTTGCATAACAATAGATCTCGCTTCTCTTTCAGGTATAGTCTTATGCTGCAATAAAATATTTCAGATATAGTTTGGAAAAAAATTAAAGTATATAGTTCGATCACAAAAAAAAAAAAAAAAAAAAATTATGTAGAACATGACATTTAAAAGTTTACCTGCTTGAGATAAAAATCTAAATCATGGCCATCACAATATTCCAGAACAGTACAAAAAGAATTGGCATCAATTTCAAATACGTCGTACAATTTTACAACTCTCGGATGATCCAATGCTTTGTGAATATTATATTCTCGTAATGCATGCCTATTGTAATTAAAAAGAAACGAGTAAATTTAATTATTGATTACAATCAACAAGTAATATCGACAGATGAAAAAACTTGAAAAACTTACTTTATATAATTAGCCTTTTTGTCTTCTTTCCAGTCTTTATTTAATTGATGCACTTTACAAGCCACGTACCGTTGCTCTTTTAAGTCGAACGCCTATATTTTAAAAACGTAATAAAAATAAGAGTAAGTAAAATATTTTTATATAGCTAACAAGAACAGTAGATAAAACTTGGCTATGCCATTACCTTATGCACTTCGCTAAAACCACCTTTTCCTAATAACATTAATAAGAGGTAACGCTCGTTCAAAACAGGATGAGAATTAAATCTCGATTGGTCCTCGTTGTGAATACGCTTTAACTCTCTAATGTGTAAATTTCGTTCTCTTTCGAGTTTTTCCATTTCTAGTTGCAAATCCGCGTCTTCTTTTTTCAACGCACTTTGCCTCAACTAAAAACAAATTATAATATATATTAGTTTAAGAATAAAAATTAAATATATATATATATATAAAATAAATATATATATAAACGCGTAATATCATGATACCTTGAGTATTTCGTCAGCTTCATAGTATTCCTGCCACGTATACGACCCAGGTACTGCATCTGGTTTTAAAAATGTCGCTTCAGTGCCGTTATGTAAGGAAGGTTGTGGTTGACTACGTTTTCTGCCGGTCTCACTATTCGATGGCCTTTTTTTGAGCAACAGCTTCTTCTGCTTGTCGATCTCTTCTCGCTCCGTCGCTATTTCTTCTTGCCGTCGCGCAAGTTCGTGAAATGCGTAACCGTCGGTCCAGTTCTCTTGAAACGTCGCGCCTACCCTTTGCGTTACAAACTGGCCCAACCTCAGTCTATTTTGCATACATTTCTGCCTAGCCTCTTTTTTTTCTATGTTTGATTTTTCCTTTAATAACTTCTTTACAACGTCTATACACTTATTTATATGTGATTTGTGCTGCTCAATCACTTTTTGTTGATTAGCCATTTGATGCCTAAGTTCATCCGTTGTCTATAAAAATCAAAGATTAATTAAAATTAATTTGCCAACGACAAGCTGTACAGCATAATATCGCCCATACAATAAACTTTATGTGCGTTTTGCGTAATTCAATCTAAAATAAGACTGATAAAATTTACATAAGTTAATTCATAAAATCACGATTGCACTTACCCTATTTAATTCGTCAATTTTATTGTTACGTAGTTCTAAGTCTGAAGAGGCTTGAGTTTCAAATTCCTGTATCCTCTGGCAAGTAAGTTCTGTCTGGAATGCAATTTGAACAGTTTTACGATAAATGAAACATATTATCATCTGTAACATCTGATACATTTGTCAGCATTGCTTGAAAATACCGGATACCTTGCTACACGTATATGTAAGAAACGAATTGTTAAATATAAAGTAAGTTGCATGGATTCAATTTAATTTTATCTATGTTTGATGTTCTATTAACTATGTGTTTAATTCCATAACGTAATAATTTTTATGCTTTAATACGAGATATAATTTTATCTTTATTATAAAAAATATACTAATAAATTTAAATGAACATGAATGAATACTGATCAAACTGAAAATCACACAGGCAGCAAGGAAACACCAAAAATGTACGCATGTATAAAATATTCTCATATATTAACGTTATTATGAATATACGTTTACGTGTGTAACCCCAACAAAATTTCCAATATTTTATTTTGTAACAGTCAAACATATCGGATTCATTAAAACTCAAATGCAATGTTCAATGAATCCTAAAGAATAAAGCTGCAATATACATATCGAAACAATACAATGTATCTAACAACACTCGTTTATGCTCCAACGGTAAATACGATAGAAGTTTTTATTTTTAAAGGTTTTTAGAATTTAAAAATATCTCGTAACGGAGATAAATAACATCACAAGATAGCCTGTATTTGTATAATATATAACAAATGTATACAGTGCTACAACTTGTTCAAAAAGTAGCTGATTTTACTGCAAACATTTGACAAGAAATGCCCCTTGCAAGATAACAGATGTAAGTATACGAATAAAAATCTTATATATGTGCATTTTATATAAATCCACGAATATTACGAAAGATACTCGAAATACTTTAACTTTGTCAGAATAATTTATCATTTTATTTCCAGTTTTACATCTATCATTTTAAATTTTGATGAAAAATAAACTGGAGATAAATCTTCATAAAAGTAATGCTGCTATATATAAAATTTTTACCAGACATTAATTTAATATTTTTATCAAGATGTTAAAATTGTTAAAAATAATTTAATTTTGTCAGATTAATAACAGATGAAAGTTTGGAAAGTGTTTGCGTATCTTTCTTGCAAACTCATGCAGTAAAAGTAGTATAGATTGGGTCATTTTTTATAAAATGCTTGCAGATATTACCGGAATTTTGCTTACATTTGGGGTGTTAGTCTTCGCTTGCCTGATTTGGCTTGTCCTATTGAGGTTGGTAGGCCTTACCTGCACCTGCTTGCTGACCATTGAGCCTGCAGGTTGCGATGAAGCTGGTGGTGGAGGTGGTGGAGGTTGAGGATGAGGTCTTGGTGGCTGCATCAACGAAGAGAATTCCGCCACCGAAGAATTAGGTGTCGTTACTTGTGGAGAAAGTAACTGTTGAGGTGATGGCGGATACTGTAAGCAAGAAAACGTACGTTATATAGATATTGCGAAGCTACAGCTAAGATAATTTTGGTAACACGTATGCTAAATCTTACCATAGGATAACCCTGTTGAGGGGAGGGACTCTTGGCTCCGCCATGCCTAATAGGACTATTGCCCAAATGATGCTTTGGAAAATACTCATTGATCTTTTTATTATCAAGAACAACCGATCTAGCACCTTTACTAGTTACAGAACCACCTGCGACACCTCCACCTCCATCATCGGCTTTACGCTTTCTTTTCCTCTCAGAAGTAGTTCGTGGTACTTTTTCTGGAGTGTTTGCATCCACCTCCTTATCACTATGTGATGAGCCTGCAAAAATATAATCCATTGTTAGAATGACTATGACACATTTAAAAATTTAAGATTGATTTTAAATAACTGCATACAGAATAATAGAATGCTCATTTATTGCATTCAATAAAAATGTAACAAAAATAAAAGAATACAACCGAATTAAATGCACCAAACTTTATCCTTGAAGCAAGCGAGTTATTTAAAATACCATGATGCGCAGATAGCACTCTCTGATATAATTTCTATCTACTTGTGTATCTAACTCTAGAGAACAAGGTTGACTTTTTACCTGTGCTCATGTTCGAGTCTTGACTATGAACTGTCTGACCAGAGTTTACAGTTGTTTGGGGTGCCATCTGAATTTGTGACCCAGCAGACATCTGAAAAGAGGAGAAAAGACGACGTGAAATACATCGGCAGACTTGATCGAGTAGCAATGATTGTGGTCAAGAGAAGAGAAGCTATGAAACGAACCAAATAGTGACGGACTATAGTCACAAGGTGCGCCTGTACGATACAACCGTTATCGAGAGTAAGGCACGTCGCAACCACATAGTAATGACGAGGTCGTACGACGAAGCGAAGTGGCGTGCGAAACCGACCACGAACGATAGCGATGACAACAACGGGAACGATGAGTACGAGGCACTGGGCACTAGGCACGAGGCACGACGACGACGACGGCGGCGACAGCGACAACAACGACGAGGGAGCGAGAAAGATAGAAGCGGCTTCAATGATCTTTCTCGGCGGCGCGAGAGGTTACACTCCGCGGATGGCGCAGACCGGCGTACGACGCTACGAATCGAGAGAATCGCGTGTTGTTAGAAAGACACAATTTACTTTGGGGAGAACAAACCTGAAAGGATAGAGAAACTTATGGAACGGAGAAAAGGGGAGAGACGAGGGGCGCCGGACGTGCGTGGAGGGGCACGGAAGGGGAAATGAGAAAGCGAGAGAGAGAAAGAGTTAGCACGTGTGAGCGAATGAGAGAAGATGCGCGAGTGAGTGAGTGAGAGAGAATGGCAGTGTGAAAGAGAAACGGAGTGAGTATAACAGAGAGAGAAAAAGAGAGAGAAAGAGAGAGAGAGACCGACACCTTCCAGGACGCGACCTATGGTGAAGTCCCATAGTAATCGCATCGTCCGAGGCCGATTGGCGGCGTGTCAACAGCAAAACGGAATTTTCACGCGCGATCCTGCCGTAAATAACCACGGCGGCGTGTCAGAGAATTATCCAGTATATACGTTTAGAGTCAGAGGAATCACGACAAAATGGAGGACCTTAGAGCAGCGGGGAATCAGGCGGGCGGGCGGGCGGGAAGGAAGAGAAAGAGAGAGAGGGAACGGAAGGGCGACAGAGGTTCCAAGGGGCAACAAGCGCATATGGGACGAGAAGGGAGAAACGAACGGCGGCGGCGTTGTAGGGGAAGGAGACATGGAAAATGGTTAGGCGTAGGGCGTGCAGGGTAGGAGGCGGTGAAGACTTGACGGCACAATTCGAGAAGTGCATAGGCGATGATCGGAAACCGCGAGCGCGCACCGCGACGATGCAGCTTTACTTACTACGTTGCGTCTCTGTACTCTCTATACCGCGCGGCCGAGGCCGCGTTTAAACGTCGGCTGGCTCTTTCGTGTCGCGCATATTTTCGTGAGCGGTAACCACGGTCGCGGTTACCGATGGCCTATGGCATCGCGCGCGCGGACGGCGGGGGAGCGCGCCCCCTCGCCGCACGCTGCGCCTCGCGCCTCTTCGATTAACAGCACCGATAAGCGAGAGAAGAGAGCGACGACACGCTACGTCATTCCGGCCGGCCGCACGGCTTCACGGCATGGCGCGCGAAATGTTGACGTCGTCGCCCGTCCGTTGCGCGTCCCGCGTAGCGACAAATTACGCACCCACCCACACTTCTTTTTTTTTTTTTTTTTAATTCATCCGTCTCTCATTTCTTTTTCTCTCTCTGTCGCGTTCGCACGTCGCATCGGCCGCACTTTTTCGTATTCGAATTTAATATCGCTGGCTACTCCGGTGTCGTCGACTCTGCCACCGTTAATTTGTACGAACGCGCGACGACCTTCGCGACTACTTTTTATTACGCTGCATTTAGTTTCCGATAATAATTTTGCGCTCGTAATTACGACTGCGTTTTTAATTAATAATCGTAAAAACCTTCGGCGGCCATCTAGAAAGATTTCTGTATTCGAATATCGAGTAATCTATCGGTACGGTAGGCTCAGGTTAGACGAGGGGCGGCGGCGGAGTGGCTTATCCGTTCCTCGCCCGGCGTGAATCGTCAAAAAGTCCAGTCCGATCTAATTAATCCGATCAGTTGCGCGCTTCTTGTTATAGCGCCGTCAATTTCGCGAGGTAGATCCACTTGGAATACTTGAATTGATGAAGTTTTTATTTTTATCCCGGCACTATTCTCAGAGACTGTTTTACCTTATTTATATCTTGACGCGGGTTAAGAGAAAGAAAGATCCGCGAGAAGACTAACCCGTCACGGTAAAAAGAGAAAGAAAAAAAAAAAGGGGGGGGAATATTGTTCATACGATTTCTTATAATTAAAATTAATTTCTTGAAAGCCGGTGAAGTTAATTCTTTCGCGACAATTCCATTTGGTAAAATTAATAACAACGATTGGTACTTATCTTCTCTACTTTTACGATAAATAAGTCATGACGCATTTGAGTGGCATGATATCTGAAATCGATCGAAAATACTGATGACGTATACGGTTTTTTTTTTTTTTTTTTACTTAGAAAACTCACGCTAAATTGTTATTCAGAATTTAAACGTAATCTCTTATTTTCGTCGTTGACATGTCGATCGCCATGACAATTAAATGCCTTTGACGTTTGATGCGAAAGCAGTAAAAGAAAAAAAAACAAAGAAAAAGAACAATACTGTTAAACTATATGGCAAAATTAAAATAAGGTATAACACTGCCACGTGACAGCGCCAATCTAATGAGATAACCATTCAAAAACTTATACAAATTTGTATATAATGTTCAACGTGACTTGCTATCTCATCCGTTCTCGTATTCGTTCGTATTAAAACATTATTGAACTTTACATTATAAAAGCGATAACGCGAAAAAAGTAGTAAGCCAGCAAGCGCAGTTTTATTTTTTTGTAAACCGAATTAAAGTTAAACTCATTCAGAGTTGATCCTTTCGAGCGAAGTTTTATTCCGAAAAATTTCGAGAGCATATCTTGCCTCTTTTTTTTCTGTTTTTTTTTTTTTCAAGACAAGACATCGTTTTGAAGAAAGATATGCACTCGTCTCTGAGTCGGCGATCTGATATTTGAATTCCCGAGCCCGTAATTCGTCCCGTCCAGCAGGTAGTTCGGTCTCGCGATCGGGCACATACCGCGTTTCCCAACGTCGACTATGCGACAACGAGATGTTCGTTCTCGTGGATTCCTCGCGTAACGCGCACGACTGGCACGTATTCACCGCGGGAGAGGACAGCAAACTTCCTTATCGATAGATCAGTGGCCGTGCCTGGAACTGGGCTAGAGGGCCGGTGACGCGAGAAAGAGAAAGAGACGGCGATTCTCGTCTCCTTCCAACTGTTTGCTGTTGCAATTCGCCATCGAGACGGATGGGCACCCCGTGTGTTGTATACGATCGCGCGCGGTAGATGCGCCTGACGATGCGCGAGGTTCCCTGACTACGCGAGAATGTCGGCGCGCTAATCGCGAACGCAGGGCCGAAAGTTCCGCCGAATAAATGACGTACGTACGTATGAACCCGGCGAGCCGGAGCATGTAGAGTACTCTTACAGTACACGCCTGTAACCCTGGCGACCTGCCTCCGCCGTGACCATAATCGTGCGGTCGATCTCCTCACAAACGTGCCGCGATCGAAGGGAAGCCGAGCCGCGTCTCATATCGCGGATGGGTTAACGTCTACGAGATGACTTTCTTCTCTCTTCCTGTCGCGCTCGATCTCTCCCGCACCCAGTCGCCGCGCGAAGTCCGCTCGCTCGGTTGCCTCCTGGATGGGCTCGTAAATGTCGGCGTGCGCCTGGCGCATCGAGTAAACAGCGGAAGCGGTAGCATTAGCGACAGCGGCCGACGGGCAGGCAACAGCACTGGGCGACGTCAATGGACACGACGGGGAACGAGCGGTGTCGCGCGTACCCGTACTTCTTCTCTTTCTCCGTCTCGCCTCGCGCGCGATACGCGTTACGAGTGCGCGAAGCCAAAAACCCGGCGCGCGTGGACTCGCCTAATCGAAACGGAACTGGAACTGTCCGACCACTGTGCCACCGCCACTCTCGCATACTACTACCTAGTCCTGTGATATCTCTCTCTCTCTCTCTTTCGGTACGTACGTGTGTTATATATATATATACATAGATATATGTATATATATATATATATATACATATATATTTGTTCCCTTGTCCCTCTCTCCTCGTCACTCTAACGCTTCTCTTTCTCCCTTTCTTTCTTTCTTTCTCGCGTCCCTCTACGTACGGCAAATGAGCATCGCGCGAGATTCCGAGATGCGGCAAAAGGTGCAGCCTCCCTCATGCTTTCCCCCCGCGGTGCCGCTACCGCCCCGCATCGCACACAACAGAGTCGGAGAGAAAGAGGGACACTTTGGTAGAATGTACAAGCGAACGTGAGATGAGAGGAGAGGAAAGAGAAAGAGACGGACGAACAGAGGCCAGAGAGAGAGAGAACGATAGGTAACGCGAAAGGGGAGAACGTGCGGGAGAGTGGAGGCAGACGTTGGCAAAGTCGGATGGAGGAGAGGGATGACGAGGATAAGGTAGAAAGAGAGATGTCCGTGACTGACGGAGACCAGGTCCATAGAGGGTGGCGACGAGAGCCAGCAGCAGAGCCAGCGTGTTGCGGGGGATCGAAGGGGAAGACAGAACCAGGGAGAAGGAGGAAGGGGGTCGGAACACAAGGGGGGGAAGAGGGGAGAGGCGTATGAGACATTCCTTCAGTGAACGAGTCGACCGTTCGGGTATGAGTGCAAGTGAGCCGGTAAAATCGATGTGGTCGGAGTGTAGTTGTGCCGCTGTAGCGTGCAAAGGGTGCCTCTGCTCCGTTGTACCTCTCTCTGTTGTATCCCCCTTTCCCCCTACCCCCCCCTGCCGTCTTCTCTTCCCCTTGCTACAACCACCCTCTCTTCACCCTCGCTTCTTCGCCGAGATACATATCCCGTATGTGATCCGCGGTTCCGCCTTGCGGCGTTACTTTACGCTTAGCTTGTATCTCGGACAAGAGAAGAGGCAGTCAGTCGGGTTAACGAATATCGCTCGGTTTTTATTTTATTTTACGTTTTTTTTGTTTTTTTTTTTTTCCTTTGCCATTACGTTGATTTCTTTGACGAGGAAGAAACGCGCCTTATCTATCGCGCCGCGTAAATATAAATCAATGAATATTTATAGAAGGTAGAGAACAGGCACCGCTCGCTCACCAAAAGAACTACCCGATCGTGATGTCCGAGGGTATCTGCCGTATTATTACAAAGTTTTGATTTCGAAATGCTTAAAAGGCTTCGGGGGGTGCGGGCAATAACGGAGTAAATTCGTCAATTAAAACTTGAACGGATTCATAAAGTTCTTATACAACAACAGACGTTCTCTCCTTTCCTCTTTTTCTCTCTCTTTTTTAAATCAAAATTAAAATTGATTCGCATTCGTGAAAATGGGCAGAGGGAAATTAGCGGTTTATGGCGTTAAATAATAGTACGTGCCATAGAAAAAAGCTACGTACTAATTCGCCCAAACTATTTTACTATTTAACGATTTTGATTTCTAATTAAGAGCGTTATAATTAAAAAAAAAAAAAATAATAAAAAAAACAAAAAAATAAAAATAATAAGATGCAGTATACCGAGCCCTAATACTACCGGGGAAAATCGTTCTTTCGAGATTGTGCTCTCGCAGCAAACTTGACTCGTTACATTCCTGTGAAATACGTTGTGTCGACGCGTGCTTCGGCTTGCGAGGGCGTATTAGCAAGAGAGATGCTAAGGCCGGGACAGTGGAGGGGCCAGAGTGCTCGGGTAGGGAGCAGATACGGAGGCGCGGAAGGGAGTCACGTACAAGAAAACGGAGCACGGCGCAACGGACGAACATAACAGGTCGAGCGACCGTACAAATCTGAGCTCGCGCTACGCGTGGTTCTCGCCGGCAAAGTTACGATGCGGAATTTCCTATGAATGCAAAAGCAGTCGGAGTGACGCCGCCAAAATATCACAAAAAGTGCGCAAAGTGAGTTTCCTCGTACGTGCAAAGATTTCTGCCACGAGTGAAAACAATTTCGCGGGCTCTGGCAAATAAACGAGCGCGAGCGAAATGTCGACGAGTTTCGCGGGTGAAACGGAGAGACAATGAACGTTTTTTCTTTTTTTTTTTTTTTCTTTTTTCTTTGAAAGATCGGCACTCGCTTGTGAACGCATATTGCCCTAAATTGTAATAACGTTGACTGGAATGCAAGTTCTTTGAACGGAGTAACGATGCGCGCGCGCACCGCCAGGTTGGTTTGGTAGGTTGGATGAAGGAAGGCTTCGCAGTTACGACGTTGGTTTTCGTAATAGCTATCTGCACGTGCTAATAGTATCGTTTTTACAAACTGTTACGCAAACGTTGACTGACTTCCTGAGAATGTATCATCATGATATATTATGGAACTAAAAAATATTAACAATTATATCACGGTTCTAGAAGATGACGCGACGTTACTTGTAATTTGCATTTGAAAAATAACATTCGAAATTTTACGAGCAAATATATACCGATGATAAATTGAAGCTGCCGGTTCGACAGTCGTACAGAATAATTAATATGACAAAAATTAATTTAATTTTTGCTTTGCTTTCTTTCTTTTCATTTTTTTAAATTAAAACAAATATAGAATAACGTCACAATTATCTAAATTTAATTCTAAACGGAAAGCGTCAACAAGTTCACGTTCAATACGTTCAAAAAAAAATAAAAAAATAAAAAAAAAAAAATAAAAAAAATTATCTAGCCATGGTGTCGAACGCGCGGACTTTCTGGACCTGGCGATACCGCCGCCACTTGATCATAGAAAACATCATCGATATCGCGGCAGCAAGAGGCACAACTATCTGACGTGACAGCAACGCAGAGGGCCAACCCGCCTCCTCTTTCATCTGCTCGACGCGACGGGAACGCGCGCGGATTCTCCCTCTGCTACGTTATTTTCCCCACCAGCGGGAGGCTCCTCCACCAATAGGTCGCACACTCATTAGCCCAGTCGCGCGCGACTTCCTCTCCTCGCGCCCCTCACCACTCGCGGCGTGCACGTCGTCGTGCGATCAGCTGGTCGGCCACGCGGCGTTACCTCGTTGTCTCGACTTGCGCCGTGTACGCCGCGGCTCGCCACGCGGTTTTCTGTGTATGTCGCTTCAACGAGGGAGAGCCGGCGGCGCGGCAGCGGGGAAAACGCACGGGGAAAACGCACGCGTGTGGGTGCATGTGCGTGCGTATGCGCGCGCGCACGTGCTCACGGTACACTTACGAGAGGTTAGATGCAGCCCGGCGCCCCGTGTAAACGGCGTGGCGGCCGACACGGTGCAAGGACGCGTTCGCGGCCGAATTAAGCCGCATTCACACGACGGTAACTGTTAGGCGTCGCGTTTCATCGCGAGTTAAAATTGAATAAAGCGAGCGTAGCTTTCACGGATAGCTGCGTTAAATTGTAACCGTCACGATTTATCGACCCCGGAGCTTCGATGTTTATTAAAGTTTTATTATAAATTATCCGAAAGAAACGATAACGACAATCAAAATTGTGTGATAATTTATAAAATGTATTATATATCAATCGGTGGATTGGCGAGACGGGTCAAGCAATGTGATAAAAGGAAGAAAAAAAAAATAAAAAATAAAAAAGAAACTTGCTGTAACTTTTACAGCACGACGTAACCGTGCAAGTTGGCAGGTCAACGGCACGGTGGTAGGCTTCGACTGGCAAAGTGAAAGAAATGTCGACACGTAAGAATGCTAATTATAGTGATCTAGAGAATAATAAAGAGGATAACGGTGACGATGTTCTATTAGCTTTGGACGCTGATTTATCGATCTTACAATTATTAAGTTTCTTTTTTCTTTTTTTCGTGACCTTTTTCGCGACATATAAAAATAATAAAGAACCAAAAAAATGAATAAATTCAGCCGTGAATCAGTTCGAAAACTAACTTTTGTCCAGCGTCGACGATTAAAAAATTTCTCTTACTCCGCGACGTGAGTCGGTCTTTTCGTCTAGCGGAACTACATGTATTTGCGCAATATTATCGTTGCTCTGCAAAATCAATGACGAAAATAATAGCGATCGCTTTCGGTTTTCACGATTTGGAAACAAGAGTTGCCTAAGCGTCGCTCGCTCTCGCGTCGAAAAGGTATTATACACGGGGCAACGAATGGAGGAAAATATCGACACTCGGATACTATCGGAGTATCATGAGCATTCCTACTTACAACGACGTATGGGTGCCTGGCGAGAGCGGCCGATCCTTGCCGATCGTCGCCGATGACGATCGGCACTAGCGGGTGCGACGACGAACACACTCATTGTGAAAGTTACGACATAACCGCGCGGACTACTCCCGCAGGTCAACAGCGTGCGCGCGATACAATCTCTCCTCCTTCTCTATCCTTCTCCTCCTTCTCTCTCTATCTCTCTCTCTTTCTCTCTCTCTCTCTCTTGCGTTCTTCCGTCTGGGACGGCGCGTATTAAGCTTGGTCGTGAACCGTAGCGCAGATTTCTGGCTCTCCATTAAGGCCTGTTTACACTATTCGAGATCCTCGGACGAAAGATGGAGAGACGGACTCGGATCTTACGCGAAAAATCACGTAATAAAATAAATGCGATATTGAAAGATTTCACGGAGGCTAATAATTCGACGCATCTCGTTAAAAAAGTAGAAACGTGAAAGGCAATAATTTTTCTTTTTTTTTTTTTCGCTCCGTTTGTTTTTCTCTGTATAATATTCCTACCAGCGTCATTTAAACTTTAAATCCCGGCCTTGGCAATTAACATTCCGTACCAGCTCGGCGCAGGCGATAAGTAAATAGCGTCGGCAGGTGGAACCCGCATGAAATCTACGAATACTCCGCCTAGGAAGCGTAGCGAACGTTATGGCGGCGTTACTGGCTTCACCTCCGCACGCCGTTCGCCGAAAGAATGAAAACGGAGCACGCGCACGGTGAAAATGATTTCGAACTTGACATTACGAATCCGGGAAGTTCTCGGGGACGGCGACAAAAATGCGAAAAGAACGTTCCCACAACCCGCCGACCCTATGCAGGCATACGATTCCCGATCGACGGGGACGCATCGTAGTAAATCTTATGTAAAATGACTGTACGCGCGTTATCGTCGCAAATAAGGCCGAAACTCGAGAAACGACGGGGGGACTATTTCGAGACCGACCTCTTATCGGATACGTCGTATATTTACCGCGAACGACCAATTCGTCGGTGACTGAAAGATAAGGCAGTTATCGTCGCGGCGATGCAACATTGTCGGCCGCGTATTATGACAGGAATCACGTACAATTTGTCGACGTAGAATAATACAACCCGCACGCAGACGCGCGGCATAACAAGGAAAAAAAAGGGGGAAAAAGAAAAGCGGAAAAGAGAGCGGGCAATCTTCTCGTATTCGCGTCCACGGGAAAAACGCAGCCTCCGACCATCCCGGGTTCTAGAATAACGAAATCACGACGGATATCTCAATTCATCTCGGCTCGCGGGTCCTCCTTTTCCACGCGTAAGGCGGATAAAATTAGATCCCGCGCGTGCGTGATTAGTCTTCGAACCGACGTTCTTTAACACCCAAACGCCTTCGCCTCGCTTTCCCGTCCCGTTGTCCAATGTTCCTTCGCGGCGTGGCGTGACAGAGAGCGGCAGCGTTTACCGTAGCGCGGAGCGCGGCCTATTTCGAAATAACAGGCGACCGGAGCCTCTCGGGTTTTAACACGCGGGGAGAATATTGTCGTTTCGCGCGAGACGTTTATTTCCTCGAGTCGAGGGCGCACGAAAATAAATTGTGCAAATTAGTCGTAAGGCTCCGCCGTTCAGCCCGACCGCGGGCGGTATAACAATCAGGGTGGGGCTCGATGCTCGCACGGACATCGGGCAAACACTTAACGTAGGTAGATCAGTAACGATCGAAGGCCCTAGTTCCTGCACGTGGCACTAGGTGGTTGCCGAGAGCCTCCCCGCTTAGGCGGGCAGGAAAAAAAAAATGGGGAAAAAAAAAAAAAAAAAAAGGCGGAAACGCGCACGGATGCTGAGCACGGTCCGACTTTATCCGCGGGGATGCACGGGAACCGCAAGAATGTTGTGTGCAAGTGCAACTTACGGGCATAAGATCTACAATACGGGCACGATGCACGTTGATTCTGTTAGAGATTACATGCATCAGTTTTGTAACTTTATCCACATATTTATACAGAGATATATAAACGTAGAAGAAGAAAAAAAAAGTTGCTTCGACAATTTTTTTTTTATGTAAATGAGCAATGAATAAAAATATTAACGGGAACCGAATTGTGCTTGTTTTAATTTCGTTGACTCGGAAAATGTATCGTCCTTGTCCTCCGCTTGATTGAAATTACGTACGATTAAATAATTCAAGTGGACCGTAATAATAAGCCGAACATTTAACGGTCGGAGCAGAAAAATGTCGGACGAGTCCAGGAACAAGGCCGAGCTGTTACATAGTCGTCGCCGCTGTCCGTTCCGTCTCGTTCAAACGAGTAAGATGAACGAGAAAATGATGAATGGTCGTAAACAATTTAGTGAAGTCAGCGCGATCAAAAGCCAGTTGTTAACAAACAGGCTTCAATTTTACGGCGAAAAAAAGACAATGTCTAAACATTTAATACCTTAACATTTACTTTTATCCAACTCTAACGCTCTAACAAATTTTTATAATAAAAAACAATATTCTTTTTCTTTTTACTCGAATTCAAGTATCCGTCGGACGCTTCTCAATTGATCTTTTATTTCTGGACGGGACATTTTAACGCTCCAGTCACTTACAGATAAAAAAATTGACGTTATCCAAGACGTAAATTACTACCAGATGCTAACAAATTTAATCGGGCCAAATTTACGATCGTGATCGACTATACGCCAACGTACTTTGCTATCTAGGCGAGACAAGCGTTCGCGTCGTCCGGGAGATAAGCAGCATCCGTTCTATGAATCGGCGTAACGCGTTAATCTAGCGCCAGCGAAGTATTCGTTATCGAAGTATCGAGGATTCGGCCTCGATGCTGATTTTGACCGGCGTGCCTACCCAGCCGTGCTGGCGGTACATAAATGGCGGTGAAAACGAGACGACGCGAGGCGAGGCGGCGGATACGAGAAAGGGATATCGTATAAGCGTAAACGACGAGGCACCGAGGGTGACGAATATTTTTCTCGCTCGCTTCTTTTGCTATTCAGGCGTCGATATATCAGCAGTCGGCGAAAGAAGTTCAATGTGGCGGTAAAAGCGGACGGTAATGCAGATTGCGGGCTCAGGGCGTCTCCCGTTACCGCGTTGCATCGTATGGTGCACATCTCTCGAGTGCACACCGTCCGTTCGCCTCGCCGTCGGCCGCCCATTGGCCGTCGTTTCGCTCTCCATTCCGTGGATTCCTAGCCGATTAATCCTCCTCGAACTACGGGGGCACAACGGTGAAAACCCGAGGTCTGGATTCACGGCGCGAGGTTCTTAAAATACGACGGACGTTGTCACGCCCTATGATCCTCGTACGATTTACACGCCGCGACTTTACGCCGTGGAAACCTGGTTTCCCCGATCCCGAAGTCTTCCCAATCGCCACCCGGCGTCTACCGGGGCTTTCCGCGTCAAAACGAAAATAGAACCAACAATAGTCGCTCACCGAAGAGAAACGGACATCCTCCCCGTCGCGTACCGATAAATCAGCGTCGAAATCATCGCAGAGCCCACCCGACAATTGAAAACGATTGGGTTACCCGGGCCGGCGAAGAACATCGCGGTGCCACTCGCGACGCACACACGTCCGGCGAAATCGATCGGTTCGCGAACGAAAATTTTTCATCCGCCACGTTAAACGCGCGCAAGTGCCCGAGATTCATGCGTCAAAGGGCCGAAAAATTTCCCCTCGAGGCACTCGGCAGACGGCGAGAGGCTGCGTTGCACGGCGATACGTAAAAGAAAAAAGGAGGAAAAAAAAAAAAGACAAGAAAAGAAAAGAAAAGAAACTAAAAAGGTTGGTGAGAAAGGCAACGATACCAGTTTCGAAGTTCCGAGAACTCGACGGGGCCACCGTCGATCATCGGGAAGGCTGGAAAAACACTAGCCGCGCTCGCGATGGAAGATTTCTAAGGAAGAAGGCTCCGGGAGCTTGCCGGCTGCAACTACGGCGCGCTTACATGTATATTCGGCGTTCCCAAGGTTGGTAGGTATGTAGAAACCTTCCATACAATGCGCGTAGTGCTCACTTACTATCGAAAGGATCAATACGGGGGACATGCACCAACTTGCTTGCTTGGATTGCTTGCCTGTTTGCTTGCTTGTCTACCTTCCTACCTGCCTGCCCCGTTCGCTTGCCTGCGCGTTCATGAATCTCCCTCGCCTACAAATTGTAGGTCACGCAGTACCTTCGTAAAATATACATCTCGGAAGGAAGAATCCTTTGGGGAGAAGAATTTCAGCCCGGGCCGCGGGGTCGCGGAATCAACGTGAATTCTTAAAACGCGCTGGCCCGCCCGCCCGCCCGGGGGACCCTCCTATCTATTTCGATGAATTATTGTCTCAATCGGAGCAACAGTATATTACAATCTATAGATACGTTATCAGCGCGAGTAACGACGTACGCTTAGGCCGCTTTTAGAAAGGCCTTCCCGCTCGGTGACTGTTTTTTTTTTTTGTTTTTTAAGCAGCTGGCTTAATTAAAAAGCGAGACGAGTTTGTCGCGTTGAAGTTAAGAGATCTGCGCAGAAGGGTGGGAGGAGGGGGGGGGGAAAGGGAGATTGTGCCTTAAGAGCCAACTGGTCCAGCGTCAAGTTATCGATATTTGCGAGTGTCTTTCGAAAGCCTCGCCTCGCGTCTTCGCGATCTCGAAAAGCGAGAGTCGCCGAGAGTCGTCTCGGCTATCGAGTTTCTTCGAAGCGGCGGAACGGGGAGAACAAACGGAGGTCACCCTACCAGGGGTGTAGCATCGGGACAGTGCCCTTCACCCTCTTCGGTCAACCGCGTCCCGTAATCGGAGGAACTCGGCAACGCTCGTGTGCTCTCGCAGGACTACTACGCGGGCGAGAAAGAGAAAGAGGAGCGAGAGCAAAAGGACGAGGTTACCGAGGAACGATCCGCAAATTCGTTCGCACCAGCGTTGCCAACTGTAAACCGGAGCCACGGTATTTACAACTCCACGGGTTACATCATCGGGCAACCAAGCGCCGCTCGGAATTAACGTACGCAAATATTTATCGCGATAAAAAAAAGAAGGAAAAAAAAAAAAAGTGTACCGACTCGTTCTCTCTTTCCAGGAAAACTTCTCCGTCCGAATTCCAGCCCTTCTTCCACCCTCGTAGGAAATCAATTAAATAGTAGGAGAGACATGCGATCGCGACAGCGTTGTGCTTTTAATTTGCGTTGCTTTCCCGAAGCGGATACAACGAGCGTTTTAACGTAACACGTTCGGTAAACAGGCGCGACATAAAGAGCGACGCCGACGTACTAACAACTGGAGGAACGTTCCGCATCCGGCCGGGTCGGTTTTCACTTCGCGCCGAACAGCGAGGCCTCCCTACTGCAGGCCGAAACCACGGCCGGATAAACAGATTAATACGCGGTAACGGCGCATGTATTATCCGCGATGAATTTCACCGTGAGGCGGGGGGTACGCGGGGGAGGGGACCCCTCGGCCGCGAGGATCTCGGCTTTGCCCCGTTCCCTTTTGTCCATCGTTGCTCTCGCGCGCGCTACGTGTCGCCCCACCGCCCGTTTCATTGTTCAGTCGGCCAATCACGCCCACGGCTAAGGAAAGCTTGCGGCATCGCGCGTGGCGCTCGTGCGTTCTTGTCCGACGAGACGAGACAGCTCGATTAGGCCGAATTCGCACGAGCACGCTACCGAGCTGGGCAGCCAAAGGTTCCCCGATCGAAAGGGGGCTGCAATGGGAAATTGGAACGACGCCTAGGGGAAGAGGGACGAGAGGGAGGAAGGGGGGGGACGAGCGAGCGTTGGACAATGCGAAAAAACGAAGAAAAGAATCGGGGTCCGACGGCGACGTGGATTCGACCTATGAGGGTACCCGAGGTACGCGGCGAGCGAAAAGGAGTCCGCGGTATCTACGGAGACGAGCCACGGAAACGGGTTATCGAGGTGTCCATTCGATTTCCGCGTACGCGCCCGGAGATGCCGAGTGGCCCGTGAAAAGTATGCTTTCCCGGTACGGGTCCCTACCGCGTTTAATCGATTTTTTTTTTCTTTTTCTTTTTTTTTTTTTTTTTTCCAACGCGTGTAGCTAACTACGATTAAATAAGTCGAGATAAATTGCTTCGCTGAAGAATTTCGCGTTAAATTTGACACACGTTCGTACGGTGAAAAAATTTATTAATTTAACACGACAACGCTGAACGACGACGCTAATATCACGTTGTTAATTCTATTATTATTTACAGTAAAATATAACACGTTCTGATATTTTCGCACTTTTTTTTTTACCTAGCTGATTAAGCGCATCAGTTTAATTGACTTGCGAATGCGTTAAATATTCATTACGGAAATTTTGACCGACGTACAGTTTTTTCCACGTGGAAGCGAGAGTGCCTTTCAGCGGCGACGCCGATGTATCTAACGTCTCGTAAGGTCTATAAGAAAACTGTTTGATCTATCGAACATCGTTTCGCGAACGCGCGTTTCGCAATTCAACAAGTTGAACGTCCACGTTACAATTTCTCTCGGGGTACGACGCAACGCGATATGTTAATCGTTCCCGCAAAAGTCACCGGCATTCCAGAAGCGGCGAAGTGGCGTTACAATGTAGTCGGCGAGCTCGCAGGCCGATCCGATACGAAAACTGGGACGGCGATTAGGCGCGGGACAGGAAATCGCTAATCGGGCCTAATTAACCACGGTTCTCAATGCGACTGGGACCCGGGCGGTGAACCAGATATACGCGGCTCGTCGTTATCGTCGCAAATGCCGCCCGTTTGCGGCGGCAAGTGACGGGCTGGAGGTACGACGCGATCCGTTGCCCTCGGCGGCTGTGTCCCAAGTGGCGAGACGCGGCTAACGGGTGGCGACGCGCGGCCGGCAGGTGCAGCTGACGGCGCGGGCGGACAAAAGGAAGGAAGGGAGGTAAAAAGAGCGACCCGAGGGTGGCGGGAGAGGAGAGAGACAGAGAGAGAAAGAGAAAGCACGCTTTCGGCTCCTCCCGACGCGAGACGACGCGACACGATCGTCGTCGCTCGACTGGACGACGGGCGCGGGCGCGGAGTGTATATAAATAGGCGGCACGTCGACCGACCGTCTGGTCTCTCACCGGTGTTACGCTATTGCATGCACGCCGCTTAGTACGGAGTACGGGTACGTGCGCGAGAGGGGTGGTTTTCTCGTATCGACTTGCGCCACGCTTCTGCATTACCGACTACGACGATGACTGACGATGACGACGACGGCGACAGTAATGACGACGTAACGCAACGAGGGTATTTTTTTTTTTTATGAATACGTTGCACACGTTTTTTCCTCGCGGAGGTTTTTTAAAAATGTACCCGGAGCGCCGACATGTCGTTCACAATGACGTTGCTTATTCGCCGCTATTCGCTTTTATCGCGTATTCTCTTTAGGTTCATAGACCTCGCTCGTGCAAGATGGCATGTATCTGATTTGACAAGAATTTCTTAGAGTCGGGCGATCTCGTTGGCGCCTGAGATAATTCCCGTGCGAATTGTATCTTCGCGACAATAGTAGAGGAAGCGAGAATTAAAAGGGATATTCGCGGCTCGGGGCAAAAAACAGCTGGGCGAATCTATTTCATTAAGAAATGTACGACGCTTTTATTTAATTTCTTGCGTGGGCGCGGACCGCGTGTGTCCGGTATACGGAGGACACTTTTTATTCTAGAAGAATAAGTAGCTTATCGAGGGGAGGGAAATACAGTAGGAAACACGAGCGACCAACGGTTTGCCACAGAGAGCGTCACATCGATCGCAAAACCAAAACCTTCTCACGAAATTCTGCAGCGCGTTCGGGGAAAGGGTCGGCGCTCATTTCACTCACAAAGCGAGCATCAATCGCCATGAAAATAAAATAAAACGATATAGAAAAATTAAAATAGACAAATAAACTACCTTCCCACTTCAAAATCTGACAAGTACCCTTTTTTTTTTAGATTAAAATTCGACACAAGAAAATGGAATCCTAATTACGAATCCTAAATTACGATTGAAAACGTACGTAATTTACAAATGTAAAAAGAAAATGCTAGCGGCAGGTATCGGCTCAATTACGCTTTCGAACGAAATAATGAGATTCAATTATAAAAGGGGGATAAAAAAAAAAAGAAATTAAATAAATAAAGGACGCAAGAAGGAAGACAAGGGCCAGACGGAGAGTCGCGATTGGTGGCTCGATAATACGCGAGGTCCAATTAGCACACGCGTAACGCTCGCTCTCTCGTAACGCTGAACTCGTGTGACGCGACATTACGAATATGCGGAGGGAATGCCGCAGTGTAACGCGTACGCTGTTGCCAGATTTTTTTACATCACGTGCTCCGATTAATCGCGAGCGACGCGACATGGTGCTCGCGTACGCCTTAAAAGCGCCCGAAGGCCATTACGTAAGCGCTGGCTACGTTCTCGCCGTGTCTCGCGCCTCGGTGACATCTCGTCATCGATCCGCGATTTCCATTTCGAGGCACGACTGCTCCTCGGGAAGCCAGAAAGAAAGAGAAAAAAAAAACGAAAGCCACTTGGGAACGACCCTAAGTTGAATGAGCGACTTTGCGCCTCTCCTCTTTCTCGAGAAGGGAAAAAAAAAATAGAAAAATAATAAGACTTTGTATTACGTTTGAATAGCAGGGGTGTATCGTTATTTCTCGACTGTTCATAAAACTCTCGACGCGAGTTCGGCCGACGCGAGCTGATTAATGTCGCTTTAACGTATCGACCGAGAGAGAAGACCGGGGAAACGGATAACGCGAAACACTTTTAACTCGAACGATGCCGCACGTCGGGTGTCTCGTTTTCCGGCGATGACCCGGCCATAGTGCTCGTAGCGGAGCAGAGCCTGGACATATCGTAGTGATTGGGATCAATACGTTTAACCACACTACTACGCAATAACACCCCTGCTCTCGTCCCCTTTCGCCTCCATCGACCTCACTTCGTTCGTCTCGCCCCCCGCCTCTCGCTTCCGCTCCTTCCATCCGCTTCGCCTCCGTCGACCTTGCGGCGAATTCTTTCGTGTACCGCGAAAACCCGCATCGAGCCGCCGTCAAGGCAAATTTACATGATGGCACACACTCCTACGTGACTGCTAATCACTTTTAACCACCCGCCGAAACAGCCTCCCGAAGGAATCCCGGCCGAGTCTCGTAAAGAATTTTCCAGCGAGCCGCTTTCAAAATCTTGCCCGTTCCGTAAATTTGCTCGGGTGGATACCGATCGTTAACGGAGAAATCACCGTTTCCCGCAGCTACTGCGCGACTTATAGAAAACGCGTGCGATCCAAATTTAGAGTTAAGAATACCAGAAGAAAATCCGCGAACACTGCTACGCTCGGGACCGCGGTTCGCGTGTTGACTAACTCCCAAATTCTCTACCGTACACTGGGCTACGTTTAATCAAGCGCGACGGGAGGAACGCCTAACTTTAAACATGGAGAACAATTTAAGTAATTGCGACAATAAAGCGAGCCGTACGACACCGGATAACTTCCGATTACCGAGCCGGCTTTCGTCTCTCTTCTCTTTCTCTTTTTCTCTCTCTCGTTTTATCTTATTTTCTGGTCGCGCAAGTCCGCGATTTTCGGGGGCAGCGCGTTAATAACGGTACGGTTAATTAACACCGTTAATGAGCAAACAGATAATAATGATGTTAATACGACCGGCATTCGACGACCGCGTATTATTATCCGAATCTCTTATTTACGGCGTGATCGAATCGGCAGTGGCACGGGGCGAGCCCCATTAACGAGCGCAGCTTCACGCGTTCCTAAATCAGCGTGACTGCCGCATTTCCGCCGCCCGCGGTGCTTCGTTTGCCGCTGTTAGCCGATAAGTCGATTAATAAAATCGCCGAGCGAATGATTATCATATCGCGCGGTGTAATTAATCACGATACCTTGCGATGCGTTTAATCTCCGATGTTTTCGTTCGTCTCTTTAAATCACGATGATTACAACAAGAAGAAAAAAAAAAAAAAAAAAAAGAAAGAAAGAAAGAAAAGAAAAAAAAAAAAAAAAAGAAAGGAAGAAGTAACATTATTTCGCCAACTAAATTTTACAATTACTACCGCATTTACGTTGGATATATCCTGAACAAATTTCCCTGCGATCGCTCTCCGTCGAGCAGCACTGCGAATGAGAAATCGATTTTCGAAGCTCGAGCAAAATTATTCGCAGATATCCGGCGCATCTCGAAGCGGCCGGGAGCCGCCATATTGTTACTGGATGCATTCGCTAGAAGATACCGACCACACACTGGTATACCAGCTCTAAACACTAACTTTATACCTATTAAGGTCCGGGATCGATAGTCCGGGGTACGTACTACGTATACGTCGCGCGTACTAAATACTGTATTGCATATACGGGGTGAGCGAGCGGTTACGGGTGGCTGGAGATCTCTAACCCCCGAGGAAACGGGTGGAGAAATGGCGAGGACGCACGACGAAAACGGGGCTTGCGTTCTTCCCGAGGAAAAAGCTTTCGCGACGGTCAAATCAGCCGAACGACTTCGGAAACGCTCCTCGGGCGTCGTTCAATCAGCGAAATAATAACCGAGGCCGCTCGAAAATCGCCGCCTCGCGGCGTACGTAACGCGTGAACTTAATTTTCGCTCAATAAACATACAATGCGGAGAGTCAGAATCGTCGTCATTGTCACGCGACCGTTTGTACCGCCGCGAGCCGCCATGTGGCGAAGAAACGACAAACGCGGTACGGGCGAAAGTTCGCCCGATCATTGCTGACGACCAGCTTCTACATCCTACGGTTACCTTCCTTCAATCCCGGTGCCTTCCTCGAGACCTTTTTCCCCACGGCAATAAAACGTACGCAGCGTAGAAACAAACGCATTAACCGAAAGCTGATTTCCATACGCACAACGTGCTCGGGTGGTGCATAATATCATGTACAATTTTTTTTTTTTTTTTCTACATACAGTTCAGAATCCTACCAAACCAGTTAAAGATCGAGACTTTGCGGGGTCTGCGTGGCGACAGGACAAAACGCCAGTTTTGAACGTTGCATAATAGCGACGGAGTGAAAGTAGTTGATTGATCAGTGACGGACCGCGAAGCGGATCAACGGAGCTTGGGGACTCCTTCATTGGATTACAATGGCATTTATTAAGAATCAATAGTCAAGCCTGCGCCAGTCGATTCGAATGACGGGCCATCGCCTAGGTCTCGCGTTCGAAGGAGAGGTCGCGGCGAGGGGCAAAGTTACCGGGGAATATTTCCGCGTAACAAAAATTTTCAACGCCGTGTATTTCGCCGCGCTGTCGTACCGAGTCATCTTTATTTCTATCGGAGGCTGCCCGTCCGCACGACACCTGATTACCTTATCGAGCGCGGCCTCGGGAATTTTGCCGCGTGTAAATGTTACTTTTGCACGAGCGAACCGTTTCGAGCGTGAACCGAGTGGGAGATTCGATTTCGGTGTGTCTAAAAGGTTAATTAAAGACCGTTTGGATACAGGATACAGGCGAGACGCTTCTACGGCGATATCTACTGCTTGTAACTTACATGGGAGAACGGTAGGTTTCTATGCGGACTTTGGGCAAATGGAATCGACAGGGGAGTCGAAGGGGAATAGGGGGGAGAAAAGGGGTTGGAAATGGATATATATACATATATATACAGAGTGCTGAGCTCCTCTCGATCGATCCTCGAAGGATGTGGAGACCAACAGAGGTGACTCCAAGAGCGAGAGAAAGAGAGAGAGAGAGAGAGAGAGAGAGAGAGAGAGAGAGAGAGAGAGAGAGAGAGAGAGAGAGAGAGAGAGAGAGGAGTGAAGGGTGAAAGAGTAAGCAAAGGGAGAGGATAGAAAGGGGGAGGGAGGAGAGGAGAGAAATAGAAGAGAGGAGAGCGAGACTCGTCGAGAAAATAACTAATAGGGGTGGGGTTGCAAGAGACGCTGCGGATGTGAGCGGATGTGGCAAGGAAGGGCAGAGGGGACAAGGGGGAGGAATGAGTTAGATAAGGATGAGAATATTGGGCCAAGTGGAAGGGAAACGAAGGGATGATGCTCGCGCTTGGAAACTACCTATGCCCGTCGCCGCGTCGGTACGAACAGTACTGCAAAATGTCGGGTACCTACGGATTCCTTCCGTGCCCGCGCGTACACATCGGGTGTCTCGGAAAGAGACGGCGGTGCGTCAAACGTAGAGATCTCGACGCGATTCGATGAACGAGCGAGGGAATATCCCGCAAAGATAGACGCCGCCGATAGAACGACCCGGCCGCCACGAAACAGCTGTTTTTAAACGCGATTGAATTGACGCCGATAAACCACGACGATACGGATAACGCGAAATAATAATTACGGCAAGCGCAAAAAGATTCACGGCCGTACGTTCACGCTACGAAGGCTCGGAAGCGACGTGCGCGGATCTCCGTTTCTTGAATAACGAAGCGATAATTCAAGCAGCTCGCAAATACAAACGCAAAAGTACCGCAAACAATTACGAACGGTCAGCGAATCTCGCGGTAAAACAATCGCGTGATCGGGTTAACGGGAATGCTACGGGGACTTTGATTCGGTATTGTATAAATAGCATAAACTTTTGTGGTTTCTAGGGTCGCTACAAATAGAGAGCCGCGTTGTATAAAACGGTTAGTAGACAAGCGGCAGACTAGAGGATAGCCGGCAACGAGTTGGGTCTCACTTCGGGTTCGAGCGAACAAGGCAGGGGCAGGTATAAATCTTAGCCACCCGGACTCGGGCCGGGCGGCAGGCAAGCTCGATGCAGCGATTTCTTTCTCTCGCGTAGCCAGAGGAACGGTCGATATACGGAGCACGAATCGATAAACTTGGACGTCTAACCAACAGGTCTCGAACGAGAAATATCTCACCGAACGTAATTCCGTTTAAATACAAATTGACGTCTGTATAGCTAGCCCTACATATTTTAAAAATTAAAAAAAATTTTTTTTTTTATCTAAAAATGAAGGCGGTGTGTGAAATTAGCTTTCCTACCTTTCAAATAACGACCAGTTTAAACGACAAACTTTCTAAGAACATCCGACAACTTTGGAACTCTCGCGCGGAGGAAGAAAATCAACACTCTAATTAATACCTTTTCCTTATTTTATTTTTAGGAAATGAGGAGGCTATACTTCGCTGGACGTTATGAACTACGCGCTGAAAAAGACCCGCGGCCTTTCGCGACGCACTTGCGTATGATTAATGCGATCGAAACACGCTCCAAATCTGCATTTACGTTGAAAGTTGGAGAATAGGAGATCTCGCGGACTTTTTTTTGCCACGACGCAAGAAACCGTAACATTCTCAAAGTGATGCAAGAAGCTCGTGAAGCCTCGATTGCACGCCGGCGGATGCTGCATCACCGCGCAGTCGCGTGGGTGTGGGTGAAACTGCATTTATGCGCGCACATCTCGCGTCTTTTCGCGAAAAGGACAAAAAAAAACAAAGGGACGTGAACAAGAAGCGCAGAGGATCACCCGTCGTAGTGCATCAAATATATGTATGTTCGCGCGAGGAAATAAAACCGCGATCGTACGTATACACCGAGTTTATAAATCCGAGCTTGTTGCGCGCGTATTACCAGAGGTAACTCCGGGGAGTTTGGTTTATCCCCCGACCGCGAAGGAGGTCGATGGCGACCCTGGGCGAGTCGAGTTACTCGCGAATGAAGATGTACGGGAGAAATATCGTCCCGAGTGGAGGAGCGCGTCGCGGGTACAGATAAGACTTCTCGCGGCACGTGTCGAGCGACCATCCCGTCGCGATCTTTCCTGGCTACGAAAAGTAATTAATCGACGGATCGAAAGAAGAGAAAAATATAACGCGGTCGTAACGCAATTATAATCACCGTCAATAATAATTAACGAAGAACGGGGGGCGAGAAAGAGCAAGGCAGAAGAGAAAGAGAAAGGAAAGAGAATACCGGCCGTGACGTCGTCAACCACGTGAGAGCACCCTTAAGCGCGTTCCCTCCACCCCGCCCGCTACTCCTCCCTCACTATCACGGCTCAGCGGGCGCGCGAGAGCGCGTCGGGCTCGCGCACTTGACTGCTGTGCTCTAAGTGAGAGCGCCACGTGACGTCGTCGCGCACGACCCCAGGTTGCTGTGCTTCCGATAGCACGCGGGACGATCGCACACGGTGCATCGCGATTGGCCACACCTTTTCGTGCGGCCGCGGCCGCTTCAGACGCGATGGCAAACGCGATAACTAAACGAGCAATCGTTTCTCCACCATATTCATAATCCCTCGGCCGACGGTCAACGAGAAGCCGAAACGAACGACACCGGGCTGATACGACGAACGCGAAATACGCCCGTGATTTTTTTTTTTTCGCGTGGGCCTTTGCACCGAGCCCAAGTGACCCGACGACGTCGCCACGTCTGCCTGACTTCGTCGGTCGAACGTTGCGCACGACCACCACCTCTTCTTGACCACCGATGAACGAGTCTTTCAATCTCTCTTATCCCGCGTGCATTCAGACGTGATGATATAGACGGTACCACGTATCTATGAATATATCCATCCCGCTATAGCTATGTATATTATTCTGCCCCTAGTTATACATATACGCGTTTAACCCATCGATCTCACCGATTCCATTTCTGGGACACCGAGTATTATTGCGATTTGCTCCAGGTAATATAACTGATTTAGAAATCCGGAATAAGTACCAATCGCGCTCGCCGCTTGGAGTTCCAAAAATGGAGATATCAAACCGAAACCGGGCGTAGTCGCCGTCTTTAATAATGCCGTTAACGTAACACATACAATCCCGTCCCTCCTTCCTTTTTACTGTCCTCCCCCCCTCTTACACCCCGCGGGGATGACATTCGCTCGTCGATATTCTTTGGCGACATTACGTCATCGGGAGACGCAGACACTAAATGCCTGAATAAATGCAAGCTGCGATCGATATCGTGTCATTGTCAATATTACATTATATACGTCGAAGCAAGTTACGCCAATGTAACAAAGTCTCTTTCTACAGAACGCGTCAGAAGTGAAATTTCGAAACGGGATTCGTACCCGCGAATGTTTGATTTCATAAAATTTTTACTTAAGGTACTTTATTTAACCGTACGATTATTTTTTTTTCTACGTTTCAACTACCCTGTTGCTGTCAGTAACGTAATTTTGACGTTGATTGTTGAATTTTATCGGATCGGGCAGTGGCGGTCGCCGCGAGCGACAGTCGATTTCTGTGTCATTTCTACGTTGGGATTTAAGGGCTCGGGGTAATAGAAAATGAGAGCAATCGCGTTGTAACGGCGTGCGTGACAATTCGAACGTCGCGATTTCGTCAAGAGATAAAGGTCGACGGTCGATGCGTGCTGCCGGGCCTGCGTGAGCGCGATAAAACGAGACAAGTGGAAAATTTGCGAACGAAACGCGAGCCTTGCTCCGCGGACGTACGGGCGGTAACCGCGATCGCGCGGCGTCGCGAATTAATTCACTCGGATTTTTCGGCGGTTCGGAGTATGCGAGATCGATCAACGGGTGTCGACAGGTCAAGCGAAAATCTACTAAGCGAATATATACTATAGAGAACAGCTCACCCTCGCTCCGAGAAAGCGGGCCTCCAATAACTCCTGCTTCCTTGGGTCCAGGGTGGCCTGAAAGTGCTCCATCTTGACGCCAGCGCCTGGAACAACAAGTCAGCGAATTACAATCTTCGACTTTTTCGCCCGTGGCGTCGATGGAAAGATAACGAAGAAATCCAGAGTAAAGCTCGAGAAAGCCTATCCACGATTTATGAAAAAATCGATTGCGTACGGGGGACCGTGTATCCTGATCGAAAACCTTATCGCGATACGTCGGAACGAAAGAAACGAAGACGATAGACAGAGAGAATGAAAAGAGCGTGGAGAAAGAGACGAAGGATCATCCATGCGGGACGAAGAAGACGCAAAGAGACCGGGGATTTGACGCGAAAATTTTCGGCGGAATCGATATTAAATATCGGAGACGGGCGTCCATTGTCGCCGGTCAGTGGAGAGAACGAGAATAAAATTCCTCGGCGAGAGAGAAATCCGCGGAGAGATGTCTGGAGGTCGCCGATTTAGTTCGTGGGTTATTCTCTCGCCGTTGGCTCGAAAGAAGCTTGCAAAAATCTTTGCGATCTCAGCGAGGTAATTCTACAAAAAAAAAAAAAAAAAAAGTAAAACGACGAGCTGCAATTCGAATTCTTCCGAATAGAGAATTTGTACGGGAACGGCACAACCTACGGGAAGCTGCGATTACGTTTCAACGACAACATCCGCCGTATCGTCGACATCGTCCAGCATCCGATACCATCGACGTGTACCGATTGTAAACTAGCGAAACGCTGTCGATATGCCGCGGACTATCACCGCGCATGTAATAAACTGGACATCCTCGAGCGTCGTAAACGGCACAATCCAAACGCTATAATTAGCGTTTACGGGGGCATTATCTATTTTAATCAAACAGATTGGATTTAACTCGCGTCGAATAGAATCCTTTTCCGCAAATAACCGTGTTCTATTGTGCGGCACGCCGCACCGTCTCTAAAATTAGTCAAATCGACAAACCGACAGAAATAATAAACGATTCGCGCGTTAAACAAAGCGTATGCGCTCGTTACGTGTCATTTTACGTCGCGGATGGGGCTATTAACCAAGGTAACGAATAGGGTCTAGACTTGATGTCCATCTCACCCTCGGAGATAAAGAAACTCTACGGATGCTTCCGAGCTTGAAGTTATTTTTTTTTTTTTTAATTTACGGTGAGAGTTTGCATATATTTTTTTTTAATAATTGTAATTGGAGATTTTCATAATCGACAATACATCTCTAGACTCGCTGATCAGCAAAGCGATAGGCATATCAGCGCAACGAAAAACAAAAGATCCGCCCGCGTGTATCGCAAGGAAACTCGAATTTCTACAGACGGAATTTCTCCCTCCTCTTTTTCGCGACGTCGATTCGCGTATATACACGTACGTATACGATTGAATGAGTCGCACTGCTCTCGCCGTTACTTTCGAGAATCACTGCAATCCGTTAAAGACATTATACACGTTCACGATGCGTGACCGGCCGTTGCGCGATACCGAACGGCGCAACATTGTTTCATACGCCGATGTTTACAGATTTTTTTTTCTTTTTTTTTTCTGCGATCCGATACCCCGGCGCGCGCGCTCGCGCGCCCGCATCCGGCGAGAAAATTGAGAAAGTGATGGGAAAATTGACGTCGCGCGCAGAGGGACACGGCGGTATGCGACAATTAAAGCAGCTCGGGCCGAGAGAGCTGGGACGCCGCGCGTCCGACCGGCCGATAAATCCGAACGAGAGAAGGCGCGAGGCCGCGCGCTCGCTCGCGCGAGTGCAGTAGCGCAGTCATTGAACTCATCGTCGTCGGCGCACAATTTTCATGTAAAACGGGGGCAAGGCTATTTTATTCGTAGCGTCTGGGATAGGCGAACGGACTCCGGCGCGGAGAAGACAAAACGCGGACTCCCGCCCGGCGGCGGGTTCAATTGCGCAACTCAAAACAATGCGCACTTTTACTGAACGGCGGGCGGCGCGGCGATATCGGACGCGACGAGTCCAGAAAACCCCTTGGATCTCGCCGCCGGGATAATCGAACGTCGCGATTTGACGCGCAAGCGCGGCGATATTCCGCGGACCGTGCGAGGGGCTCGACCGCCGGCACCTTTCGGGCTTTGCTTTGGCGCCTTTACATCGACGGCGCGACGTTTTACGTCGAACAAGTGTCACGGCGGCAACGGCCATCGCGGAATCTCATTCGTTCGTTCTACAAAAGGCGCGGAGAAAGCGAGGCGCGCGGGCAACAATGTGAGACGCGGCTCAGGATGTTTCGCGAGCGGGCTCTCCGCACGGTAAAGTTGCATTACGCGCGCCTGCGTCCGTCCGCGTCTGAATCCACCGGCGTTCCTCTGAAAAAGTATGCCATCGAAACGCCAGCACCGACGTCTCTCTTCGCAACCTAGCGGGCGCCACGACGCCATCGAGATACGACGGATTCGCTTTGTTGTCGTCCCGCCGTACGTTGCCGAAACGCGACACCGAACTCCGCTCCCGGCGAAACTTTGTCCCTCGTCGTCGGCCACGACCGCGCTTGGCGACACGCTCGCGGAGGGAATTAATTAGACAACGGGTTCCCGGTCGATCTGTTATCACGAAATAGCGAGCCACTGTCGCGTCTATTCTTTACGCTGCCTGCACGGAAAAAAAAAAGAAATAAAAAAAAAATAATATTCCTGCCTCGTCACGATCAATGAACGTGCAACTTTGCGCAACGCGAGAAGCAGCGTCTTTGCTCGCACGCTGCACGAAAATCGTCACATTCTTGTACGAATTTATCTCTGTTTGAAAAATAAATAATTTGTTCTCAAAGTCGAGTACCTTTCGCTACTTTTTAATTTTTTTTTCCTCCCCTGAAAAAAATTCGTTCAGTTTCGCCATAAAACCGACGCCGTCGATCGGCGAAATGTAACGTTACGCTGTCTGTAAAATTTCGCGTCGCCGCAGAGACTGCAAGACCTACCTACGATTGGCGAACGTCTCGTTTTCTAAAGAAAAAACTAAAGGATGGAGGGGAAGAAGAAAAAAAAAATTGTCCCCGCAGGGCGATGAAGCAACGTGACACACTCTCCGCCATGGGGTTTTTCTCTTTATCGTAACAAACTGGGAATAATCGTTCGAGAGGCAGCGTGGACGAGCAAGAGTCAACTGAGACCTTCAATATTGTATCTCAGTGAATGCTGGAAAGTCGCGCCGCGTATCTTTTTACGGATATGACGTGCGTATTTACTCGGAAATGAATTGGCCGAAAATAGATTTGTGTTTTTTTTTTTTTTACGCGAGATCTATCCGCGGAATGGCGCCGTCACCTTTAATTTTTCCGCGAGCAAGGATTTCAAAAACGGTCTAGGAACGAGCCATCAAGGCTGTCGCGTGCCTCGAGCAGTATTTTTACGCGCGAGGTGAACAAAAAGTTTTCTCGCCAACAGCTACGTTACCGGCTCGGCACGGTACGAAATACGTTTTTGCGGTCGCCCGGGCGGGTTACTAGCATCCCGCACATCTCGTAATACGTACACATAAACGTAATTGAGCGACCAGTCGACGCGACGGTATGTCCGCCCGGGTTGATTTAGCCTCGGCGTTACTTATCTAATCTCGCGTATTATAAGAGACCGAAATAACATCCGTATTTTCATACACCGGGCTCACCGAGATTCCTCGCGAAGGGGAACACTTGTCGGAATCGGTAGAGCGAAGCTTGCCCGAGGAGCCAGAGGAAAGCAGAGAGTAAAGAGATAATAAGAAAAGGACTTACCACCACCAGAGTTCCAGCAATTATCAGTCATCCCTGTTTATCCATTTGCAGAGTTGGCACTACATTATAATTACACTGATCCAACTTGCTGGAATGTCTCGCGGCACGTTGGTCTTTGACGGCGGCGGCGTCGTTACGCGCACCGGATACACTTTTCATGAGCCCTAGAGTGCCGCCCGACAAAACTCTCAGCTCCGCCGCATCACTTTACACCAATGAGAGCACCTGTCTCATTATTGATCTCACACTACGGCTCTCTCTCGATCGCGATGTACCGGGTGGGCAACCGCACTGTGAAGATTTTCGCGCACTCCCGATCGCGTTAGCCGGTCATCCGGAAGGGCCACCGCTCACGATCTCCCTCCTGTAACAGCACCATCACGCGCGTCTACACAACTGCCGCCGTAGCCGCTGCTGCGCTTCTTCCCGTCCCGTCTCGTCTCGTTTCCTTTTTCGCTTCCCTTATATTTTTTTTTTTTAATTTATTTTTCCCTCGCAACCGTTTTTTTCGCGAATCGCCGTGGCTCTCGAGAAAAAAAAAAACACGTGCACACGCCGTGCCTAACGCCGAGTCGTCGCCCCGCGGAGGAAATCTAATTGTAAGCTGGACCGGATCGATCGAATTGGTGTCGTTCGCGCGAGGAGGATCGCTCGATGCGATCGACGGACTATGACGGTCGATTCGAAACGCCGACTACGACGAAACACGTGAACGCGAGAACGAACGATACCCGACGGAAAATAATTGGCGGTCGGCGCAGGCCACTTTGCGCTCTTTGGCCTCGAAATTTCGGACACGGGGGACTTCGCACGCTTATCTCTATGGCGTGGGGCGAGGATATCCTTCGGACGTAGCAGCCGCGCGCATAATCCAATCGGGATTCCGGGAGCGTAAAAATTCGTGCGAAAACCTTGACGGTGTTTAACGCGCACGCTGGACTTTGGTCGTAAACCTATTCTCCACGATCCTCCCTATGGAGAGGACGATGCGGCGCGGGACAACAGGGATACGTGTCGATGCGAGCCAAGAATTGGCACTTTCCGCCGAGGACTGCCCGAACCCGAACCTAAATTGCACAACGGACGATTGTCATCACGGCAGCGCACGACTAATCGCGCACGATCGATTTCTATCGCACGCCGGGACGTGACGTGGAGGCGTAAAAGTCGCTTGAATCGAACGGTAAGGATCCCCCCATTCAAAATCTTAAAGATGGCGTTGATCGCCGATAACGTCTGCTCGGTCTCGAACCGTACCGTGGTGAACACCGAACGGAGAAATTCGTCGGACGAACGGTAGCGACAAACGCAACGCGATTGTAGACGCGCCGACCGCACAATCGCGATGCACCGCTTCGCGTTGAATTTTTTTTTATTTCTTTTTCGCGCGAGAATTGCGCCGTACTATCGCGATCCGCCGTTGGCCCCGATATTGGCGTCGACAAAATTATAACGCAACAATACCGACCGCGTAGGCGCCGGCTTCGCTCGCCGACGAAAAAGAGGGAGGGCAAATTGATCCGAGAGACACGGCCGGCCGTTTAATCCCGCATCGCATACGCGAAATCTGTGGTGCTCGCGACCCCTCCCCCCCTCGCCCGGAGATCCGGCGACGATCGTGCACAGGAGCCGTTAAGGACGTTTCGAAAATCGGCTCTAGTTTGCGCGGTGGGCAGCGCGCGCGTGAAATCCCGAGCGTGAAAACGGGACGGCGAGGCGAGACGAGGCTAAACGAGACGAGATGATACGAGACGAGACGGGACGAGGCGAGGCAAGGCAGCCTACGGTAACAACGGCGACGGCGACGACGGTTCGGGTCGCCGAGAACCCAGTCCGCCTTCTCCGCCCGCGTCCCGCCCCCCCGACCGCCGCTCGCAGTTTCCTCGCGACGTCCAGCCGGTGAGACTTGGAGGTTACACACGGCCGAAGTAATCGATTCCGCACCGACAAACGCGCTCCTCGAGAGATCGCAGGAAGAAATAACGCGGCGCGTGACTCACTTGTTTCTCTCTCTTTTCCTCCGATTCCTTTATGTACTTCTTTCTTCAGCCTTCGTCCGGCCGCCGGTCTTTTCGCGTTCTCGCGCGAACGATGCGATTACGAGGAAAATGCGCGACGATAGGGGAAGTCAGACTTCTCCGTGTTCCTTTTCACTCGGCACCGCTTCCGTTTTCTTCCCCCGCACGTTTATCTCTCTCTCTCTCTCTGCGCCTTCCGCTCCGCTTCCCCTCTCTGTCTATTTCTTCTTTCTTCACGCGTGGCAAATAGTGCACTTCCAATAAGGTGTCCCGTCTCTTTTCTTGGGGAGCGCGCGAGCGGCCGTTTCCGTTGGTCCGAGCGAGCCGAAGGTTGGTCGAAACGGCGACACGCGCTCGTGAAATTTCGTGACTCCGCCGAACAGCACGCGCCGTTCACCGCATCTCTCGTCGCATATGATAAACGACGCAGACGATAATTTCCTTCTTCCTTGCACCTTTCTCGTGTACCTTTGCTCCTTTCTCCCTCGGTCCCTCCGTCTTCGCGCTCTCTCTCTCACTCTTTTCAGTTGATCTCTCTTACGATCGCTCGCCTTCGCCGTCTTCCTTCCTCACGACATAGCGCGCCTCGTTTATCGGAAGAAAGGAGGAAAAACTCATCTGGAAGATGGCCGCCGCCTGCCAGTCACCGATTTATCCCTCTCTCGCATGGCGCACTCTTTCGCGACGGGGGCCACCGCGCGCCACCCGGGGAGGCCGCGGCTCACCGCGGTCACGATGCACCGGGTCGTTAACTGCGGCACTGAGAGACGCGAGGACGGCGGTTACACGACGCGCGTACCGCGCGCGACGATCACAACACGACACTATTACGGCGGCGACGATGATAATAACGATGACGACGTTGACGACGTTGACGACGAACGTAGACGGAGACGATGACGGCGGCGATGACGATGACGGCGACGACGTCGGCGGCGGCGAGGACGACGACGACGACAACAACACTTGGAACGATGACACGGGCAAAATCTCGGATGCCGGTAACGCGCGCACGTCGGCCGTACTCTCGCTCGCTGGCCCGACAGTATTCGTACTAAAAAGCTCACCTCGGCAGGAACCGTAATGCACTCTCTTCTCGATACACAGAAGCGCGAACACGGAGGCACTCTCGCGACACACACACGCACACATGTACGTCGCGTAGTAGAAGCAGACACGCGCGGGCAGGCGCGCGCGCGCGCACGCGGCCTCGTACGGGTACACACTGCACTGCACCGCGCGTCACGGCGCGACGACGCGGCGTGGCGCGGCGCGGCGCGGCGCCGAGCGGAACGGAGCGCCGACCGCGGCCCCGCGCGCCACGACCTGCTGCTGCCACTAGTAGTCTTTTAAACGTGCCGACGCGGCGCCGCGTCCTTTTTCACCCGGCCTCGCATACATACGCCCGCGCTCGTGTCTTCTTGTCCGCCGACTACGGTCTACTACGTCCTCGAGGTTCACGCGGCCCACCCTGCTCGACGGTTTCCGTCGCACTCGCGAGTCGCGGTACTCAACGGCGATCACCGCGACAACGACGACAGTGACGCCGCCAATCACACACCATGGCGTTCGCACGACCTCTCCTCTGTTGTCTCTCTCTCAACTCCCGCGGGCCGAGCGGCACCTTACGGAGGCGCTTCGGCTATTATCGGTGAGCTACGATGTTTATTCGCCGGCGCGTCGGCTGACCAGTCACGGTTCTCGCGGCGAGATTATTCCCCCATGTGGTTCTCGCTTTCGTTTCCCTACTAGCCACCGCGCCGCATCATTTTAATAAGGGCGCGTTCACACCGTTCGCCACGTGCCCGCGAATAATTGAATATGACCCGAGGCGCAGTCGCGTAATAAATATACCTTAATTATCACCGATTAAAAACTAATTGACACGGCGAAAACAAATATCGCGAGTGTAGTATAACCGACGGTCGAATGAACGCTGAGTTACGGTAGTCGGAACGATTTTTACAAACTTTCTTTTGTTATCTTTTCTTTTTTTTGTCTAGCGCATTAATTAAAAAAAAAAAAAACAAACACTTAACTTCATGCATTAAATCTTGAGACGTAAGCGGAAAGAAATAGGCTGATTAGGACTGCATTCTGGTTAGGACTGCATTCTGTTTGAGGGCTAATGGTAATGATACTCGTGCCGTATAAACAGGACCTGAAAACACATCAAGATCGAATATATTACTCCTTAATATTTTGACGAAAGATGCTACAAGTCATAGATTACAGTACAATACGATAAGATCGCGACGCTCTGCTCCCTTTACATTTTTGCAAGCTGTATAAACTCGTCTTTTACAAATATAGAAAACATATTCGGTCATGTTCAACGTGGGCGGGAGAGGGAGGGTCTTAAATAACTTGTCCGCGCATAATAATGTAACATCTAAGCTGTGCAGACTTGGATCGTTATACCTTCTATGCCATTTTCGCACTATTCGCGAGATAACAAATCAACTAGGTTTGCATTTCTTAATACGCAAAGCTCATTCGCACATAAATTTCTTTACGGCTTGTGAAATATCAAAGTTCCGTATACTTTCGTGAAAAAACATGCCGAAAAATACGCTTCGCAATAAATAAAATATATGTACACGCGTGTTATGAACGACTTTAAATAAAAATACATCTATGTATGGAACATTGACTTCTACACGCTCAACTAATTTACTTTTCGAGACGGTGCGGGCAAAATTTGTTGTCTGCACGAGTTCAAGCACATGTCGTAATTTAAGTAATCATCAAACGTTCAATAAATTAATTGACTGCTTGTTTTACGCTTCAATTCGCATTGCGTCGCATTGCAAAATACATTTCGCTCGCACATCGGTGTTTCTAAGAATGTATACGCTCCACATTTGGCACACTTTAAATACTTATACACAAAAACAAAGACGTATTTCAAATAACAAAATTACTTTCGTAGAATTGTCTTTAAAAAAAAAAAAAATTGCTTTGACTCGCAGATCATAACAAACTAAATATCACAAAAAAGCATCTATAGGACTTTAAGACTTAAACTAAACTTATCGTTACGTGCGAGTCGTTTACTTTAAAGAGTGATAAATGTCCGCGCGAGTACAAGCGCAGAGAATAACCAGGCAAAAAATTGCCACTGAAATTGGATTATTCTCGATCGTATTCAAGATAAACAGCTCGCTTAATTCCTACGTATCATCGTCTATTAAATAATAACCTAAGATAAAATTTACCTAACAGATCGATTTTATAACTATATAACGCAATTCGACATTAGTCGCCAAATGTGGCCGTTTAAAGATCCATTTGATTAATGTAACAACGACGTAAAAATAGAATAAAGAGTATTAAGTACGACTAAGCTCTACGAAGGAGCGAATTATAAATTAATACTGCTACAAAAATTATTTTACGTAACTCTAAAATATGATTGCAGCCAAGTATTTTCTTTTCACCTTAATCCGACGTTATGTATGTTATCATAATGGCTACGCTAATAGCACTAAAAATAATGTACGTGTGTGCTCTATTATAAGCTTGATTGAATTGTTATTTTCGGTTACAATTAACGGCAGCTCTTCGTTCCACGAATGATCGTCCACGATCTTGGCTTGGTAAAAGCTAACGATTTATTCGACGGATATAAGGATATAGTTTAACTATCTATCTGGATTTAGATCTTTCATCGCTGATCTGTCAAATTATGAAGGATCGTCGTGTTGTACACAGAACTAAGTAATCGTACAATAATCTTGACAATAAGTGGAGGTAGCAATATTGTCAATAACAGGATTAGCCTTAGAAATTAATTATGGAACAATGTACAATGTTTATTCTGATACCGCCTGTCCCAGTTCTTAATTTTTCGCCTATTTTCTACTACGTAATCTGCTTTCCATGACAATACAACAAAATATTGATTTTCACCGATATAAAAATGTTATGGTTGATAAGATGCGATGTAACGTATATCAGATATGCCACTTTTCTTGCGTTTAAAGGAGAATAAGTTTTCTTTTTTTTTTAATTGTAAAAGGCAAGTGAGATTAAAATGTTAAGATAACCCATGAAGAGCACGAAAAATCATGATAATCGCGATATATATATGTATATATATATAAACGTGTGCAACGTATAAATATGCTGTACTTATTTTTATACTTTATATACAAAGGATGCAGGTACTTCTTAAGCGAAAATATCTCTATGTATAAACAAAACAATTATATAATTATTGTACTTGTAATATATGTGTGTAAATATAGTCCTTGAGAAAATTTACGACTGAAAAAATGCTTTCTCTATTAATTAAAGTTTTAAATCATTAAATATTTTTATATATGTATAGTTGCTAAATTATAATTCGCCAATAATTAAAAAAAAAATGAAAAAGATGGATTAAAGATTATTGGCGATGGCTATCTTGCTGTAACAAAACTATATCGTACATCTTATTAAAAAGAAAATAATAGAAATTATAAAAATTTGTACTTAAATCCATTAATATATTGGCTTAACTTCTAGCACTTGCTAGACAGCCTAAAAAAATCTCGCAAAGTTGCGAATATCACATTAATATAATCTGTACGTACGTAAAGATTTAATTTTCAATATTTTCTTTGTGATTTACCTTGCTAAAAATTATAATAAAAAAATTTGAAAAAATTCAATTATTTGACAAGCACGCCATACACGAATCTTTCAAAGAGTTTCTTGTTTCAATTTTATGTATCTATATACTACGTTCTGTACTAATGTCCAAATATCTCGTATTTCGAGCTCTCATCACTTTTGTTTCTTTAATTTAATTGGGATACGTTTTCGCATTAATCAAGATCTACGGTAAGATCTGCGTTATTACTTGCGGAGATATTCATCTCTTCGTCTTCGACAGATTCTTTGTCAGAAACGTTGGATGATACTGCATGATGGTTGTTCGTTGTCTGGTTGTCAATCTTTACTTCATCGACTGGTTGAACTGTCGTTAGTGTGCTCCACCAGTTTGAAAATGCTCCTTTTGCTTGCGACAGCGCTCCCCCTTGTAAAATGTTAACCCCACAAATAATATTTTTATACACACAATTTTAAATTTTACATTTAACGTTTTACGGAATTAAATTGCACGTCTAATTTAACATTTGTTATAATATAACAGATTAATTATATTTAAAGCATGTAAATATAAAATATAAAAATTACAGAGAAATATATATTGTAGTTTTTAAAACACATATTAATATATTATAGCGTCATACGCTAATCGCCTTCGTTGCGACAAATGCCATATCTGTTTCTCAGTGCATAAATTATAGCAAAATACTTAAATGTACTTTCCGTCGTATATATATTTAAAATAAATAGATCTTACCTACGGCTTTCCCAGTTGTGGCCACTGCACGTCCAGTCGATGCCATTGCTTGATTTAACTTTCTACCACTTTCCGTATTTTGCATTGTACTGAAATAGCAAAGGGTTTTGCTTTCTTAAAAATTAAATTCTTGACAAAATAAAGCATAAAAAGTAATAAATGGAACTGATTAATTATATTTTTTTTTATTATAAATATATTTTTGTACTTACTGAGACAAGCGCAACTTCATATCTTGAACAGAAAGTTGACCGGCAAAGGGATGACCGGGTTCAATATTGTGTATCTCTGGCTTGTTTGCGTTACACCAGGCCTTATAATTATTTGTGGTGCGCCACGCGGACATGAATGCCGCATTGTAATGATCCGACTGACGACTATCTTGCTGCATAGATGTACGCAACATACTCAACAAATACACTCGAAATTGCGTTCTGATCCATTCGTCACCACCCTCCCATCCCACTCCGTCTAAAAAAATATCTTTTCGAGGTTCGGCCACATGCCTTACGACGTAATCGGCAAATCTCAGATCTTCAGTAGTGAGATGCAGCTGCCGTCTAAGCTCAGGATCGGTCGCCTCTATCCGCGTGTTTTCGATCTTTCGTAAATGTAATGCGCGATTAAGTCACACCGTTTGCATTAAATAACGATTAAAATGTACGACTAACATTATTTAAGCTTACCTCGATTAGAACATCGATCAGCTGCTTTTTTTGTTTAAACAGCACATTTGTTGCACCTACTATGTATCCTCTAACGTTAATGTCCCCTAACAAATCCAAATAGGGTAACGATAGGTAAGGTAAGCAGAGATATCCCTAAAAATTAATGTATACTTTAAAATTTGCAAAATATTCCCCGAAATTATACATATATATTTTACAGATTAGATATCGTTACCTTCGTAAATAACTCCAGAGGTAGGCCACACAATTCCGGATTAATGTGCGCGATTTGCGTAATATTATTCGTTAATCTCGCGTCAGAAAGTGTATCGCTACTCGCGTCACGAGGTAAGCCGTTATCTGGATCACCTGTGCTTAACGTAATGGCATTTACACTATGTACCCTGTGCACATTATCGTTCGGCTTTGGCGAGTATTTAGAATTGCTTTCCTCTAAATAAGATTCAGTGCATTCTTGCGCCGATTCTATTTCAATGACTTTTATATTTAAATTTTCATTATCGTTGTTATTTTTTTGTAAAGTTACTTGCTGCAACTCATCCAAGCATTTACCCTCCATCGACTCCATGGTTTTGTTGTCATTAATGCATAGAGAATTTCTGTTACTGTTGTCGTTGCATTGTTCGTGACTCGCATTCGACATATTTTCTTTGACGATGCAAGAAGAGGACAAGTTAAAATCGTCGACATTATTTATTGAGATTTCTTCTTCATCAAAAGTCGGAATTGGTGACATCGGTCTGGATGGTCTAAAGAAAATGAGGATTAATTTATTTACTAAACTTGCTATTGCTACAATATTTAATTTAAAAAATATTTCTTTAAATTTTTTAAAATTAATTTTTAATAAAAAAAAATTTCTTTAAATTTTTAAAATTAATTTTTAATAAAAAAAAAATTTCTTAAAATTTTTTAAATTAATTTTTAATAAAAAAAAATTTCTTTAAATTTTTTTTAATTAATTTTTAATAAAAAAAAAATTTCTTTAAATTTTTTTTAATTAATTTTTAATTAAAAAAAAATTTCTTTAAATTTTTTTTTAATTACCTCACACAAGCCGCTTGTTGGAGACCGTGTTCGATCATGTCTGGATACAATGACAATAAAGTTAATATTGTAGCACATAACGGCTGTACAGGCGATTGATAAAAGACTATCCTTTTCTCGAGCAAGAATAATTTAAATAAAAGCAACACTTTGTGACGGAATTGCAATATAAAATCTCTTGCAGACAAACCTGTAAATAATTTATACATATTAAAATAAATGTCATGACTTAAATTTTGTTAAGTAGCAATTTTCTTTATTACTCTTACCAACAAATATTTGTGGTGGTATCTGACTTTCACTGCTCATACACGAATTAAGATGATGATAAGTATCCTCTAACAAAGATACTTTGCTAAAATCTCCTTCCTCAAAATATGCATGCGTTATCAGGGCCATTTTCACCTGAATGTGTCCATACAAAGGCAAAGTACTCAGCACACAAACTGACTTTTGAACCGTGCCTCTTGTTATATCAGACGTGCGATTCTTTAATTTCTGTAAATATTTTTGTTCAATGTTTATTCAAAGTTGCAACTTACATGCATCTGTGTCAATGTAAAATAGTTCGTACCTCTACAGGTATTTGGCGAAAGCACGAAATACCGTATATCGTGCGTTTCGGATCATTTAGACTAGGCAAGTGAAAATAAACCGTGTCTTCGTCGTAATTGTGGGAACCATCAGGCAGAGCGAGCGTGGGCAGATACTTCCAGCCCAACGGACACTCATTCGGAGCACCAGGCACTAGAGGTGGAAATGAATATTCAACCTAAAAAGTGACATTACGTTAGAACGTGCGACTAATCGTATGCAAGACGCAAATGTAACGATAACGCAAATTAATCAACCTATGACTTTACCTGGCAGCCTTTCTTGTGGTGAAACCCGACGACGATGACGTGAAGAATCGGCCCGTTCGATTCCGCCATTCTTCCGAACCCGCTGGTTGTAACGACACGGTACTTTCGGCACTAATACGCCTACTTCCACAGGCAACTCGCGAGCATCATTTTAAAACTGCGAGAAATAACCGAGATGCTACGAGAAGGCAGGCTGATAGCGGCAGACATGCAATTTGACATGCGCCATGACGTACTCACACATGTGTTGAGCGTGAACGCGCGCGTGTACGTATACACGCATAGCTACACACACATAGCGCACACACATACGGACATTATCACAAGTATCACGCTTGAACGCCTACTACCGGACAGGGCAAATTTATTTTTAATATATTTTAAGTTGTAAAATTCTCTTAACGCTTGAAGATAATTGCATTGTTCTTGTCGCAGCCAGACAATTACGAGTCATAATTATAAATTAATTTCAGAAAAGCAACAGTACAAAGTAACTTAAGCAGCTTCAATCACTGATAAATTTGCATTTTATAAACAATATAAACTATGCTATCGTATAAAAACAATTAGCGCTGGATTTATGCGAGTAAAGCATTACAATTTGATATAAAATTGTAAAAGAATAGCAATAATTCCGCTTTCATATTTATATCACGTTTACATCGTATTAAAAAACATCGATGAAAATTATCTGTTAAAAGTATCTTTGATTTAATAACAAAACGAATCACATATTGCATACAATTGTACATGTGTATAATATGTGTGTATATATACAGAGGAATTAATTATTATACACAGTCCACATACTTATTACACAATCCATTAAATACTATACAAGTTTACAATTTATGCGATTTATTTCTTTACTTGTAATAAATTCACGCATCTGTCCTTTTGTATTATCCAAGTCGTAATTCCGTTATATGTGTATATGTATGTGAGTGTTTGCGTACGTGTAAAAACAATTATATCTGTACGTACGTATGTATGTACAAACACAAATATAATTATTTTTCTGCTACATTCGTCACTTTTTCGTATCCATCGTATAAGAGAGCATTGGCCGAATAATGTAGCGCGACATTAACATTTTTATTTTCGCTCAGCTACGTCCATTCTCGCTCGATTCTTTGATAAGCTGAGTCTACGCACGATGATAAATCCCAGAACGCAACTCCGATAATATCTCGTTTGCTCGCTCGAGCTTTGCAGCGCAAAGCTCGTGTCGTCGGCCTCATAGCCGTTCTCCTTTCCCGTGGCAGCAAGTAGAAAGGAGAGGAAGAAGACTGGTGGAATAAAAGAATTGGAAGACGCGCTACCTACGTACGTTAAAGCCCCGAGTGCCGTCCGGGCCAGCGGGCATGCGAACAACGTTACTAGGAAAGTTGCTGCCGTTTGGTGCACCTGACTTTGCCTGAATTCTGTTGACTTCTTGCGTCTTCTCTTCTGGGCTTTTCTCTTCCCCCAGGATCCTCCTACGCGCTTCCGCGTATTCTTGCTCCCGCTAAACCCAATTTATTAAGTCCTCACGTACATGCATAATATGGAATAAATGTGAACGATGCGATTATATTATACCTGCTTTAGGGATTTAATAGGTTGCTTAGGTTTATCATCATTTAGTGGACCGTCACCGCTGCCCCGCAAATCCGCAGTCGGTCTTTTTAATATTTTTACCATGGGCTTTGGTGGTACATACTGGGATCTAATACCATCATCTCCTAATATAATCATCCTTGAGTTTGCACTTCGACTGCTTCTGTCCAAAAAATCGATTATATAACATACTATATACTATATACAACACATCTCTAAACGATTTTGAAAAGTACAGGACATAAAATAGCCCTGGAAATGTTCACCTCAGCCTACCTAGATGATTCTAACTCTTCTTCTGGGTTTAATCCAAGGACTTCCAGTCTTTTGTCAAGTGCCTAAAATCCATCATAATTTTACATTCCTTTTTCGTAAAACAGAAACATTAAATAACGTCTAGAAACAATGCATGTGATGGCTTCGACAGAAAATTTATTGAAGGGAGAAAAAGGTCGTGTTCGTACAAGTTCGACGGCTTTGCACGTTCCGCGTAAAAACGTGTCCTTATGGTAGCGTCAGGTATCGTAATTAGCGCGTACGTTGAACGCATTGATCGAGACTCACGTACACGGACGGCGAGGAACACGTGCGTGGCGACAGTTGTTTAGGAAGATTTCGTCGCGAGGGTACGCGTCAAGGACGGGTCTCCCCGTCGTCGAAGGGGCTGCTCTGAGCGGTCAGAGCACGAAAGAGGTTATGAACTCGCGCGAGATTGTTCTGGCTCCGCGTCGAATTCACCGGCAACGAAATTCTAAAGTGCGACTTACACCGCATTCCTCTATCTGCTCCCAGCACTCGAGAACCTCATCCATGGCCGGATGCGTCGCGAATTCCCGTGGAAATTCCAAGAACTCGCGTGCAACGTGCCGAGCAACGGCTGACGGTGGCGTGCGGCAAGAATGTCGCGAGTATTCAAATGAGAGAGAGGGAAAGGGAGGAAAAAAGAAAGAGAGAGGGAAGAAAAACGGAGGACGATATCGACGGTTTATCGGATCTTGGCATTTTCACTCGCGAATTGCGTAATTGAAACTTATAAACTTGATCCGATTAGACTTGAGTCGAGATATGCTACTGAAAAATGAGATGTCTTACTTGGCTCGTTGACTCGTACTTTGCTTGCAAGTAGACGGTGGCGCATCGTAACAAATTTTTGTGCAACTAAAATTGCAAAAGTACTACGCTACTAATAACATAGTTGTTTATGGTCTATGGTGCTTTATCGGCATTTTGCACGAGGATTAATTAACGTTTGACATTGTGTCGTGAATGAACCCGTGTCGGTGTACTTTTTAATATTAGGCTCGGGATCGAGAGCCACGCAATGGATCGCACAATGTCGACGTGATATCGTACTACGCTCCTACATTCCTACATGTAACTTGAGAAAAATATAGAAAAAGGCGTGCTTGAAGCATGACTGAGATAGAATGGTAAGACTTTATTCTTACGCCGTATCTACTTCTGTTATTATTCTCAATTTTATTGTGACAATACCGTAAAACGCTGCAAAAATTTATATAAAAACTGTTGTAGGATATCAAAACCTGTGGAGTATGGAAACAATATTAAGTTTGCATGCTTGGAAGAAGCTACAGATCATCCTTTAAAACCAGTTGTAATTACTGTAAGATATTTTTTCAGAAGCTTTACATTATCAGAATATTATAAATATTCCTACTTTTATCTTGTATATACAAATTTTCATAGAATATTTCTTTTTTTATGATTGTATAGTTAATTGATGGGCGCAGTGCAGCCAGGCGTAGTGCTTTAAGAAGCACAAGCACTGGCTCATCTACTGGAACACCTACACCAACACACACACCAGTTCCTGCAAATCCACTAAGTGACCCATTATTAAGTCACCCTTCCCTAGATGGTTCTGATCCTCTTACACAATTTGCAAGAGAAGAAATGGATCCTCTCTCTAAAATGGCTGCAGATGAAGTAATATATTTTTTTTGACATTTCTGTTTAAAGTTTTACAATATATAATTTATTGTATAATTTTTGTCATTAGTGGGATTATTCTAATGTCACACCTGTGGGTAAAAAATCAAAAGATACAGCTGAAGAATTAGTTGAACCATGGTCTGTCAGACGTTCTGCTATATTGAGTAAATATACAACTTCTGAAAAATTATCGATTGTCACTAGCTTCTTACCAGGTGGAGAAAAAGGTATTTCTAAAAAGATTAAATACTACAAAGCGCGCACTTTACCCTCGTTATTTATTATTTATTCTTTCTTAGAAAAAGCTGTTTTACATTTAATAATTCAATCAATACATATTTTCTTATTTGACTTTTTTCCTTCTCACATGCTGGGAGAAATGGTTTTTTCTTTTCTATTTTTTTTCCATTTTTTTTTAAGTTTTTTAGTCGCTTGGTTAAAATTTTGAACAGAAAATACAGTTTATTAATAATTAAATTAAATTAATTTTTTTACCGTAAAACACGATACAAAATGCATGATTAAATGTTTGTTTAATGTAATACAGCTTTTTTTTTAAGATAAAATTAATAATTTATTTAATTCTAAAAAAATTTATATTTAAAAACTGCTTATTTTATATTAAATTGCTTATCAAGAATTCGCTTTTTAAATTATCGCAATGTCGTTTTATTACAGTTGTAGTAAAAGTTCAACCAAGTGGACCAATGGTCGACAAGGTAAAAACGCGACTCGAACAGTTAGACGATTTCGAGGAAGGCTCTGTTAGACAAATGTTGGACTTGTCACAACAACAATATACTGCGCGAATCGAACAATTGAACAACGAATTAGTACAAGCGTGGCATTCTGATCAAAGAGTAAAGGCGCTTAAAATTGCAATACAGGTTTTAAACATTTATTTGTTTCCTATAATAAAGTTTGGGTAAAACTCAATTTTAAAATTAACTTTAAATTATTTCAGTGTGCCAAACTATTAGTAGATACATCTGTAATGGCTTTTTACCCCAGCAAGTTTGTTCTTATCACAGATATTTTAGATATCTTTGGAAAACTTGTATATGAAAGATTGAAGATGAAGGCTGAATATTTCAAGTAATTATTATTAAAAAATATATCTTTTATATGCATCTATTTTTAAATTTTATTAATTGTCACACAGTAACGAATATTACTTGTAATTAATAACAGTAATATTTTTTTTTTGTAGACCAGGAAGTAAAGTGCCTACAAGCTTGCCTGATAATTTTACTCCCGATATGGTTCCTGAGAATGCAAAAGAAACGTGTCGGAATTGGTTTTACAAAATAGCTTCCATACGCGAATTAGTACCACGTTTGTATGTAGAAATGGCGATAATAAAATCTTATAGTTTTCTAACAACGAGGTAAGATTTTTTTAATACTTAATTAAAATAATCTGAAAGTTAAAATATTAAAATAATATTTTAATTTTAGCGAAATTAATACTGCATTTTTACGTATAACTCGTATGATAAGAGGTATCGGAAATCCATTGATAGCGGTTTACGCCAGATGTTATTTATGTCGCGTGGGATTGGCATTAAATAAAACATCGGACTTTGAATTTGTGAGAGAGAATTTGTATGACTTTCTTTTCACATATCAACAGCTATTTGGACCTGCTGTGAAAAATGACATAACGAAGCAAAACGTTAGTTTATATTCGTATCTTAATTTGTATTCTCCAGCTTTGGATTGGATTGTACAAGTTTTAGTGGCAACATCGCCCGAAAATTTCCTTGAAGAGGTTTTATCTCGATGTAAAAAACAAGAGAATGGGTAAATCTACATATTAAGCCTTCAAATCAATTAAAAAAAAATCTTTAACTTTCTATTTAATCGATACATGTATGTTTTTAGAGCATTATTATTAAACACAGTTTTAACTGCATTTAAACCGACATATATCGCTGCACGTGCTATGGATTTTGTTAATTTAATAGTAGCAAGCGAAGACGATGGTATTCAAATTAAAGTTACAAAATATAATAACATCTGTATTTAATTTGAAGATATTAACAATTCTTTTTATCTCAATAGGATATCCTCAATATCTTTTATATCGAAGTTTGGGAGAATGTCTTGTACGAGAATCTCCACCGAAAGAAGATTGTCAATCGGTGCTTAACGTTATATGGAAATACATAACAGACCTTACAGATCCTAATAAATTTATGCATTGCATTGAGATTTGGATTCAATTCAGTGTTATACACTTTTCCGTAAGTTATACGTATAATATATATTATTTTGCAGATTAAATAATTGTAATATGTGTGTGTTCTAGGTAAATGAATTAAATTTATTTTTTGGGAAAATAATAGATCGACTACGACCGAATAAAGCTTTCGAAAATTATTATTCACAATTGCAGAATATTATAGAAAAAATAGTCATTCACACACAGGATTTTGAATCACTGCTGGCCATTGTAACTATTGCATTTACATCATTGCATATTTATATTTAATTAATAATATTCAGTGTATAAAACATGCTTTGAATTTTTCAGGATAATTTTTTACCTCTAATTGATCTATTTCACAAAGAAAGTGTTAAAGTTGAAGTTTGTAAAACTATTATAGAAGGATTAAGTGCGCAAAGCGGACCAATTACAGATCCCATTATTATAAACGCTCTAATGTTTATCGCAAGAATAATGCACGATTCCGTTAGGTATGTTAATTTAATTTTGCAATAACAATTTATTCTGATCTCTAAAATCAAACAAATGCAGTGCTCTGACAGTCGAAGATGAAAAACGACAAATCGGACAATTAATATGCGGCCTAGTGCAACGAGTAGATTATGGTCGTGATTTTGAAAAACAGCTTAGTTTCTACGCAGAGGCTAGAGCGGCATTTCCTAATCTCGATAGCGTTCATATACAACTTGTCCAGGTATTTAATATATATACAATTAATAACACATATTAGTTTTTATAAAAAAAAGCTGTAGCAATAATTAGATTATTTTTACATTTTTGTATCTAGTGCGTGAATAGATTATCAGTTGATACTAGGAAGATTGTACGTGGTCATCATACGAGAAGAACGTCAGCGTTTGTACGCGCCTGTGCTGCATTCTGTTTTATCACTATACCATCTTTAACTTTAGTTCATATACGACTTCAATTATATCTACTCTCTGGACAAGTTGCTCTTTTGAATCAATGTTTAGGTCAAGGTGCGAATTGTATCAATTTTCTTTTATTTTATTCAATATATTGATTATATTTATCTCGTTAATTTACGTTAACTGCTTTTTTAGCCGATGCCTGCTTCAAAGCTGCTTTAAGTTTAGTTCCGGAAATGCCGAAAATCATTGACATTGATGGAAGACACAAAAGTTCGCAACCGTACTTACACTCATACTTGTCGAATTTTTTGTCGACCCTGTTAGTAGTTCCCGTATGTATACGCTGATATAAGTTATGTTTTATGCATTTTAATTTTATGATTCTAAGATTGCTTTGTCGTTATTAGGATAGTCCAGAACATGGCGTTTTATATTTAATGAGAGGTTTGCTCAACGCCGTTCAACGTTGCTTCGAAGAGAATACCTCGACTAAATCATATTTGTATTTACGAGTTCTCGACCTCCTTTCAACGGTAGCACAGGAAAATTATCCATATCACATCGATAAGGTACTTGATATTTTTAATGCATATTTGAAAGGACAAATAATAAAGGTAAGAATATCAGGAGGAAGCGTAATCTATACTTGAGGGCGAGGAATATAAAGTCTGAGAAGTGAAAGGAATCGTTCGGCGGTCAACTTGGTTATTTATTTCCGTGACTTTATTTCCTTACCCTTTTGGCCTCACTCATGCAACATTACGTTCCCTCTTGGTTCTCACCTCTATGGTTACAACATTTATGATATTTTGAAGTTAAAGAACGTAATTACAATACTTATCACAAAATAATATTTCAGGTTGATTCAAATGATAAATTATATGGATCTGATCAAAAATTTATTGGCGAAATTAATAAAATTTGTTCAAAAATTGTTGAGGAAATTTTGAGTCATCTCAAATATCTTGGGTCTACTGAGCAATTTGATAAACAGTCAGCTCTGGCGCTCGAACTGTTTAATTGCTTTATTATTCGTGCAGATTTACGGGATGCTGCTTTAGCAAACATAGCTATAAATTTATGGCATTTGTCACAACGACATGGTTCAGTGGATTCTAAAGTTACGGTAAATACACTTTTGCAATCAGAATTTAATCTATTTAATACATTGTTTTGGTTTTGCAATCTGTAGTTATCTCAGATATTTTATTTTTAGATGAGAACGAAGGCTTACATGATACAAAAAAGTCATCATCAAGAATACGAACATTTTGCTGAAATATTGAAAAGGATGTCAAGGTGAAAGGTATTGAAATAATTTTACGATAATAATTAGGCTTAAATATTTTTTCTTAAGTTTTTTTTTTTTTTGGCATTTTTTTGGCTTTTTTTTTGGCAATTTTTTTTTTTAAAGACATTTTGTAATTATACAATTTTTTCAAGTACACAAATCAAGTTTATTAGCAAATAATAACAGAGAAATAAAACAAAATATAAATTATACAACTAATTACGCATTATTCTATATTAATTTTTATTTTTTAAATACTAGAACAAATCATGTGCACGCTTCTCGTGCGCTATTTTTCGAAAGGTTCGTGTAATTTGTGCTTGTCATTTTAATCGAGTAATCTATGGTCGGCGACGTGTTATCGGTTAAGAGATCGGTTTAAGAGATTACAAATTATGAAAAAAAAACTTATGCTACTTACCACCAACCTGCATGAGTTTCAGCGGAGTTATGGAATTCCGGTGACTGTAACAAAAAAGAAATTATTACTGTAGACGTGTTAGTTAATTATGAGATTAATAAAAAAATTTTTTTTTTAATTTATACTTACTTAAAAGTTGCTCCGCCGATGCACGATGCCCATCCTGAGCCTGCTCCTCCTCTCAGTTTGGATGTCGTGACGAGTCCTCCTTCCGCGCACAAGTCACTCGCGAACCCCGACCGTGAATTTACAGTCGCGAAATTTACTGAACACTATATCGCGCGTTATTTTTCGGCGTTCCTGAAAAAGAAAATCCTGAAAGAAAAACAGGTTACAGACTTACCGAATCTGCCTACAGCGGAGTTGTAAAATTCTGCCGGTGGCTGTAACATAAAAAGGAAAATATTAATGTAGACGTGCCGAAAAATTAATAAGATTAATAAAAAAAAAGATCAAAATTTTTTTTTAACGAAGATATAATTTAATAAAATTCATGCTTACCTATAAGTTGCTCCGCCGATGCATGATGCCTCCTGGTGGGCCTGCTCATCCACTCAGATGGGACGTGACGAGCCATCCTTCCGCGCACTGGAAACTCGCGAAGTCCCGTAAAAAAAGAAAACGTAAAAAAACGCCCGAGAACTATCGGCACACCCGAGACGACCGACGAATTATTAATGTAATCGGCGTTCGGCACTATTTATCACTGCACTACAGCGGAGGTCCTCTTGATCTGTAACAAAAAATTAGAAAATTATTTTATAGATTCGGAATGTAATTCGGAATGTAATTAGGAAGGAAAATTGATGCTACTTACCCCTGGGTTGCTCCGCTGGTGCAGGATACCCATCCTGGGCCTCCTCCTCCTCTCAGAAAGCACGTGTTGCGCGCACTGGTCACTCGCGAGATAGTCCACGACTCCCGAAATAGTCCACGATATTCCCGAGATAGTCTACGACACTCCCGGACCTGACAAATTCGCGATCTCGATACGAAACTGACTACGACGTAAAGCGAGGTCCGAGGGTAACCTTGATCTTTCGATTAATTCTCCTCTCAGAAAGCACGTGTTCCGCGCACTGGACACTCGTGAGATAGTCCACGACTCCCGAGATAGTCCACGATACTCTGAAGAAAGTCCACGATACTCTCGAGATAGTCTACGACACTCTCGGACCTGACAAATTCGCGATCTCGATACGAAACTGACTACGACGTAAAGCGAGGTCCGAGGGTTACCTTGATCTTTCGATTAATTCTCCTCTCAGAAAGCACGTGTTCCGCGCACTGGACACTCGTGAGATAGTCCACGACTCCCGAGATAGTCCACGATACTCTCAAGAAAGTCCACGATACTTCCGAGATAGTCTACGACACTCCCGGACCCGATAAATTCGCGATCTCGATACGAAACCGACTACGACGTAAAGCGAGGTCCGGGGGGTGACCTTGATCCTTCGATTAATTCTCGTCGGCGGAATAAACGACGTAGATAACTTGCATCAAGCGGCGAACGAGACGGGGCCGCGATGTGAAATGTTTCCCGCGTACCGTCTTCCTCGAGATCCTCAAAAATTACTCGCACGAAACCGGACGAGAATCTCGGCCGCGACGAAGAAGACGGTAGATGAACAATAGACGTGTTCTGTGCAAGACCCTGCGGTTCACAGGACTCCAGGGCGAGGAGATACATAGATACGCGACGATAAATCGTGAGAGAACACGCGCGGATGCCGGGATATCTCCATTTCGAAAACCAATACTTTGCACGTGGCCGGCGTGCCCTCTTTAGTGCGCAGTGAGTCTCGTAGTCGTTCACTATCAGGCGATGGGGAAGAACGCTGTGATTGGTCGGCGTGCTAGAAATCTCTAGCGCCGACCAATCACAGCACTCCCCTCCATCGCCTGATCGCGAACAGTCTGCGCCGTAGCAAGGACTGCCGGTCACGTGATTCGGAAGTCTCCTTCATCGATGTTGCTGGCTACCGTCTTCTTCGTCGCGGTCGAGATTCTCGTTTCGTTTTTTGTGAGTGATTTTTGAGAAACTCTAAGAAGACAGCGGGTAACGTTTCACATCGCGGCCCCGTCTCGTTCGCCGCTTGGTGCTAGTTCTTTGCGTCATTCATGTCGCCGACGAGAAGTGACCAAAGCCAAAGGTGACACTCTTGATTTCGCTTTTCGTCGTAGCCAATTTATTTAGTCATGATTTAACGCGAGTGTCCCGCGAGTGTCCAGTGCGCGGAGGGATGACTCGTCCCGAGACATCCCAACTGAGAGGAGGAGCAGGCCCAGGATGGGTATCCTGCTTTGGCAGAGCAACTTTAGGTAAGAATAAATCTTTTTATAAATTTTTTATTACATAAAAACTTTTACCATTTTATTTATATTAATTTTATTATTTAATATTCATGTCTACATTATTTTTTATTTTATGTTACAGTCATTGGCCAGAACTCTACAATTCGGCTGAAGTTCATGCTAATTGGTAAGCCACATAATTTTTTATCATAATCTTCTTTTACATATATCAATTATTTGTTTGCCACGATATTGTTATTAATTCATTGTATATCATAAACTATTCCCATAGTATAACTGCCATAGAAAAATAATGGTTAGGTATTTATAGACTTTATATATTCGTGAACACTTTATAATGGAAGACATTTAATTTGGAAGACACGAGAAATTGTCAAGTTAATTCTTATTGTTTTAATACTGAACGAAGCGCGTCCAGAAATATATCAGCATGACGTTCTGTGAAAGTCAATGCAGGTCTCAATCGTATAGCTTGGTTACCACATCCCCCTGTTTGAATACCTAAAATACAAATAGTATGAAAACATGAAAGACACTTCTGAACGCTCACGTTTAATATGATACTACTTTACCTCTTGTCGCGAGCTTCTTGACAACGTTGTCTCGGATTTCAGACGTAGGGCAGTTAAATGCTATGAATGTTCCACGTCCGCGTACTGCGCTAATTATTTCAGAATGCTCCTTTTGCATATTCATCAAATGCTTTAAAATATAATCTCCAACGCGAGTAACTCTATCTAAAAGATTCTCCTTTTTAATCGTTTCTAGAATCGTTTCGAGCAGTATTATTTTGCTGGGATCACCCATCCAAGTATTAAACACACGATATGACAATTTCGGTCTGCAATATAAAAAATAATTAAACGACAATATACTTGAAACTTAAAGATATAATTATTTTATTGTAAAAAAAAAAAAGAAAATTTACTTTAAATCTCCTGAGTGATAATAACCGCCTAGTTGCATTTTTTTACTGAAAGTCATCACATCGGGTGGGGAATCTAAATTGAAATGTTCATGGCACCACATTTTACCTGTTGGTCCGCCACCAGTTTGCACTTCATCAATGAGTAACGCGGCTCCGTGCTAAAATATTTCAACGTGATATATTACATAATCTTTCTACAATATACATTAATATAATTTTCTTGTAACTTAAGCTTTACCTTTCGAGTCACGCGTTGAAGTTCTTGAAAGAATTCTGCCGACGCGTGATTATCACCGCCTTCTGCTTGAATAGGTTCAATTATCACACCGGCCACTGGTATTTTCTTTTCGTTTTTGTACTTTTCGAACAGTTCCTCAACCTGGCCACCGTGTCGTTATATTGTTAGAATCTTTTCTCACATTTAAAATATTTATAGAGACATTTAAATTAAATGGTAACTTGATCGTACCTCTGCAAGGCAACGCTTATCTTCCTGCTTGTTTTCTCGTACATTCTCTTCTAAAGGGTACTTATATTCTGGAAAGGAGGCAATAGGCCAGTCGAAGGCTGGTATATCCATCTTGTGGATGTACTTGCTGTGAGTCGTTGAGAGACAAGCTAACGTTCTTCCATGAAAACTACCTATTAATATTAATTATTTCGTAAAAATTTATAATAAAAATAAAATTTGCTTTTATTAAAAAAATTGCTTACCTTTAAAAGACATAATAGAATATCGCGGCGAACCGGGAAATTGGTTCATCATACACGATTCAACTTCTTCCTTTGTGAACGACGCCCCTTGTCTTTGTTTCTCGGCGTACCAAATAAAAATGTTTTTAAAAGCGTTCTCATTCGAACAGGAACCGCACATCATTGTTGTGATATGCGTTAATCCAGGCGGTGCAAACTGTTCACAAAAATAATAATCACGTTTATACTGCAAGAAAAAAAAATGCTAGACGGATAATAGATAACAATTTCGCGAATTACCTCTTTCTTAAGCAGGATATTTTTTAATCTGTTAGGCCAATCTTTTCCCGGAAAAACACCTAATGCAGGTCTATTCGCTATGATTCTCTGAAAGTAAATGTTAATAATTAATTAACATTTCGTGTATTTTGCTCGAATGCTACATCAACGTGTATTTCAAGAATGTTTTATTATTAAATTCTTATCGAATATCGTACATCGTACTCTTAAAGCTTGAGTGATATATCTTGTAGAAGAGATTAGCATGCAAATTCCATATATCAGAAAAAATACGGTACTTTAAGACGGAGTGGTTTTATATCACTCACTTGATTAACGGGATCGGCGAGAGCCTCCAACATTGCCGGATGATTGTACCCTAGGGGCATTGATGAGATTTGCATATAAACGTCCAGCAACGTGTTCCCGTCAACGTCTATTATGTAATTACCGGCGGATTTTTCATAGTCTGCGAAGTATTGTACGGAAGACGCTTGCTGAAGTCACAGATTTCAACATTGTAAACCCATTTCGTCTCTGGCATATTTACAAAAGATCTCGCATTATTATTCGTATCTTAAACACATATAGTATATAAATATACGCTTTGACTCTACGTATATGGCAGTTCTGTACAATGATAAGTTATGCGTTAAATTAAATACAAATTTAATTTGAAATTAGAAGCGTCGAAGCGCTCGTGGATAGCAAGCGACTTAATTGATAAATTACATGATCCTAACATTGTGCCGTGACGTAACCCGAAGAATTAAGAATGTGCCTGACGTACTTGTATCGAGTTCAATTCTTGTAGCAAGCTGCGGGATCGAGGGCCTGGTATTTCCGTCGTAAGTACCGGCCCTTCTGGTTCCCTCAACACCGAACCGGTTAAGCATCTCTTCGTGGTAGTGACGCCTGCATGACAACATTAAATACGTTTATATTTAAATATATATATTCCTATTACGTGCGACTTAGATATACGTTGCCGTATGTGCGGCGTGTAAAAGATTCCGCGTTTTCGGCTTTCAATCAACATATTCAAGTAGAAAAACATTTTAACTGGCTAGATTGTTCAACAACTGGGACGATCAATTTTATTGGCGGTAGTTAAAGATGATTGCTTGATATATTACTGCGACTTTATGAATCCCAACCCCTCGTACATCATTATATTGTAAATTACAATTTGCAATGACGTGCGAAGATCAAGTGTGAACGCTAAACGGTAACAATGAAGTACGAATAAAGCAAATCAAGATTTTTAACGTTTTCTGTATTGAAAAAGAGCATTATAAAAACACTAGAATTTCTGAGTATCAAAGTTGAAGTATATATTAAAAAAAAAGAGCTAAATTTTCATTTAACGACAACTGATTATAAGATGCAATAAATATGATCATGAGATAACGTATTCAGGAAAAAATTTCCTATCTGAGATATCAGTCAGAACGTCTGACATTCGTCTGATATCTGAGTTTTTGTATCAAAAGATAGCTAATCGTTCAAACTTCTCAAATAACAAAAATAAAAGAGAAGCGCGATAATGTGGATATTTATTTTTCATAAACAGAATATCACATCTCGAAACCTCCTTTTTTTTTTTTTTTAATTTATTATTACACGTAACTTCTTGTTCTAAAAAAGGGCTCGTTTAGAATAATGGAAAAGAGGAATATTAAATCGAAGATGCATCGTAACTATACCGCAAAGGTGTCGATATATGAATTTCCTTCTCAATATTCCTCGTTTAATTTTAGATTTTGCAATTGTTGCTTTGCACACGGATTTGAGATTCGCGGGGCGGCAAGGCGGCTGGAGAGGCCGAGGATGAATTTATCGATTTTGTCATGCAGCGGTCCACGCAGCATCCTCGACAAGAGCGGCGTGCACCCAGACGAACGTCAATTATACAAACTCGATGAAGAGGAACGAGATAGGTAAATACCGTTTAGCGATTGCCGGAGCGAGGTCCATCCACTTAACGCGCGGTGGTACTTGCTTACGAACATTTCCGTCCGAGACGAGAGCACGAATAACAGGGTCTGTTTTCAGGAACGTCGTCTCCGCCGAAGGGATGGAGCCGTACTGGTCTCTGCTGATACGAGTTGATAGCGTTCCGGTAAAAACAGCCGAGACTCGTGGGGGCGCGAGTCGCTCGAGCGCAGCCGCTTCTGGAAGATGAAAGACCGAGAGAGAAAAAGAGAGAGGAACAAGCCCATCTCGTACTGTTTACAGTCGTAGAAATTTACAGTCAATTTTATAATTCAAACACTAGAAATATGAATATCGAGTGCACTACGTACAAAGAAAAGAAAAAAAAAAAAATTCAGCACGTGCAATGACGCACGTGTGAAAGGTATCGAAAGCAGAATAAAAACGTTGGTCTCTTCCGTCGGTGCTGGACGACTGCGAAAGCGACTGCTGATTAATGCGAGGTATCAAATTGTGTTTGCTTACACAACTGTCGGTCTGTCTGTATCTTTTCCTGTCAACCGGCAAAACACACCGTCGCGCATACGTATTTCGTGTCGGGAATAGTATCGCAGGTTCCAACGGCGCGATAGTGAAAGTGAAAGCAACAAATTCGGCTTTTTCCGTCGTGGGTTGCGCCACTTAAACGTATGACAATTTTTTTACGTGTTTTTCTCGGAAAAGTCGGGCCTCTTCTCTCCGTTGTTTAGACGCGCGCGATCATTTGCGATGCTAAATTATGCCGCATAATTAATTTGTAATTTGATGTTGAACTGCATGTTAATTCGACGCTAATTGAATTGATAAACACGATCTATTGAGATAATCGACATTTTATTATTATCGTGTACATATGTATGTATATGCAACGTATGCATTTAATTTACTATTCACAAGAATTATCGAGGCTCATGGCATATATCATATTTCAATTATTTCATTAGTTCAAGTCAACCGACTGATTAATTTATATACTGACAAATATATATACAGATATATATCTAATTTTTTTTTTTTTTTTTTTTTTAGGTAACTAATTGTTCGATGTATGCGGGTACATACATATGTGTATGTCTATGAACACGTGCCGTCTCAGCACACATGGTTGAAAGTATTTGTGCTACGCTTGACCCCATTACGAAAAGCGGAAGGCAAATAATAGATTATGATTCGCCCTTGTCTTCGAGACAAAGTTTAAAGAAACCGATTGACCCGGGCGCAGTTGTGGACAACAATTAAGAGCGAGCCGATGGATAGATCTCGAACGACGAGATGGACACGTTACATATTCCTTTGCGGCTCGAATATCAAGGTGACGCTCGAAGGTGCGAGCACGCGACAATCACCAGGACCTCCGATCGACGATACGATTTCAAGCGCCGAATGGACCGATCGAAGATTTTCCAGCTTCCACTCGGATCGTCCCCACTATGTAGCCGAGGCCCATCCGACTTACCTGGAAACCACGCCTCAAGTTCTGTAGGCCTACGGTTGGAGGTGGCCGTGTTTTTGGGCAGCTAAGGCCGCGCGATTCACGCACATTGTCACTTGCGTGAACGCACTTGAGTGGGTCTGTCCGATCGTGCGAAACCGTCTCCTTGGCTGGCGACTTGCAACCCGAGAGAGAAGCACCCTAATACGAAGCTGCCGCATCTCGCTGATTTCCACCTGCTTGACTATCCCTCATCAAATTGAGCACGTGCACGTGAGTATTATTCTACAGTACTGACATACATATTATACGTTTCGTTATCAATTCAATACCAATCATTATATGAATTTAATTTTTATCCAAAAAGTATTAGTTGATTATCAATAAAAAAAATTTAATTGCTCTTTTTTTTTTTTTTTTTAAATATGTATTTGTTTGAAGTTCTAAGTCGATCGAAATTGTTCAGAACGTGAAATCATGACTGTAAATTTGATTGAACTTGTAATCTCTAGTCTTGATATAAATTTTGGTGCGTTCTCGCGACCTTGACTTGAAGTGGAAACAGCAGGCGCGTTAGTTTTTTTTTTCTTTTTTGTTTTTTTTTTTCCTTTCTCTCTCTTATGTTGTTATATCGACATATTCTGGAACCGGTGTAACCCGATGAACGTGATTTCAATTATTTTGTGGAAATTTTATGGATTTAGGTGAATCGTCGACCCTGCGCTTCTTATCGATAATTTTTCTTTTTGTCGGCTTTGGCGCCGACAAATTACAAATAATGACGTACACGTGACATAAATCTTTATTTAAATGTATTCTAAATTAATCGCTGATATTTTTTTCTTTACTATCGATTGTCGTACTATCTGTTATCTAGAATATCGCGAGCTTTGTAATCCAAACTCCCTTTAGCTCGTATATTAACGTACGGAATTAACATTAATTTGAATGCCTGGGCAACAACGATCGCATAAACATTTAGGTTTCATGAGTTTATTAATCGATAAAGCAGACAGCACTCGCGACATTTATAATTTATGACTGCAACTTTCGAATCGCACAACCGATCCAATATATACAAAGGAAATATGATATAAAAAGGATTCAAATTCCGATAACTTGTAATTACTCGTATTTATCCGGCTTACTGGACTTATCTTTACAACGTTTTCCACTCGCTTGACATATTTATGACTCGACATAATAAGCCAGTCAATAAAAATGTCACTAGGTCCGGCCGTAACTTAAGTACGGTAAACGTCAGGTCTTGTACAGTTAGTTAATTAGCTGCAATTTAAAATACGGCGGAAAAAGATAGATCTCGTAACTTTGGAATCGAAGTAAATCGTAAACGACGGCCGGCGGTGGAAGAAGGTAACGAAAAATTTAAAGAATCGCGGAATCACACACATTTCTTTCCGGTCATTCGCTTCACGAAGGAATCCGGTACTATATTCGGCTTATGTTTATTCCCAAAAGTTCCATTCATTCTGTACTTTATGACTACGATTAGTATCGGCTCCTTTTAAAATTTGGCTCGTGTGGGAGAGGTTTTGGTGCTAAAATTAAACGACGAGTGGAGAGAAAAAAAAAAAAAAAAGGGAGGGACATTGTTGTCCGAATTAGACAGCCTTGCGTCGTTATCGCCGCTAGATTTACGCTTCCCATCGTCGTTCCGGTATGCTGTTTTGAATTCCATTACGTTGCATCTTCACCCCCTATCCCATGCGAATTCTTCGAGGCGTCCCTTCGAAGGGAAACTGGCCGTGCTCTCCTTCGTTTATCACTGCGATTTTGATAGTACCAACTCGTTCTCGACGAAGGTTAACCGGGTCCGTTTTATATTCGACGAATCGTTCGTTTTATTTGCATTACAAGGCCCATTGTCGCTCCGCGAGTCCTGCCGCTGCAAAAAATCATTTGGCTTATCAATAATTAACTACATAAATGATAGATTTGTGACGATAAATAAAAATTAAGACTCGGCTAAACTATACGTATAATCTACGTGCCACAATTACGCCTACAATTTAATATCGAATACGGTTGTTAGACATTAAATTATTCGTATAGATGACACATTTAAAAAGGTACAGTTATATCATCGCGTGAAAGAACTCACTACCGTTATTTCTATTTTCAAATCGAAACATCTGTCGCAAATCACGATGAATCTCGAGTTCTCCTTCATCGAAATTCATCCTGCATTAATTTAACAGCTGATTGAGACCGTGGTATTTTAAATTCATAGAAGCTTAATGGAAGATTGTGATTTAAGATTATCACCGTGTATCTTATCGCGCGTCAAACAGCTGTCAATGACACGTGTATACGTCCAATAAATTCCACTTCCACTCGATGTGATAATCACTATGTCAATACTTGACGTAGCAATGGCTTAAGATTTATTCGTAATATCGATTAAAACTTTTCACTCTGTTCACTTAAAAAAAATAAAAAAATAAAAAAAATAAAACAAGTCTGGCACGATTCTTGGCGTGAATCCTAATCCTACGTTACGTGTATCGCTTAATAATACGTGACATAAGTGCCAACGACGTTCTCGCCATTATTGTCGTAACAACACACCATTGGCATAATACGCGTTGCTTCATTTTCTTATGCAAGATTCGGGCTTCTACCAGCTGATCCAAGGACGACCGCCAGTGATCTTATTTCATTGTAATTTTTCGTCTCCCATTCACCCGTCATTCGAAGGCGGAACTCATTGTTACGTTGATTAATGCTTTCGGCACAGCGCTTAATTCAAGCTCAAAATTGATTCTCATCCCTTTAGATATCCTCGGAACCTTGTGCCAGAAGTCAAATATAAAACGAATGCGAAGCTTAGAATGGGATCCTTATAAAAAAGAGCACAAGTGCCGAAAGTATTTTTGCCATTTCACTTTCCTTTTTTTTTTTCTTTCCTAAAAAAATAATGATTTAATTAGAATAAGTCTTTGAAGCGTACAGAATTAAACAGAGATACTTAACGTAATGATTTCAGGGGAAGATGATCACCAGGTATCAACGAAATGACATCCTGCTTGTAATATTATACCTCTCCATGCAAGTAAGACAATTTTCTTTAAATATAATTAAGCTTGCACTCTCTCGCGATTGCATTCTACTTTTTATGAACTGACGTTTTAAGGAAGTTTGATGGGCCTCGTGTTTTGCCAGTGGCAACGAAAGTTCGGGCGTTTTACCAACTCGTTTTTCAATATATTCTTTTTAAATGCATGCGTCCAAATACCCTCGTACAATTCTGCCATTTCTCAGCACTTTCCCGCAGACGCGCCCTTAATACCTCACGCACGCGAGTAAAAGTTAACGAGGCCGCCCATTTAATGACTTTGCGTGTATAGTGCGATCGAAGAAAGGTGCAAAGCGACGATTCAATTTTTACGCAATATTTTTTATTACCATACTTGTAATTTTCAAACCTTATCTTCGCCTTTGTCGCGAAACCTTTGTTAAGGTGCCTGACGTAATCCACGGGCATGGAAGATTAATGGATCCACCGAGCAGAAACGCAATGTGGAGGTTCGGTTATCCAAACCCAGTTAATTACAACGACAATGAGCTCTTCTGCGGCGGGTATGCAGGTTGGTTTTGGCAATTTGCAAGCGAATCGATTTATATATGCCTGGTATACATATATCGCCGTGACTTGCGGGCGTTTAACGTTAGGTCTAATGTCGAAAATTGCTATTGTTCGCTAGTGCACTGGCAGCAAAATAAAGGGAAATGCGGCATTTGCGGGGACGCGTATCATTTAAGTCAACCACGTCCCCACGAGGCCGGTGGCGAGTTTGCAAACGGCATCATAGTTCGGCACTACACCGTGGGACAGGTAATGTAATTTCTGATATTGCTGCCGCGCCGTTTTCATCTGCGAAAAAAAAATATTCTCGTGTAAAAAAAACTTGTAATAATATAAGTACAATATCAGTATAATCTGTTTGGAGGAAATCGAGGTTGAGATCGAGCTAACGGCGAATCATTTCGGGAGGTTCGAAATGTATCTGTGCCCGAACAACGATCCGTCACGCGTGGCCACCCAAGAGTGCTTCGATTCGTAAGTAATGATCTCCTACATATTTTTTGTACGCGGTATGAAACGACTAATACCCAGAATTTTTTTTAATCACACAGCCACCCTTTGTACGTGTCCGGGACGCAGGACGTACGCTTTGAGATTCCACGTGAGACTGGGAAAAAAGGCATTATCAAGTACGCGGTAACGTTGCCGCCGTACGTAACGTGTTCGCAATGCATCGTTCAATGGACTTACTACACAGGCATGAAATTTTATCACGTATATTATATCTCACCGCCTTTATGCTGGTCCTCCGCGGATCATCTTTCATTTCTTCTTTTTGTTGTCAAGGTAACATGTGGGGCACGTGCGAAAACGGTACAGAAGCCGTCGGGTGTGGCAGGCCGGAAACTTTTCGCAATTGTGCCGATGTGAGCATCGTAACCAGCACCGGTGGAATACCGCCGCGGTTCCTTTACCAGAACGTGATTTACGAACTGTATTCCGTAGCCCCGAAGTTTTCGACCGCGCCGCTCGCTCGACCGCTGAGGTAAGAATCAACGTGTTTGATAAGAACATCATCAAATTAATTTAATACAAAAGCACTTGTCAACGTCTATTTTTTTTTTTTTTTTTTTTTTTTTTATGTCCACGTGTACGAGTTTTATTTTGCAATTTTCAGAGTTCAAGTGTGTGAGCCGACAGCGGCTTATCGATACAGGCAGAATATGACCAATTGGTGTCAAGTGAATTGCATTCGCGTCCCATCCAACTGCCCGCCGGGTATCTGTCACTGTCTGTAAGTATTTAATTGATAGGCAAACTTAAACAATCAATTGCCAACGACTTGGAATCATATTAAAGAGTCAAGTGGTTGCGACTTTCAATTTTTCATATCCGCAGAGATTTCGTAAAGTCTCTTTCTTATTCTCTTATCAATGTGATTGCAGGAACACTTGCGACGCTATTGGAGAAATCGCCGACAGACCTGGAGCGGACCAATACTGCTTGAGAAGTTGCATGCGTTATCCGTCGAACTGCCCGGCCGATCGTTGCAACTGTTATTGAAATTGTTCGGCATACAAGATCGAATCTAAAATGTGAATGTGAACGTGTGAATGTGCATATCGTCCAATTAATAAAAGTCTGACGTAACACGAAATAACGTAGCTGCGGGTGCATGATTGTGGAAAAAGTTTTTCCCGTACGCGCGAAAACGCTTTGTCTTACCTTACCGTGGATGTTTCCGCTTGCAAAACTCGGGGGAAAAAAATGTTAACAGTGATGTTTATTCTCATCAATGTAGATTTCAATTCCGTTTTAACTCATCTTTTTATTTTTCTCGAATTTTTAGAAGTGAAAGAAGATAAAGAGTAAGTTGAACCGGGATCACAGATAACTTAGGTTGACGGAAATGGCCATAAAGTTCGTCTTGCGTTAGACCAAAAATTAATTAAATGATATTAGATTGAAATTTGACCAGTCGGAAAAAAGGTTCACTAAAATAGATATTAATTTTCCATATTTGATTGCTTGAAACCTCAAGCTGCAAGCTGAATCCTAATCTGTAGGCCGATACGAATCTATTTTGAACGATCTACGATTCGCGTGTCAGGTTTCAAAGGAATTCTTACGTATAATTTTGTACTCTTTATATTTTAATGCATTTTAATATATACATGTATACCTCATATACGCTGATATTTCGGTTCTGCTAAACGTGTTCCTCTTTGTTGCACGGCAGCAATCAAAATTATAAATAGAATTTTTTTTTTTTAATCCGTAACATGCGTGATCTCTAGATTGTCTAAAGAGGACCTCGGTAAACGATAATCAGAGTTGCCTGCTCCGTGAAACGCGAGAGGTGGGTGAGAGACGAAGGAATAACCGTGTAATGGCACTATAGTATTTAATTAGGACATTCTATTGACAGAGGTTAAAATTTCACGCGTATATCACATATTATACACGTAATCATCAACGTTTTTCCCCGTGGGCTTTTGCGCGGCTGTGCTCAGCGAGACGTCCAATTTCCAATTGCGCGCTTTCGGCCGCCAGCGCGATAACTCATAATTAACGATACCGTTGGAAAAACACACACGAGATTTATACGTTTTCGCAGCGATGTATTGTTTATGTATATATCATACATATAATCATAAATCTTTCCTCTCCTCTCGCTATGGTTAACACTTTACAAAACTATATACACTAAAGCCATCTTTGTAGTTTCTACAACGCTAGCTAGCAACATTTTCTTTTTCCTTTCATCTGTCATTTATATATATATATAATATATCTCGACGCGCTTTTTCATACTCGTAATATAATTATAATAATTATAATGATAATAACCGTCGCCAAAGTGCGTAACAGCGCCGCGTTAAATTGAAAATCGTGCTATGCCAAATTCTAGCGCGAGGTGTATACGATAATACAAAGGTATCATCCAACTGTCGCTTATCGCTAATTGTTATGCAAGGTAATTAACGTCCGCGATCGGTTGCGGCTAGGTTACTCGGGTACTCCTTCTCTCCTCCTTTCTCTTCTTTCTTCCGATTTTCCGCGTGACTCCGGCCGCTCTCTCGTCAATCCTCTCTCATTCCCCGACTTACAGTCGATATACATATACGATGTATGCACCCTGAAAAGCGGATATGGTGTTCGCTGCAACGGCGGCGGCTTGCGTATGTGACTTTCTTCGTCTTCATCCCCTCCCTCGGCCGCCGAGTACGGTGGAAAAATTGCAGGGCGCGCTTTCCTTTCCCCTCAGTTCTCGGCGGCTGGCACTCCGTGACACATTCACGCGCGCGTTTCATGTGAGATTCTACGCACACCACGACGAGATTACGTACGCTGGCCGTCGTCGCGGCTAGCACCATATCCGCCGTTCAGTGCACGATACGTTACGCAATTAGCGCGAGGGGAAGGTACGTAAACACCAGTCACTCTGACGGATTACTTGCGCGTCGATAACGAGATGAGAACCAAGCCGTATTAAATTATTGTCCTTATTCAAACGATAACGTACAGATCGAAATCAACGATATTGTCATATTATTGCGCGAATTAAATTCAACCGAAGCTACCGCTCGCCCGTCGGCTTTGCACTCGATAAGAAATTAGGGAGGTAATTTGGAAATGAAGGATTTTTGCGAACGTAATCGAGTGCGCGTCGCGTGAAGTGACGCGACGATCAAGGTAACCGGAAGGGGCGGGGGTGCATCATGTACTTGTGTAGTTTCGGTCGCGAGTAGTCGAGCCGGCCGGTTCGAGGCTTCGAGTGGCGATGTTCGTGGGCATCGACTCGGGTTTAAATTCACTCGGGTCTTTCTTCCGCAACCGTCGCGCGCCGCGCGGGTGGAGTCGAGTGATTCTCGTCGCGTTTACGTTGACTACTTTTCGATCGAAAGGACGAAACATTCGCGACGCCGTTTCTCGCGACACCGTCGACAGCGATCGGAGCGATCCTCTCGGCTTTAATTGTTCATTCCGGATATCTGTTGGCGTTCCGTGCCTCGTAAGCGGTCGGGCGGCTTGGAGCGTGACATCGACGAGCGATCGTCGCGATAATTGGACCTACTTCGATAAAATTAATTTAATCCGAGGCCTGCCGTTCGATGGAGGAGAAGCCCCGCGTGAAACGATTCGTATGATATTTCCGTCGATTTTTATTGAACCTAACCTCCGATCGAATTAATCGGTTGAAGTAAGCCTTCGTCCGCGGCAGCGCGATGGCGCCTCTATGGCGTTTGCATTTCCGGTCCGCGTTTATTGTGTTGGGGACAGTGATCGTTACAAGTGCCTGGACGAAGGAGAAGAAGAAGATGACTTCGGGAGCTTCAGAACGAGGGAAAATGGAGGAGATGTCGACCGTCACCGGTGGAGAGCTGACCGTCACCGGTAGAGAGCTGCCCGTCACCGGTGAGTACACTCGACCGCAAGGTCTTTTCGTTACCCGGACGTTTCGATGCCGTTGCTTTACCCCCGTCGACTTTTCAGGCCGCGTTTATCTCGCCCTTTATTTTCCACTTACAAAGTAATAATCCGTAATAAGAAACCAAAGTCGCGCTTGATTCCCTCCCCGTCCCCATCCCCCTTACTTCCGACTATCATTTGACTGGCAGTGCAATTTTAAACGCGACGTCTCTGTACTCTTGCGAAGCGCACAATTTCGCAGTCGATTGTTATCGGCTTGACGCGCTTAATGACGGTTGTCGGGACGCGAAAGTTTCACGAGAAATAAATCGCACTTCGCTTCCCGGGACCCGGGCGGAGTAACCGGAACGACATCGATCCTCCTTCCGCGTCGAATCGATCGAGAGGGATTGGGGAAAAAGAGGAACGGCCGTGAGGTCGAGAGGACGTGATTTCGGATAGTAGCTCGGCTCGCTCTCGCATCCTTCCGGCATTCTCACAAGTGCAAAAACGCGACCTACAGTTTTTTTTTTTTTTTTAATATTTTTTTATCGCGAAAGGAACGCACTCCGTGAATTCTTTCGACGCTTGATAGACGCGGCGACGGGACGCGTGGTGTTGTCGAGGTGCGAAAAAATCATCCGGATGATCCGAGGTCGAGCGGTAGAATCGCGTTGCTGGAACGTCGGTGCGTCTCTCACGGCTCCAGGAAAATTGCGCCGAGGTCCCGTCCCGAGATCAAGCGTCGATCGAATCGCTCACGGTGGATTTACATCTCGGAATCAACACCCCGGTGCGCCTTGGTTTAAAATTTTTTTACTGCGCCCACCGATGGGTGAGCAAAGCGTGTCCTCTACGCCGTTATCAGACCAGAGATCAAGATTGAGATAGAGTTGAGCCAACCGGAAAAAGAGAAAGAAAAAAAAAATAAATAAAAATAAACATCTCCACTCGACCGAACCTTCCTTCGATTATTTAAAATTCAATTTAACTTCAATCTCGTAATTTCTAGTCCGATACGAGGCTTAGGCTGCGCGCGGGAATACGCACTTTGAACGATTGCTTTTCATTTGCACGCACAATTTCGGCGACTTGACCGTCGCGTATCGCTCTATCGATTGCGGGGATCCACGGCAGTCGGAACAACTGGGCTTTAAAACCTCGGCATATAAGCGAGCGGGCGCCGCTGATTTTCCATTTGATGTACGCGTTTCGTCAAATATTTTTTTTTTCACTCTAGACTGTCTACAATACGGTATAACAAAAATATCTCGGTATCTCGCCAATCCACGGAAAAAATCGCGATCCCATTCAGCTGTAATTCCGCTGCAGCACGTTGTCGTGTTATCTACATCTCTTTACGGCGATAATAATTATTACACCTTTCGAGGTTGTAAATTGAAATTATTTTTCTCACGCTTTTCACAATAAACGCGATAGCATTGCTGCATATACTAGAAAAGTAGACGTGTATGCGCGTGTGTGTGTGTGTGGGTATGTGTATCGCACTCTTACTTTGTTTTACATCTAGATAAAAATATAATTGCAATTTATAAATGCATGCGACAAACTTACATAAATACTATTTCAACAATATTTACAATTCTCTGCTTAAATCGAGAAAACATACTATAAAACAAAAACTCTTAGAAACGCTGTATAAAATAATGTTACAATATATACCGTGGTGGCACCGGATCTCGCAGACTTTTTCAAAGGTGCAAACTTGCACGCGATTGAACCCATGCAAGTTTTAATTTTTCCTCATTGCGCAATAATATTTTAGCAATAGACACTATTTTAGAAAGATATTCTGGACTCGATTGATATCTACCTGTTTCGCCTACGTACGCTAATTATGCAACTAATCGCATTTCCGTACCGTTATATCGTACAAGCGGTCACCTCTTCCGGTATTCGTTGACCGGTGCTTGAAAACATTTTGCGCTCCCGCCGTTGAGGAGTTAATCGCAGCGTGTCGGAATAGCGGAGGGTGTACTCGTTCAAGTGTTTCACAGTGTTTTATTTAATATTAAACGTTATTTAACGACGAAATTCACCGAACTCAGCTGGCCGAGTTCTAATAACGATGGAATGAAAATGTAATCGATACACGCGCGCCGAACGACGCGGCCTCGACTTGTACAAAATGCAAATGTGACTCGAGGCGATTGCACTCGGGTCCGGGGCTCGGGCTGCTGCCAAACTGAGCTCGCGCTTGCGATTAACAAAGTCGAACGTACAATTCGATCGCGCTATAAAAACTGAGTGACAAATTCATCGCCGCGGCCGCGGCTAGCTTAGGTTTCCCTCGTCGCGATTTGATTTATTTTCCCCCGATACGCTCGGACAATTCGCGACATTGAAATTGAAAAGTTGTCTTCCCCCGTTATTCTAAATGTTTAAGTACGTTGATCATTCGTTGCAATTTAACAACGGTAAAACGTCAGTGAACTCATTTCGTACGAGGAATCAGGAAAATTTCCGACGCGAACAGAACGCGATAAGAAAGAATGAAAAAAGAGAAAGAGAGAGAAAGAGAAATAGGTCTTTGGCTTGCGTGATGTATATTTTTTTTTCAAGATTCGAAAGAGAGCGAATATGTATGCGATGATGTCGAAAATTATTTACACAGAGTAGCGTCCTCTTAGGCGAGTAACGTTTTGCTTTTTTTTTTCCTTTTTATATTTTTTTTTTTTTTAAGATTTAATTTTAATTCTTTTTGATTTGCTTCGTGGCTCCTCCGTTGCTTAGAATTCGCGTTTTCTCGCCGGCATCTCCAAGTTTGCTCGTCTTCCATGTCTTCTCAAAGATTCGACTATATGGCGCACTTAATCTCACGGCTTGTACAATAAAATTACACGGGCGAATTGAAAAGTAATTCGTTACCGCTGTGTGTGTGACGCGAATGAAGTCGTACGGTAGTACATTATAATTAATTTCCTTACATCTCAATCGCGGGACATGTGTTAATCTAGATATATTATCGGCTAGCCTATCGTAAGAACTTTACGATACTTGAGTTGAGCTGCTGAATTAACAGTATGATCGCCGTGAATATCATTTTTTTTTTCTTTTTTTTTTTTTTTTCTTTTTCTTTTTAGAGTCCTTATGATTATCGCTCGCGTGTCCAGACCACTGTACTCGGCTCGTTGCGTTCAAGTAACTGTCGATGGAGGGTGTTTTCGTATTTGTCTTGCACTTGCTGTTGCACGTAAAAAATAAACGCGTCCTTAAATCGAAATACCTTCGAGACGAAACGTCATCTAGAGACTTAAAAATCAGTCGTTAAAAAACTGGCGTGCATTAGAGTCACCCGCGTTTTCGTTATCTTCCACGTTCGTTCGTTTCTCGCTTTCGTTACCGTTTTGTACGTAAACCGCAACGTAATTAGGCATATCGTTCTTCGTTACCGCCGGGTTTTGATCATTCATTTCTCTCGTCGGGGGAAAAAAGATTTGGCCGTTAGAATCGTCGTAAAGCGCCGCGGTAGTGCGCGAGACAAACGTGTCGTTAATTAGCGTAACAATTACGTATTATTTAATCTTAAAAACTATACACGAAAAGACACCGATAAGATATAGATAAGAGCGCAATGCGTTAAACTTTACGTAGCCTCTCCTGCAATTTTTGGCATCGGATCGGAGATCCTGGGGCAGTAACAGAATCAGAGATCCGACAATACACGCGATGGGTATTTCGACATCAATATTAATTTAAATTTGCGCAATTATTTTTACTCTTTTTTTTTTTTTTTTTTCTATTTTCCTTTCTTGTTACTATTACAATTCGCGACTCGCCTAACCGAGAATCAACGAGCGAAACGCCGTAGAGTTTGCCGTAATCGCCGTCGGCTAATCAGTGGGACGCGATCGCGACAAATGGCGGACTATAACACGAAATAGACACTTAAGATATATCAGGTCACGATAATTTGTCAATAATTAATATCGAACGCTCTCATAAGACACTGCGTAAGACACGCTAACTCTAAGCGATAAATCTAATTGTAAGTAAGACGGAGACTCAATACGTGCACTTAAACAACGTAACCCGCGCCGCGCATTGGGATGCAATGTATCTCTCGGAGGGGGGAAGGGGGTAAAACAACGAGATATCTCAAAGGTAATTGCGATCGCGACGTCGTCGACCGCGGGGCTGGACCGATCAGAGACGCGTTCGCGTCTCCTGGAATTAAACGGCGTTCTGCAACGTACGGGTATATTTCATCGGGCTGTCGAAACGTAAAACTTTTGCTAGCAACGATTCGAGGAAAAATTGAGTATCTGGGAAAAGCGCGACCATGGAGAGCGGCCAAAGGGCTCAAGTTTGGCTGGCACCCCTACGAGCGCGCGTTTGCACGTGATACGAACTGAACGTAACGAGCTCCCAATCCGCGTCCCTACGCGCTTATTTTTCTACTTTGCTCGGCAACACGTTGCCGTTAAACATTTACTCAATGCTGAGAAAGAGAAAGAGAGAGAGACACGATCTATCGCTACTCGTCACGCGACACATCTAAGGTTTTTTCTAGTCTACGTTAATCTACGTTAATCTACAAACATCGGAGGATTACTCTCTAATTTTAAATGATAACGCTCCCAATCTCTTTGTTTGATAAATAATTTCTCGTCCATCTCGTTTCGCGATACGACTCGCCGTATGCGAATAAAACGGCGGGGGTTAAATAACTTTAATCGGGAAAGACGAAGGAGCTCACAAAATTTTCAGATCGAAATCTCGATGCGGGTCCGTCTCAGATTTGTTCCGGCAATCTCGTGTGAACGAATCGAATCATTAGGCCGTACCTACGATACAAATAGTGACTCGATGCGAAGTTAGAGACTAGACTAGTCGATGCACATTGTCGCGTTACCGATTCTATCGAACGAAACTGCTCGCGATTTTTTTCATTGCACGCAACACAGTAATTACCGATGCAACGTATAATATATCGCGAAGATCCGTCTGTGGTATTTGAATACCAGCGACTACAAGCGCTACAATTCGTTTTATTAAATCGTTCAAATGCCTCCGTATGACTGAAACTTTATCCTCAAAAGAGATAGCAAGTGCGTACGTGTGTGTGAGGTATCTTCGTCCGATCGACGCGAACCATCGAAAGCTTCGTGACTTAACGGTCTGGACACGCGAGGTCAGTAAAGTGGATTAAAGTGGAGATCGAATTTGTGAATGTTACAAATGTAAAATGCAAGATTTAATTATCAACGACAAATTACAAGTAACCTAAAGTCGCATAGGTTTTTACATAGGGCGCATCCACTCTACAGTTTTCCCTGAAACAGACAGTGAGCGCTCCGTACGAATGAGAACATTATTACGAGGTTATTACAAACGGTGAGAGACAAAAGGGTTTTTTTTTTTTTTTTTTTGGAAGCGACGGTCGCGACTGCGAGCGTAAGCGGTTTAGGTCGGGGGTCAGGTACTTACTCGTCCTCCCACGGGCATACTTCGTTAACATTATTGTCACGCTTCTCCCGAGGTGCTGCCTGCGCCGTCGACGGGCGGTCCTCCTGTTGGGCGTCCGGTTCCCAGACAGGCACGACCTGCGCCTCCTCGGGCAGCTCCTCGGTCGTCGTCGTCGTCGTCGTCGCCGTCGTCGTCGTCGTCGCTGGCGGCTCCTCAGCCACCGGCGACACGTCCGCTCCAGTATCCTCGCTTTTCGTTCTCTCCTCGACGACCGTCTCACCCGCGGCGTCCTTCGCCGTGCAGCTCTCGCTCGCCTCCTCCTCCAGGTTCTCCATCGTAGAATTGTCGCTCGGTAGATCGCCCACGATCGCGCTGATGCTGATCAAGGGTGCTTTCGCACTCGCCCTGCGAACAGACACCACGTTCGCTTTCTCGATCGCGCAAGCTTCCCGACATTGCGAGGCTACTCGCTCGTAACGTGTACCTCGTCGACGGTCTTACTTGAGACTCTCTTTGACGACGTCGGCCTCCGCGACGACTTCCTCCTCGGGCACCGTTTTCTCCAGAGACGTTCTCTCTTCCAACTTTTCAACTACCACGTGGGAATATTCGAAGGACTGTTGGGGCGACGGATAATTGCAGGACGAGACGGACGCGCGGCCTATCTCGGCCAGTCTAATACGGCCGCTTGCTGAGCAGGTTGAATAATTTCGCGTTATCGTACCGGGGCCCGAGGTCGATGTACCTGCACGTTTCGAAATCAGGGGAGGGATATTTAGTGACGGCGCCGTTCGTTTCTGCTTTCGCGTTAAGCTGTACTGACCTATGCTACCACTATGCTGCAAACTACACGACTTGCGCAACCGCTCGGAGACATCCGCGATAGCTAGGCTGACGTCCGACGAAGAGCTGCACGAGTCCAGCTGCGCCGAGTTTTTTCGGGAGGCGCGCGTGGTATCGGTCGAGGAGTGCGCGGTCGTCGCGTAACCGCCACTGTCCCACACGTGTCGTGCCTGATCAGCTGACGCTGTCCTCCCGGAAGATCCGGTGTCCCCCGTTCCTCCGGGTTCCGTGCTCGGGCCCGGCACGGCCTCCCACGGGCACACGTCGTCCATAGGGCGAACTGCCGCTTCCGTCGCGCCAGCATCCCTGACAACAGGAACTTTATTATATTTAGTTTTCACCGTTTGCCTTCGGTATAGGTACCACGCGCTTTCGTGTCTGCGTGTTTCGCGTATTCCGCGACGTTCGTGTATTGCGTATGCGTATGCGTGTGTCGGTGTCTTTCATCAACATTAGTCGGTACATGCATATGACTCCATTCAACGACTAAGGAAAATGTAGGTCTTTGTACACGTCGCTAGTTCCGGAATTATGCCCTTCCGGAAGTAAAAAGAAAAAAAAAAAGAAAAAGAAAAAAAAAAAAAATAAATAAATAACGGAAGAAAGCCAGATAATTCCGGAGCATCGTGCGGGGATCCGTTTTGACGTGGGGAATCGCTTCGATCCTCAATTCTTGGTCGCGCTCCCGGGTAAATACAAAAAGTTTGATACACTTTTTACGAAACATCAGAAAACGTAAGTCATAAAGAAAAATGTTATAACGTGGAAAGAGTTGGTACATACTTTTCTTGCTGTGCAAATAATGTGCTCGACAAGTATCGCACGTATAGGTAATGCGTTACATAAAATATTACAGAGAGATATATGTAGATGAGTACAGAGGTATAGTAAGCTTGATACGACGACACAATATCGACATCGAGACAATTATACAGAGTGTCTCAAAGTACAAGAGCCGGTTGCTGCTGCTTGATTTTATATCACGAAAAAACAGAGATATGCGCGGCGTTTATGGATTGGAAAAAAAAGAAGAAGAAAAAAAAAAAAGTAAGCAACGAGCGCCAGCAACGAGAGAGACTTTGAGACATTCCGCGTACGATGGAATTTGATAGTTATTTTTAAACACTGAAAAGGAGCGGGTACAATATCGTGTGATACGGTAATACTGCCACCAAGATAACGATACACACGCTTAACACACATTTCGGTGAAATTTCGTTAAATGATTTCGTTGAGAGTGCGAGTTTTCAAACACACCGAGATAGTAGAAGGGTCTGCCAAGGTCTGATACGACGAAGGTACAACCGAGCCGCGGTGCAAACGCGGAGCGCAATTAATAACTCGCAGCTGCCCTTCCCTTCGCGCATCTCCGCACCGTGGTCCGGTTCCGTCATCGCCTGATCGTTATTTCGAGATACGCGGGCGCGAAAGGAAACGCGCGACGCTGCGAGCACAGAATGGGCTTCTGCGTGAACGCTCCGCGCGCGCACCGTCCGCTCTTACACTTAATTGAGAAAATCCGTGGTATGTATCGGGGGTGACTTACTGAATACTATGCGGACTAGGCCTCGAAGGTATCTTTACGAGTCGTGGTAGATCTCCCCTGAAAATACGACGCGCACGAATAAGGCTATCATCGGCCACGTCCACCCGACATCGCGCGAACGGATAGCATGCTAAAAGCGCGAGAATAGCCGTAGCCGTATCTCGCCGGAGAGCGTAGGATAGATATTCCCTCTCTCGATAATCGTCCCCGAGTCCCGCATACCTGTATGGGATGTCGGTCAGGTTCGATTGGCTGTGAGAGTGCGGGACTCGCGGCGCGGAAGTGACGTCGCGGACTCCGCACACCGCGAGCTCGTGGGCGCTTCCGGACAGGCTCCGGTCGCTTCCTCTTCGCCTGCCGCCACCGCCGCTGCCGCCGCCGCCTATGCTGGCGTGCTGCAAAGTGCTAGACGTTGGTGTCGAAGTGGAGGAAACTTTCTTCTTAGCTTGGCCGCCGAAGCCGAAAAATCTGTAAAGACAGGAACCGGGATCGCGTTGAGTATTTTTTTTGCGCACAAGACGTGAGACGTAGAGAGCCTTACCTCTTCTTTTGCATAGGTTGCACGCCGGCAGCTAAGAGATTACGATATTGATCGGAACGTATAAATCTAGGATAGCAGTCCTTTTTCAGCAATAACGTATAAACATGCTCCGCCGCGGAGTCGAACGTAAATCTGCTCGGATTTTTCATCTCCTGATGAACCTTCTCCATCGTTTTCCCGTCTATGTTGATTTCGCAAGGAGCCCCGGGTGCCAGGAATTCTCTGCGCAAACGTTGCCGATAAAATTCTTTTCTTTCACGCAATAATAATAATGTTAAATTACCGCAGTGCGCACCTAAAAATTTCGTTGACTTTGTCTGGTATTTGTGCTTGAAAACTATGCCTGAGATCTTTGACCGCCAGCCAAAACCTTATATTCTCGTGGCTGTATTCCTTTCTTAAATAATTTGTGAATTCTTGTAAACCTGTTGCGGGGATAGGAACAACATTTGTGAGTTTGCTAGGGTAATAAATATATCGATGCGATCGGCAAGTTTTACCTGTAGGATCAGACATAAGTTCCTCCATTGATAGCGCCCATCGTTTAACACGTTTTTCCGTAGGAACTTCCACTCTAGACGACAAAATACGTGATCGAGTCGCTCGTATTTCACATGTTAAATTAATCGCGTTTAAAATTAATAATCGTAAAAATTACTTACAAGGGACTATTCAGTTGCCAAAACGTATGATCGTCAGTGATCCATGGGTTGGAAGGTTGCGGCTGTACAAACATCGGGTCGTATTCCATGTACGTTTCAAAGTATGATTTGAAATTTTCAATCGCAGTCGAAACCTTTATTCTCGTGCGCGTTAGACTGTTTCGTAGAAGGGTCACCTGTTACAGGGCACAGACGTAATACGAGTTATATTATATAAAAATGTAAGTCGAATACGCGCCGCGGCGGTCGTGAAACCGAATCGCGCTCACCTCACGCTGCAGATCGGCGAGAGTGCGTTTACGTGACGGAGGTCCAGAGTGAAAACGAGTGGGCACGGCTTCCAGGATACTAAGGCAACCGGGTGGCGGCCGATAGACTCTCCAAAACGCACGTTCCTGCGAGTCGCTCACTATCTTGTCGCCTTTTTTCCGCTCCTTAGATAAGCGTACCTGGTCCCACAAAATCAGCAGCATTTCAAGGAGTCACGTGCTCGAATATTCATTTTTAGCATTCGCGCGGGATAATTATCCCGATGGGCAATTAGCGAAAATTAAGCGCGATAGTAACGGATAAATTATTCACCTGTTCTTCCGCTTGTAGCTGTATTATGTCCCACTTGTTTTGCAAGCTTTTGCGCAGACTGTTCAAGGCTTCCTAAAGAGATAATGCAATTTTTTTTTTTCATGAAAAAAAGTGCTTTTTTTTAATTATTATTTTTTTTTTTTTTAAGAGCTTTTCGACGCGTCGTCACGAATTACATAAATTTACATACGATCTCATAATCCTCGAGAGCGTGACGTTGCTTGTTCCTCAGAGTTCGTTTAGCCAGATAGATCGCGTAGTCCACGTTGTGGGGGGGTTTATCATGTTGCCACGGCCAATAATAAGGTGTCTACGCGTATCAAGTTTTCAGATGAGAATTAAAGATTTTTTGCGCCAAAGTAGCGGGTCTTATTTTTTAATTACCTTCGAGCGATTTCAACTCACCTGAAATCTATATAGAGAGCTATCGTCCTTAACGGTAAGCGTTTTGGAGTCATTCACCGGGAAGAAGTAGCCATACTGGCATAGTTGATTAGCAATATGGACCGCCTCTACTGTCAAACATAATAATGCATTTTCATATCGGAAGAAAAGTTAGCTCGCGTATCGGCAGGAATGTCCCTAAGAATCGTTTAACGACGTCGCATTATTCGGTGCTGTATTGTCGTCGGGTGTGTCGTTTCTTCTAACAAGCGTACGTTTTTCGCCGCGTGCGAGTCTACCTTCGCGTCCTGACCTATCTAACGCGCGCTCGACTGTCCAGACTGCTGGTCGTCGGGCCCGCTGACCGCCGCGGTGGTTCGAGTACGTGCGTGTGTTGACATCTGGCCGGCAGTCTTCGCTTTCCAAGTTCGCAAGGTGGAGGACGCGCGGGCGGCGGGCGGCGAGAACCAGTTTGTCCGGCGATTTCGGCAGTCGAGCGAGCTTTGCGTAAGGTCAGCTCAACAACAGTAAACAAAGCACGCGGTAAAAAAACGTTTAGATATATATTTAGAAACACGGTCCGCGCTGAACAGCGACGAGACGACCGATACTGGACAGATTTTGTTTCTTTTTTTTTTTTAAGTGACAACTTAATTTTTTGAAGACAGTCACTAAATAATACTTTCTTATAATTTACGGCTAGCACCAAGCTGGTCACTAATTAAGAAATATATTTAATCTCCGCGATCTAATCACCGGCTGCAAAATCAAATTACCTAGATAAATTTCCACTCGGGTAATTATTAATCAATATTAATTAATAATTAATTTCATTTTTCATTCGATTAATCTATCGTATAGATACAGATGAATGTAATGTCCACAGTTTTTTTTTTCCTCTCTTTTTTTATTCCTTGGAATTTCATTCTTTAAATTTGCTCGATGCGAATTAGTTTTCGCGAGAAAACCGGGGGAAATTTACGATCTTTATTTACACGGGCGCACGAGCGCGAAAAGAAAACTAAATAAAAAGCTGAAAATTCGCGCGAACATATATTTGCTGTTTCTCATGAAGCAGTTACAAGTGCACAAGCTCTCACTCTCTTTCTCTCTCTCGTCATTAATCTCTCGTCTCTTCAAATAACCAGCGGTATAAATAATTCATATTCCGTTTGAACGGAAGAGAATATTCTATGTAGCGTATAATGCTCCGGTACGTACACCCGATATTTTTTAAAGGGCGCGAAAAATATCGATGCGAAATGCGGTCTCGGATACCGGGGGTGCAAGGCGAGATTCATCGATATTATCGCGAGCGCGTCCTCGAAGGAGAGCGTCGCGGATGCGCGCCGCGCGTGTCGTACGAGCGAAGAGCTCATATCCCGGCGGCGATCGGTAATCAGTAGTAGACATACAAATCTGTACCTGATTCTTCGATGGCAAGCCGCTCCATCAGCCACTCGATGAGATCGTAACCTGCAACACGCAGGCAGCCTACTGTAGTGTCCTGGCCGTGATGGCCGCTTATGCTTACTCCACAACGCAGGTACCGATGGCACTCACCCATGAACGCTGAAGGGATCGAGGTGAGAAATTGTTTTTGGCTGCGCACGGGTACCCCGGTCTCAGGGTCTTGCATCTCCCGCACCAGCCCCTCCATCTGCGCAAGAGATCGATGCGGGTGTAACGATTATTATCGCGGCTCTGGTGCGCGCACTGGGGGGAAAACGATCTCGTTCGCGGGCGAGATAACGGATATTATACCTTGGCGAAGGCATAAGGCCTGTGAACGCGTGGCTCCTTCTCTTTTTGTTGTTGATTGCTAGAGGCCTCCATCGCGATCGAGGCGGCCCTCTGCGTCGCTGGCAGGAGCGGTGTCGATATCGATGGCGGAGGGGGCTGGGGAGCTGGGCCGGAGACGGGTCTACCCGAACTCCATGGGGCTCTGGCCCCATCCCATCACTCCAGTCACCCCCGCACGCCCACTGAAACATCCCGTAAATTTTCCTTTTTATCTCCTTCATTTTTTCACCGCGACGAGAATCAACGTAGCGCACGCGGCTGGATCTGTACTAGACGAGGACGCGCGTACAGCGAATTTAATCATGAACTATATTCGTAAACACAAGAAAACTTTCTATTCCATTATACCGCGTGTGTAGCTACAGCGACAATGTAAAACATGAAAAATCGCCGACTGCGATTTCGGTCTTTGAGTGTTTTTTTTTTTTTAATTACTCCACGCTTAATCATCGTAACGTACCGCAATTAAATCGCGAAGCGTTTGCGACGGCGAATGGAAATCGCGTATGATAATTTTAATAAATGCGATACTTGTTCTTAAACAGATATTCTTGTCGTAGAAGCGTCGTCTATAGTTGATTGAATTTTTAACACTTTCGTTTGATACACTTCGCCAACGAGAACGTGCCTTCACTCTCATTATTTATCAAAGCATATCGGATTAAGAACAGTCGACAGGAATATCGAACATTTAATCTGCAGAAACAGAAACATTCGTTCGTATATTAAGGTACATTTACGTAAACTATTTTTAAAATCACTATTGATGACAATATATTTGCCGAATGTCGTTGGCATTGATTGATTCAACATCCCCGTGTAGCTGCCTCTTTAACATTTCAAACGAAAAAAAATATTAGTTATTATAAAATGATACTCGGTTATTTTTTTTTCTTTTATTTTTTTTAATTCTTGGAAAAATATGAAAAGCACAGAATCGATTTATTTTTCACGCTTGCGGCGTACTCCACCGAATCAGTTATATAAAATTGTTAGATGAATAAAAGCAAATGGATTGTCTTATTGAAATAAGAGAAAATAGTCGGACCCATCGAGATCTAGTCTTCCGCGATTGCGAATCGCGTTCGTGCGAAACTGCGACAATAAACGGTAAACGGCAAAATGCACGCCGGCTCGACGCTATAAACGCTTCCAGTCCAATCTTCTTGCGGGATGATTCGGATTGCGGATGAAGATTTACTTTATTATTCGCCGCTTCCTCGTAGTGGAATAAAAATTCCCCGCGCTGTTTCGTCGTAAATCCGGAAAATGTCCCCCGGCTCGACCGAATATTGAGAGATTCATAGAGACAAAACGTAATCTGTTTTTATAGTTGACTTTTTTTTTTACCGAAAATTCTTCAGTCGAGAAATTCGCGTTTTTAGGTAAGGGGGGGAGAAAAAAAAAATACGAAGCTTTTACGAAAACGTGTAGGAAAACTTGTAGAAGAAAAAGGGGTCAGGCCAATACATTTTAGTGCTAAAAGCGGCGGCGGTACGAATCATCCGAGACCTTTTACGGCGAATGACTTGCGGAAAACGATACAAAACGCCAAGTTTCCTCTCTACCGCTTAAAACCGACGCTGATTAGTTCTCTCTCGCTTGGCTTGCTCCACGCCAAGCGAGAGTCAACGTCGGCTGTCGATTTTGAGGTTCAATTTAATTTTAATATTTAATTAATATGTCCGGGCAAAGACGGTCTTCGCGATTTTCGAGATCGGGAACGACCTGGTGGAAGTACCGTCTTTGTCTGGACATACTAATTAAATATTAGAATTAAATCGAAGGAGAGTAACGAATAGATAACCGCGGGGTGACGAGGGGGGTGGGCGGGCAAGGGGGGGTGAGAGCGAGCGCGAGCCTACGTGCTGAACGATAGGTATATTCCCCCACTACTCCCACTCCCGCTTTGTCCTTCTCCAGCGGTCGCGCGAGCACACGTACTCACTACGCACTGTACATCAGCCACGTGTGTCCGTGCCGAAAGTAATTCGCACTTCCTTTTAACGAAAACTCTTCCGGCACGATAACTGCGATTAAACTTTATATTTCTCTTTGCTACAGATCGACGCAGTTGCATCCGCCGTCGTCAACGTGTATCGTCACCGCCGATATTAATCATACGAACCGCGGTGGGTTCGTCGGGTCGTCCCGCGAGATCCGCTGAGTATTCGGGCGTAGTTTTGCGACACACGACTTTCTTCTAATCGCGAGTGCCGAGTATGGAACGCGAGAGTGTTCACTGAGTAAATTTCGCGGTTATAAATTCACGGTCGGGGTGTTCGCGAGTGACCTGTTCGCGGAAGGATGGCTCGGCACGTCCCATCTGAGAGGAGGAGCAGGCCCGGGGGGCATCAGGCATCGGCGGAGCAACTTTTAAGTAAGTATAAATTAAAAAAAAAAAAAAAATTTTTTTATTAATCCCATTAATGAACTGATATGTCTACAATAATTTTGTCTTTTTTATGTTACAGTCACCGGCAGAAATCTACTACTCCGCTGAGGTGCAGATTGGTGAGTAACATAATTTTTTTTTCGTAGTTCGTAATCGGAATTTCGTAAAAAATAGCGCGAGCATGGTTTCTTCTAGTTGTCTTTAAAAATGATGGCACTATGACGCCACGTCGCGTTGCCGATAGTATCGGGTTACTTATGATATCGCGTTACTATCCAACTGATCTCTTGAATGCAAGGTCAACGCAAATCGCTATCAAGGCCGTGACGCGATGTATCGATGAAAAAAAAACCCCCGAGTGCTGTCCTAAAAATGGAGACGGCTTTGTGTGCACGTGTGATCAGGTGTAGTCGAGCAGTCGGATAAAGCCGCCGTCGATATATCGATGTATCCCGGGTTAACGAACCCGGACCTACTCGACTGGCGATAATGAGAGTAGTGTTCTCGTCTACCTTAAGAGAAGGCTTGTAAAAATAAAAAAAAATAGAAAAAGGGAAATAGGATCTACATTGCTATACGGCATCATGCTAAAATTACTAATTCAACTCTTGAAATTACTCAAATTTTGCATTTTAAATTCGCAATTACATTCTCGTTATTTTTCACTTATTTTTCCACGCTCGCCGTCGAATATATGTATTCAACAAAATAGGTTGTTAAACTGATCGTTCCGTGGCATCTACGTACTCCGAAACTTTTCACCTCGCTTCCCCTACTTCGTTACTTAATTCTTTAGCTTTGCGTTTAGAAAAAAAAAAATAAAAGAATACTTTTGAGCCCTTTATAAAGCGATAAATAGATACATTTTCCAATGCGAGTTTAAAAAGAGAACCACTATAGTGGCATTTCGTTTTAAAACGCCATTTAACTGGAGACCAACTACAGTGGCGCGTGGTATTTAAAAAGTTAAACTCGATATTGTACGGGAACAAATTTAAAAATGTTTTTTTTTTTTCGTGAGAAAACTCACATTTCGCGGAAGCGTTAGTAGGAGAAGGTAGGAAAAAAAAAAAAAACAAAAAAAAACGAGGAGGCTGAAAAGGCTGAATTCCGATTGAGAGGTACTCGATATAGAAAAGAGGGGAATAGCCAGAATATCAAAATGAATCCCTAAATGACCCGGGGACAAGCAGATGCGTGGGCGGAAGCATGTTCCTCCCCTGTATCCTCGCCAAGCCTGCACCCTCTTCTCTCTACGGCTGCCAATTTACGTGCTAATCTGAAATCGATAAGTCCTCCGGCACGTCCTGAGACTTTGGGGACGTACGTTTCTACGAATTATTCACCGCGCGGAGTTATTAATGTTCCGCTCAATTGCAAACGAGTTTTCACCGATTGGAAGAAATTAATTAAGCACGCGTTCCCGTGTCTCGCGTCATGTATCATTAACCCTCGTCCACCCGGTTGGGATTATCTCGTTCCGATTTTCGCGCAGCGGACTTTTGTTTCATCTATATTAATGTTACGTAATCTCGCGTACGTCTATTTAAAGGATTTTGCGCTGCCCTGCCCGGTCCAAATTGATGGCGCAACTTCGTTATTTCGTGCCATCGATAACTGACGCCAAATACGGAACCCAATAGGGCCAATTTATTACCGTTGCCTTATCAGGGAAACAACTTTACCGAGCGACGCGCATAGATACCGCACACTCGGAAATCGCAATCGTTGTTTTGTATTTTCCACAATTGGCCCATCTGCGACTCGATAAATATCCCCTTGAAGTTTTAATGCGGGTATCGTAACGCGCCGTAGAAAGTGCGTGAGGAAAAATCCGGAAAAATCCCACTACGAGCCAATTCCAAGAAAAGCTCGAATAAGTAATATCAGCGGGGAAAAATCACCGTCGTGGAAGAAGACCGTCATAAAATTCCGAGGGAAGCGACACTAAGCTCGCCTTTCTATGGGATTAACTCTCGCGGAATTCTCTCTCTCTTTCTCTCTCTCTCTGTTTCACCGGGATTTGTTTCCTCGAGAAGCTTTGTGCGACCGATAACGAATTTCCTTGTTTCCTATTCAGACACAGGACATTCAGCAAACGGGGAAAGCGTGTACGGCATTAACCCTTTTCAATTGTCAGAGGAGTAAAATTGTTGGCTCTTTTAGATTTCTCAGATTCTGAGCCTTGAGATACTTGAAGTCTCGGTTCTTTACATTCTCAGATGCTAGGATTGTTATGCCAGGTACGCGGACAAACCTCGGCCAAGTTGTCAAATTATTTGTCGATTAAATTTCGTCAGGAATATAGTACAGCGGTCGCGAATATATTTTACGAGTATTAAAAATTTTATTTTCCGATGAGGACCGGTCTATCCCGGATCTACTGTATGATTTAGAAGTCTCTATATATTTTTTTTTCCGCGTATATTCAGCAAACGAGCAGATAGAACGATATTACGAGCAAAACAGATAAAAACGACTACGTTTCGGGGTCTCTTGTTTCTGGCGCCCGCGATAGAATCCGTCAGTTTGTTCGAATGACGAAGCCGGAGGCGAGTATTACCTCGAAATAGCCTCTAAATTGATTGAATGAACGGTTCCGCGGAGACGAGACACAATTTTAGTCTACATCTCCCGGGTACCCGCCATGCGATGCCGTGCCGGTAAATAAAACGTTCGAAATCAGGACTCGGCCAAAAGCCTCCCCTGATCTCGCACCTCGCGGAACAATAGCGGCGATAAATTGAAATTTTAATTGAGTTTTCACACCGCAACTTTCGACACCAATGAGGCAGCATCGATCGAGCTGCTCAAGTCGATCGTAAAGTCGTGACTATTTTTCTCTTTGTAGCGATTAAAAAGAAAAAAAAAAATTAAGAGCACATTCGTACGAGTATACAGACACAAGTATTTTATTTCTCGACCTGAAGACAATCGCGATGCGGCAAATGTATCTTTTACGCGAAACGTGAAATATCCTTAAAAGCTGCTGCTAATATTTAGCAAGCAGGAAGATGCAACCTCGACAAACCGTGAAGCTCAAGCTATTTTAATCTTTTCATTGCTACGGCTTTCTCGCCGTGGAATCTCACTTTGTAGATTGCATGGAAATTATTTATAATAACGCGCACGAGTTGAAATTGTGAAAACAATCGCAGTATTACGTTTACAGCCCTTCCTTTTTTTTTTTTTTTTCTCTTTACAATCGTTATATAATTGCTGCGGCATTTAATTCTAGAATAGATAACAAGATGAATAAGGATTTCTAATTGCTGAAACGAAACTTAGTCGATAGTTATCCCTTAATAATGAGCTCGGGGCGCTTAATCAGCTGTGAGTCATCAGCCCTTGAAAAGTCACGCAGCAGACAGGTGGATTCCAAAACGGGAAGTATCGATATTGCACGATAACGCGAATTTCAATAATCATTGCTCCGCCGACGCTATCACGCCGATACGAATAAATAAAGGCACGTTTGTACGGCGAATAAAAATCGATCGACGTCTACGGGATATTTACCGGCTTAATTATCGTTTATCGCCATCGTAATGTCAATCGCCTGAATTTGCCTTGACGGACGATTAGATTTTCAGGAATATGAAACGATACGTACGATAGGTCTACATTTAGCTATATGTTTGCATGCAAATAATGCATAATTGAGAAGCCGACGATACATAGTGAAATCGCGCAAACGCTATTTTACATTGCCGTTTTTCCACGTACTTGGAAATATGTCAACGTGTTTCTGGGAGGGAAAGAAAAAAAAAAAAAATCGTTGCCGAATATGAGGTCTACCGATATGGACATACCTTAATACTGAGTTAATCTGCGTTAACAGTGCGGCAAGACATCCGAAAAGTGCAACGTATCGGCACGAGCACTATCACCTTACACTGTCACTGTGCTGGCACTGCCATAAACGCGTCATCGTACCACCGTACATTCCGTGGCAATTCCAAAACGTCGTCCGTCGACATACGCGCCGTGATATCGGGAGGTCCACGTTACTACCGATACTTCTAGGACTATAGACAAATCGTTGCCCATAATTCAATACGTTCCGTTAAAGAAACTATAGCAAAAAAAAAAAAAATTAATGTTACGCTACTCTATACGCCGACATCCCGAAACGCTCTATATCCCGTAGCGGCGTTGTCGCTGCTATAGTCGCACCCTTTTCATCGATGTTTCTTCAGCCCCTCCGCCCTCCCCCCCTTTTCCGCCCCCATCGTTTTTCGACATAATCTGAAAACCGACGTCCGCCGCACTGCACCAACGTCTACATCGTCAGGGATCTGTTACGGCCTGTGCGAGGGCAGGATTTAACCCAGGGTAACTTGCCGCGCTGATAATCGGAAGCGCACGAATCCAACCCCCCTTCCCCCGCGTGAGCGTGCACATGTCAGCGATCGTAAACGCATCTCGCGCCTTTTTGACGGCGGCACCGGGCGAGCGTGGAAATATGACGTGGCCCGATCGAATGGTCCACTTTTCGCATCGCTAAGCCTCCATTCCCCGTGGTCGATATTTATTGCGCCTCGGCCGAGGCCGAGGCTCGCGGCCGCACCGAAGAAACCGACTTGATCACCTCGCGTCCCTCGGGCCAACTGTTAATCGGCCTCGAGGAGGAAACGCACTCTTTCTCTCTTTCTCTCTCTCTCTCTCTCTTTCGCAAACTCACTCACTCTCTCTCGCTTTCTCGCACTCTCTACGTTCCCTCCGCCGGCTAAAAATCGTCTCCTCCTCCCCCTACTTGCCCCGGCTCTCGATCGACCCACGCCGATTTAACAGCCGCCACGAAGGAGGGACGATCGTAACATGACGTTGCTGGTGGTGTCGCGCCACTGACGGTCGTCGGTTTTCGGGGACGTGAATTCGCTTGCCATTGTCATCGTCCTCGTCCTCGTTATCGTCCTTCGTCGTAGTCGTCGTCGTCGTTATCGTCCCTCAATTCACCATGACATTCTCCATATAAAGAGACCACTCTCGCGGACGATCGCGTTACGAGGGGAAAAAAAGAAAAAAGGGAAAAAAAGGAAAAGAAAAAAAAATAAAACAGCGACCGACGGAGAGAAAAGAACGCACGATGGGGTACGACATGACACGTCCGCGGGTATTTCCCTCCCCTGTTCTACCGCGTCGTGTCATCCTGCCGTTTTGCTCGGCTCTGCTTCGATCATCACCGCGGCGGCACCCGGCAAGGGATATGGTCACAAACTCTACTACTCACTCGACGAGTCAGGGCAGTGGAGCTTCATGAATACGTCTCGCAGTGCGTATCAGGCCATCGGAGCACGGCCGAGCTCGCGGCCCTTCTTCCGCAGCTTCGAGTCCAAAGCCACCGTCCGCACCGATACGCCGTTAAGGCAGCACCGCGCGCGCACACACCACCAGCAGCAATACCGCCACCGTCGTCGTCGTCGTCACCACCACCACCATCATCGCCGCCGCCACCGCCGCCGCTGCTGAAATGTCGAGCATATTTCCGCGAGGGTAGGAGACGCGAGACGGAGATAGAAACGGAAATGTTGGACTCGCCGGACAAGGACGGAACGTTGGGTGGTAGGGAGAAGGCGAGCACGGCGTTTGCGCGAGCGTGGAGTAGAGCGGCGGCAACGGGTGGGTCAGAGAGGCCAGCACGCGGAAAACGTGCGGGCGCGAAAGAGAGGACCGCGAGAAGACGGGGTCGAGCGAGAAGGACCTAATCCGCGTGGAGGGGAATAGTCGAGGAACCCGTTGGCGGTGCACCGGACCCCTCCGCCGATGCTGTATATACGTGGGAGTTCATACGTGTGTGGAAAGGATGTACGCGTGTCCCTCCGACTGTGGCGAGTTTCCTACTCCGCTCGAGGCACGTCTATCGTTTATGTATAAACGCACGTCCGCGCGTACTACGCATATATCGCCGGGGCCGAGGACCAGAGGCGAGGGAGAAAGGCGCGAGGATGGATGAAAAAGAAATTATGTGTACGCGTACGGGCTTCACCCTCCCTTCAGCCTCTCTCTCCACGAAAGCGCTTTGTCGCGCGCTTTTTATCGCTCGTAAAACCGTCGGTTATATATCGCTCTCGTAACCGCTTGCCTCGTCGTTTCCCGCATTCGGCCGCACCCTCTCCGCGGGCTGCTTCTCCCCGGTCATCCTGTCCGCCTCGTTGGAAAGGGTTGCGCGCGGCCGATCCTCGCCGGGGACGGCCGAAAGCGAACGAGGTGGCGGTAGCTGGATGGTGGGTAAGGACCGAGGTCGCCACGGGGATGAGTTTTTGAGTCTCTCCGTTCGGAGCCAAGTTTCAGGCCGTTTCTCGTAAACTCCGTTCTATTGTCCCTCCAATCGCCGGGCCGGGCGGACCCATAGTCGGGGTTGGGCGCTACGTATAACTAATATCGGTGCCGATAGGACGCAACTCCTCGAGTTGCGAACTTCACCCGGGGCGGCGCAGATAATGGAAATCGAACCCGAAAAACATTGATGGTCCCGATCGGAGGCGTTCGACGCAAGTTTGCAATTTGCGCGAGCCGCGCGCGTAGCGCGCGCGTGTTTCGTTTCATTAAGATAATTTCCAGGGGGAGAACGTATCCGCCGCATCTTGGTGGAAGCTCGACAATAAGAGCTCTTCGAGATACCGGGGTATCTCCTCACCCGCCTTTCGCCCGCGCCGCGCCCCTTGCTGGACGACTCCAATTTCGCCGAGTCGCCTTTTCATTCCTCCCTTCATCTCTCGGGCGACGGGATGCTTCTCGGCAACCTCCAGCAACCGCGAACAGCGTATGTTTAATTCATGCCCTTCGCTATGCACGCGAGCTCCCTGTTTTTCCATCGCCTTATCCTCCGCGTTTTGATTTTCGCGAGGAGGTCGCGCGGTTTCTTCTCTTTGTTCGGCAGCAGCCTTCGGTCCACACGCACGCACTTACGTCAACAGCTTCCATTTTCCGTCGCGAGTCTTAAATAGCTGCCCCGCCTGTCCTCCCTGAATTTTTGACAAGGTCTCTTCCGTTTCGCCACTCGCTGGGAAAATCGTGCGGGGCTGGGTTCCCTCGGGTGGGCTAAATTTCTGTCCCAATTGCCGAACGACGCGGCAATTTAGGGAATGCACGGGATGTGTGCGTTCTTTGGTAGGATGCGTTATTCCGCGAGCTGCTTTCCAATCGCGTGACCGAGTCAGGAACGGAAACCTTTGCGTGTCGTCAAATTACGAGCGAACGAATATGCATATAATTACGCGATGCGCGGCATTTGCGCTTTCTTTGTGAGCACGCCAGCCAGCGGTTATGGTTACGCTTATTCGCGATATCATTCTTTCCGCGGTGCACGTCAAAATCTCGATAAAGTTCGCTCGAGATAAAATCGGTTTAAAAACGAGGACATTTCGCGTCAAGGCGGAGAGCCGGAGCCGGGGAGGGGTATACGTGCCGTTTGCTGAAAACGTAACAGTCCCATTCGTGACTATTGAGGCTCGAGTTGATTGAGTCGATTCAGAAACATTCGCGCTACTTTAGAACACGATTTAAATCTTAATTAACCAATTCCGCCGCATATTCCGCCGGAGCGATCGACTGTAATCTTTTGGTAATAGAAGGGAGGAAATTAATTTTCCACTGAGTGACACTTTGCTGCCGCGCAAAATTTGACCGATAACATAAGGCGAGAGATAATACGTGTGAAATTTAAATTAACTATAAATATATATACTTTACGTACAGCTGCTATTTTTAAATAATATACGCGAAACGTAGTAGGTAATGCATAATAAATCAGATAAGAAAAAAAAAAAAAAAAAAGAAAAAGAAAAACAGCAGGATAATATTTTAATTCCAATACAATGATTTTTTAAATCAACGTTGGTATAAATCGCGTGGGATTATTCGGTATAAATGTAGGAACCCAGAAGTGTCTTCGAGATACTCCGTCGTACTTTGCGGTCAGGAAGATTAAGAATTCTCCCTTCATCGCATCGGGACATATCTTTCCATTTTGTCGTCATAGAAACGCCATACGAAAGATTTTGTCGATTTGGTTTTCTTTAAGAATACTAACGTTATATAAGATCACGCCGAGAAAAATGAAACTGGAGAATATCATGGAATTGACACGTTGTTTATACCGTTTGCATTAATCTTATCGCAAAACGGTGAGAAATATATTACTGCTATTTACTGATTTCTAGCAAAAATCCATTTACTGAATTAAAGCGGTTGTGTATTTTATTTGAATTCATAGTCGAGGGTCCCTCGAGTTAATCGAATTACATTTTGCAAAGCCCGTACTATTGCAGGATATCGCCTACAATAATTTCCCGGAAAGTCACAATTTCGGCAAAATAAAACGGCGGACGTGGACGGCTGTAAAGCGCTGCTAAAAATTGTTATAACGCCGTTCGGATACAATCGCGGACGGATTTTCTCGCGCTTGACCCATTTTTATTCGACTCCCGAAGAACGCGCATACGAAGCATTATTACTTCTTTGGAATTTCATTAATTCCCACCTTCGTCAGATTTTCAGCGCATTGATCCCCGCTTATGCCTCTTTCCACTTCGCTTGTCCCAGCGTCATATTTTCAACGATCGAGCCAGAGGTCTTGCGTGATCAATTGAACGAATTCAAAGATCGATAAGAGCACTCATTAGCGCCGAGCGTGCTAATTGAAATTCTTTCCTTCGCCTTACATCTGTCGTTTACTACAGGCTTCGTTATTAACCCCATGTTGCGCAATTATTCTCTCTTCTCGAGAGAGAGAGAGAAAGAGAAAGAGAGAGAGACGGTGGGCAAAAGCGAAGGAAGAGAATTCCGTTTGTAAAAATATTTTTGCAATGCGATTGCACGTGACGTTGCGAGATGTCACCGTGGATTTTTTTTGCTTTTTTTTTTTTGTTTCGTGTTAATTTCGTTTGATACGATGCACGTGGTTTGAATTAAATTTTAATTATATCTTTGATCGGTATCACATTTCCCGCAAACGGCTGTACCGTAATGATATACAACAATTGTGGCCATTATACACGCGCGGGACAAGAGCTGTCGTAATACGGGCACGCGGAAATGCAATAACGGCCCTTTGAATTTACTTCCGGAACGGAAATGTACTGGCTGTACTGAGCGAGGCGCGAGTTGGCAAATGGGACGGAAAGAAAAAAAAAAAACCCGTAAAACCAAAGACCAAAAAGCCACGGCGGACAAATAAAATGAATGCACGAAAACGATCCCACGCGTACGTGAGAAAGACATTTCTCTTTTTTTATTTTCGTACACGTTTTGCGAACTCGAGGTAGCAGATCGCGATAGAAATCATATATTGAAGTTTCGCAGACCAGCGAATTGGAAAACCACGTGCGATACCGCGTTTTGTTACGCGTGCTTTGGTTTACTGTATTTCGGACGCGTGAACGACAGCATGGAAATCGACCACGATAACGATTCTATTCGCCAACCGGCCGACTGACCGGCAACGCCGGTCATTTCCTCGGATACGTTTCACGTTTCCCAGGCAGTCCTTAATAAATTATGCGCCAACTGGAACTGGATGGAATCGGGACAACTATATCGAACTATAGCCACGCCGCGCAATGTATTACAACGCATGATCGATTAAGTAGAGAAAGCCGAGCGGACACTGGACTCCCGACAGCTTCTCTCGCGATTGTGCGCCTCGCTTTAGCTAAACGGCGGATGAACCGTAATGTCTTTTTTTCTAGTTTTTGCAAAAAAAAAAAAAAAAACGGCGAATACTTCTAGCGGTTATCGACGCCTGAAATCTCGAGAGGTCCAAAGAGACGTTTAAAAGTGCGCTTTCACGAGCTAGAAGCTTGCCCGGCGGAATAATGCATGTCTTTATCTATCGCGCTATAGCCTTACGCGAGCCTGGGCACCCGAGGTCGATTTATTTGAGGCTTTTCGTTTCACCGCGATTAGCCTTATCAGATCGGCGCCGCCGACACTGTCCGCTCTTATTTCTCGGTCTTTAACCGTCGCCATTTTCTCACGTGTGAAATGCATTCCGCAACGTCGTCGTCGTTGACGGATCCCGCAACGTCGGGCTACTATCTGACTTCGTCAGCGAAAATTTAATTGAGGCCCGGCTCGCTGCGGCCGAATTTCGAGTCGCTATCAGTGACATACGGCCGAATCGGCCTCACGTTTATTTAAAGCCAAGGTTTTCAGACAATTGGATGTTCGCACGAAATTAGAGAGGACCCGGGCAAAGTTTCATCCAGACGGCAGAACATTACGAGGACACGAGGCCGCGGTTTAATTCACTCGTACGCTCGCAGGACTTGTATATGTAATAATAACGCGAATGGGGGGAACGTTTATCGCGGTGACTTTTAGCGCAATTACGGGAACAAGAAGGCCGCGCTATGGAGTTGCCTTTTACTATCGATTCCGTCGACGTTTTCGCGGAGCGTCTCTCTTTTGACCTTTTACAAGCTACGTGCTAACAATACCTTGAGCCATCGGTCGAATTCCGAAGAGCGCCAAGGCCTTTCGCTTTTGGAAGATCACGGGAAGCCGAGAACGCCGGACGTCTCGATTGGAACTTTGTTAGTTTTAATTACGTCGATTGTCACTCGCCGCGATTTAAGTGGCGCCTGAGATTTTCATTTAATTTGGATTTGTAATCATCTGGCGAGGATTGCTCAAAGCGTCGCGAGTCTCCGTATAACTATACACGTGCTATCGCGATATCGCCTGATGTTCAGAGCTTAATTTTATTATTACCTTTTAATTTAAAAAATCAAAGATTATTGTCCGGCTAACGAATAGATATTAATGAATTCGCTCAACTGGAAATCCGTTTATCTCTCTGGTTAATTACGCTTATCGGCGAGTCATTTTTTAATACTCTTGATGTATTTATGTACTTTCGAATCTCACCCGAGCACGATCGAACTGGTCCATTTAATTTTCTCTAAGTCGACGCGATATCGGAGATGACTTATCGAGAACGTCGTTCTCGCCTGTTTTTCGTTTAAAGAACCCAATGGCTACATAGACACACACACGTACTTTTTTTTTTCCTACTTTTTCCCAAAGTAACTTCCACCTCCGATCTCAGGAATCTGGTGTTCCTCAAGTCTTATCTACATCCTAATACTGAATCAATACGGATTCAGAAAGTACATATCGAGCCCGCAGTGAGTGTAGAGTCGTTAGAGTGTTTTAAAATAGCTGCGAGGAATAAGAACTAGAACATCCGAGCGCACGAATATGAACGCAATCGATTTACGTCGATAATGAAGAATCGGGAGGTTCAACAGCCAGCGATCGAATTAACAAATTCGTTCTCGTTTCTCTTCCGTTAATTTATCCGACGGTGGTGCCGGTCGCGTTTCCAGGAGCAGCGGCAATTACGCCGGGCGTTATTCGTCAATGGCGCCACGAGAGCAAGCGGTAATTAACATCGGAGGGTTAAATGGTCGTGGGCCTAATAAGCGTCGACAAACGGACGAAATTACGTGTGGAAATAATCCAAGGGATCGCGATGTATTACGCGTCGAGTCAAGTCCAAGGGCTCCCACGCGCGAGTACCGATGGGCCTCGCTTTCGCGTCTAGCGTCGGAGTCGTCGGAATCTGGGGCGCGTCGGCGACTCCTCGTTTTCCCGGGAAAAACAGGATTCTCGCGCTTCGAGCGCGCGTCGTTTTCTCCCCTTTTTCCTTCCGCCCGTCCTTCCCCTTTCGCTTTGTCCTCCGCAAAAACCGCGGCGGGTTTAAGAATATCGCCTCGCGTCATGCCGAATCCCGCTCTCGATCGCGTGCGGCAAGTACAGCGCTTATTGCGGTTTATCGTTTAGAGATAGAGATAGAGAGAGGGGGAGAAAGAGAGACGCCGTCGCTATTCGTAAGCGCGATAAATCACGGTGAATTTCCGCGTAGCGACGTTTTCGCGTTAACCTTGTTATCCTTGTCCGGGAGGTAGCTAATTGACCTCGTTTCGGTTTTACGTTGAGCGAGCCAGCTCACTTCCAGCACCGCCCGCCAATACCCGCTGCCGATTACGGTCACGCGCGGACAATCGTCGCGTATCGCGGTGAAACGCGATCGGCCGGGGGTCAACCGTGCGTCACGTAAGGCTGTACAGGAAACGAAAGCCGGTCCCGCGAAAGAAATCGCCGGAACGTCAAAAGCTCGTCCTCGCCCGCTGCCTTACGAAGACAACGGAAAAAGCGAGGAGTCGCCGCGGAAGACCGCTCGGCAGGCGAGAATTAGAGCGGCATAGAGGCTTTTATCGATCGTGCCACGGTGGAAGGTTTCTCGTTTGATTTCGAGCAATTCATGCGATGTCTCGGGCTAACGCCAAACTACCGCCGCCACAGAGTCGACTATAATTCGCGCCCTTTCATAAAAAAAAAAAAAAAAACCCACCCTCGCCGAGCGAGTCGGCGGGAATCACAAACAATAGACGCAAATATTCGACGTCGGTATGTTTGTGACTTTTATATTAATTGGTCACTTATCAACGTCAAACTGATTCGCGCGTTAATTTCAAGTGCTCTCGAAAAGGGTCTTTGCAGCAACCGCGAAATTATTTCCTGTCCTTTGTCGATCTTTGTCAACGATGAAGTTGTACTTCGCGCGTTCGTAACACCTGGCGGCTGACGCTGCCGGTGTAACGAGTTTTCAGCGAGATACAAAGGCAGCTGTAAAGTATCTTTTTAAAAATCTACAGTCAAATAATATCTGCGAAATATCTGTTCTAAAAAAAAAAAATATATCTAGTAGATAACGTCGAAAAAAATGTCTCGGGGTGGAAACTAAATGGGGAGGGTAGTAAACACTGTAATATACACGTACTTCTGCATTTAATCAAATTAAGTCTCATTACGCGCGGCTCTCGTATCCGCCGATAACGAAATCATTTAATACTTGAATAAATATCGTGAGAATTATCAGGGTCTCGGTTATCGTTTTCCGTAAACGGAAACGTAATAACGGGCGGCTCCCGGCGTTCGAATTACGAAAGCCACGGACGTTTAAATACATTCGACGGCACCAATACCGCCGGCGGGGACTACCGCACGCAGCATCTCGAGAAACGAGTCTCGCGAACGCATCTAATCGCATCTAAACCCGCCAAGTCTTCGGATAAGGCGCTCCGTGCCGCTTGGTATTCACCGACGACGGGAGAAAGAGAGAAGGGGGGAATCGTGCGACAAGGATGAGGATAGCCGCCGTGCCGTCCGGTCAGCCGCGTTAAAACTGCGCGCGCCACGCGCGGCGTCTCAGTCGCAGTACCGCGCGCGCGCCGTGAACGCAACGTCGTTCGCATGTTGCGTGTAACGTGACGTATACGCCGCGATAATCGCTTCGCCCTCGCGAGGACCAGCCGCTACGACGCGGGATACGACGAGCGATTAGCACCTCGGCGCGGGGACCTGGACGCCGGATCCTGTCGGGTCGCCGATATTCCTCACCGGCGCCGCGCGTTCGCGAGGCCCGCGATCGCGGTTGAGGTTAGAAAGAGGTCGGTTTCCGTGTGCGTTGCTTCACGCGGAGCGTCGCAATACGCGCGCGTGCGCGCGCGCGTACGCACGCACGCACGCACGACGCACGTCGGGGTTTGGACGAGCCGTGCTCGCGATCGCTAGCGCGTCAGTTTTACATTCAACTGGTGGAGGAACCCCGGAGCGAGTCTAAATGGCGTAACGGCGGTGCCCGCGGACGAGGCGCGACGGCAGAAAGAAAGAAAGAAAGAGAGAGATAGAAGGAGAGAGCGCGGCCGGAAGAAAGGAGCTGGTCATACCGTGACGTAAGGTGAGTAACGGATCTCCTCGCGAAACTGCGTAACTTCCCGGAAGGCGACAAAGGGGGCGGGAGGAGGGTCCTTTGAGCGCAGCACGCGCGTCGTAGTTCAAACGCGCCTTCGATCTTTATCCCCCGCGCCGATTCCTTTCGCAACGCGTTGCGGTATCCCTCGCGTTGACTCGAGGCGTTTTACTTACAATTATTCGAGCGAGGCCTCACGATTATGTCACCGTGTACACAGCTTGGTGGGTTATCGCGCCCGTGTTTACGCTCCGCTCGATCCTCTGGCACGCGAAAGAGAAGGAAACGGGGTCGCGTTTTTTTTTTTCTTTATTTTTTTCCTTCCTTTTTCTTTGAAGCCCCGTTTTTATAATTCGCGTCCGGGCCTGTTGCGGCTCGAGACTGACGGGGAGTGAGCCGCGGCGCTCCAACTCGAGGCGACGAGGTTATCGCGAAAAGTAAGAATATCCATAAAAATTCAATGAAGGTCGGTATTACACGCACGGATGAACGCTGGGCTGCGTGATGAAGCACGATGGCAAGACCTAAAGAAGGAGGGAGAAAGAGCGGTTCTGCCTTCCTACCTGTTATACCGGGGCCCGTTCCCACGGTATCCTCGGTTCACGCGTACGTGCGCGGGCGCGCGCATGCACGTGTAGGTGCACGCGATAGGTAGAATAAAGGTAGATAGACGGATAGACGGGCGAAAGGGAGAAGGACGGCGTCGCCGAATATTGTTCGACTCTGGCGTGCTCGCCTGCTCGCTGAACCCGCTCCTCTCGCCACGACTTGCGCCCGATGCCGCCGTATATACCGGTTCTTTTTTTTTTTTTTTTTTTTTCTACGGCCGCGCTGGCCCACGATCCTCTTCGTTTACTAGACCCGCGTCGTTTTCCTCCTCGCTGCGTCAGCATCGGCAATTTCCATTTCTAAATCGCGCTCCCGAGACTTGCCGGAGGAAAGAAGCCGCGGTTCGCGTCGCGGATATTACAGGTAAATTTCTAGTAAAGTCTTTCCCGGGTGGGACGCCTCGAGATTTGTCTCGGCAATCTCCGGAAGGGTGGGTAAAAAGAAAAAAAAATAAAGCAAGGAAAACGAAGACGCCGCCGCATTCTCCGCAGAATTTCCTTTACTGATAAGTCCATTAGCGGCGGCTGTTGGACGCAATCCGGGATCGAAGGGAGGAATAAATCTTATCGCGCGAAAGAGAGACGCGCGCCGCGACTTCTCGCGAGGCTGTGTATCAGCTTTCATTACGACGCACCATACATATTTATACGTATGCGCTATGCCGTGACAAGAGTCGTCATCGAGTACGAGATTATTCGCGCGGCGCACGAACGGGGTCGACGTTCAACTAAACTTCGAGTCGATCGAAGAAATCGGGCATCAGGGTTTCTCGAACACGGCAATCCAGCCGATGCGTTCACGAACTTTTTGGCGCCTTCAGCCGCTCGTTCTTTTCTAGTTAAACGCCACGTTCCCGACGTCCCGTAATAATATGCATTTACACGTTTAAAGAAGCGCCGGAATTAGGGAGCGTATCGAGTTTAGTGTTCTTCCTCCAAGCGGGGAGCCTTTTCACGGTGATCGGTCGAATCTCGTTGCACGCACGTCGTCACGTTAGACTGGAGAAAAAGGTGAGTCAGGCCGGGCTCGAAAAATCGGTCCGTGGCTTCGTTTCGCCCGGGCGAAACGACGAGGAAACTCCGTTCAAGGTTCGCCGGAAACGAGGGATAAAAGACTGGGTGGCTTCCCGCAGTTTACCGCGCGACGACGAACAGGTTCGGTAGGAACACGTCCGCGTGAGTCATCGTTGTTAGAAGCAGGTGACAAACGCCTCTTTTTTTTTCCCGGTAAGGACGATACTCTCGATCCTCCCTCTGGAACTTAAGACCCCCGGCGCGAGCCGGCCGGATTTCCCCGGGGAAAGAAAGACCTTAGACCGAAGACTCGACAGCGCCGGGTTTCGGACAGGTAGTCTTTAACTCGGCTCGACGCGGAGAATCGTTCCGCGGCTTCTTCCACGTGTAAGGAGCAATCGCGTGATCACCTACCCGCCAGCTTAAAATTACCTTCCTGGAAAGAAAGACGAGACTAGCGTTCCCACCAACGTATCCGATCGCCCATCGCGACCCTTTCTCGGGAGCTCGGCGCCCTTTTGGATAAGATATCTCTCCCGTGACGTCACGAACTCGAACTCCTTGGCGAGGCGCAAAGATATACGATCGCTTTTCTTTTGTAATTAGGAAAAAAAAAAAAAAGAGAAAAGAAAAGAAAAAAAAAAAGTAATCTTGACGAACATCGGCGCCACGCTTGTTCGGAACGAAGGTCGTCTCTCGCACGAGTTTCGAGAAGCAATTTTTCCTCATTGATTCCACGAGGAAAATAGAATGGAGCGCGCGCTTTATACGCTTTCGCGAAAGCACGCGCGTCGTAAAGCTGCCCCCAAGATTTCCGTAACACGTCCGCAATACGTCGTATCCATACCGTTAAACCTAACGATCGCGCAGTTTCAGGTTTTATAGAGGCGCATCTAACCGCGATCTTTTGATCCGCGCCAATCGCGGCTGTCGCGTTTATGGTTAAAGTTTCGATTCTGGCGCCGGTCTTCTTCCATTTTTTTTCGCGAGATGTATCGCGCGGGACGATCAATCCCGAATCTATTTTAACGTGGACCACACTCGCGAGTGAATTCTAATAAAACGTGTATACGATGCCTAATAAAAAAAATGGAGAAAAATTCATTTTTATCGTACAATAAAAACTTAGCTCTTATAATAATGAGACACATAACGTCTCGTTATAACATCCGTTATGACGCGACGTATGAGCGATGCTGTCATTTAGTTCGTTCGCGACGTCGTAATAAATTTCGCAGATCACCCTACCGTCTCGCTCCGTCTAGCTGTATCTTCGAACGAGGACGCTCGGCCTTTTTATTTTCTTCCGATCGACAATTGCGCTCGTTAAAGCGCAATTTTTAATCGCCGCGAACGGAGATTATTAGCGAGCCGAACGGCACATAAAAGCGGCGATAATTCGCAGATCCGCGCATTCGTCGTCGATAAAAGAAATTTCCTCCGGCTCCAGATGCGCGACGTTCGACATCTGCGGATCAATGGGACCTCGAGATTGCGTGAGAATTACTGTCTCGGGAGCTAAACATTTTTCATCCCTCGTCCTTATACATATATTTAGAAAATTGCGAATACGTTGGACTGTTACCGGCGCGAGCACATTTTTTTTTTTTTTTTCTCTCTGGCCCGTTTTACGGAATGAATTTGTATGTCGGTTTCTCTAGCCATGTAATTTAGCGTAAAGTAGACGTTAACGACATGAAGATGGAGGCAAACGGCGAGCGTGTTGGAAAGTCTCCCGGCGCCTATTTCTTCCTAATGGTCTTCAGGCTCCCCTCGCGCGCATTTCTCAAGAAGCGGGAATCGCCGTGGAATTAATCTCGAGCACGTAGGAACATAAAAGCGTAAACATTATCACGACGTGCGTCAGCTATGTTAAGCGTTCGCGTCGTCACCTTCTCGACAAATTAACCGTGTAAATAAGCCGGATCTTAATAAATCATCGCGAATGCCGCGTTCAAGAACCGACGAATCGTCGATGGAGACTAGACTGTTACAGATTTTTAAGCGATCTAACACGTGCTCGATCCCACCCGGGAAAAAGCTGGCGGAGAGATTTGAAATTCAGGGTTCAACTTTTTTTCTTTTCTTTTTCTTTTTTTCTTTTTTGTAAAAGTTGGTGAATCGCGAATGCTTTCGCGCATTTTCACGTGTGGAGTCGCGGTAAAGTGTCCTCGAGACGCGTGTAGTGTGGGTTAAAGCTTTCTCGCGGCAAGTTTACTGACTTTTAGACAACTTCCGATAATAATCTGAATAGGGAAACGATTGAGAAGTAGAGCGAATTAAAAGGAAAAAAATATAAAAAATTAAGAAAATATAAAAAAAAGCAGCGTTTGTGATGGCCAAGGCTTCCTCGCGCGAGAAAGTCCAATTCGTACGGAACGTCACCGTAGTTATCCTTAACCGTGTCACCCGGTCGTCAATCGAGACGTACAAAAACGAGGCACGTAGGATGCCTTTGGTATATCGGTCGGAAGTGTATGTTCTTCTCCTCGGTTTCAGGACACGATTAACTGTAAAAATATCGAGAACATCCTAATCTCTTGCAAACTCTCTCTGTCTTTCTTTCTCTCGCTCTCTCGCGGAGTAGGAGGAGGTTACCGCAGGTGTCTCGCAATGCCTCGGGCTGTCTGCCTCTTATACCGGTATGAATTTTTCATGAGGCCTACTCCGTCTCTCTTTCTCGGGGTATACGTTAGATGCACCTTCACTTTTGTCGAGACGCGGCCAGTCGAAAGCTACCCCGTTGCCCGGCAAAGCCCTTCCTACCTCCGCCATCGAGGCTCGGCCGGCGGACACGCTCGATACTCTCGTCTCTCTGGCACGATCGCACGTGTCAAATATTAGCTCTTCGCGAGAGTACAGATTGCGGCCAGCCGCGGTAACGTTGCGTTAAATCGCGCGAAAGCGACGCTCGCCGAATCGCGCCGGGTTCCCTCCGGGCCCAAAGTGAACGGTCGATCTCGGCTCGGCGTGCCTGATAATTCTCGCTTTTTATCTTACTTTTTACTTTCACTCCAATTGTTTCCGCCGATTCTCACCTGATTTTCCTAGAACGGCTCGTAAATAACACGCCCGTCCGGTTTTCACCGCGGTGCGATTAAGCGGCTTGGGAAAAACTTATCGGGGTCCTTGCGACACGTCGCCGACGGAAAATGATTAATAAACCGTGTCGCCGGGTCGGGCTCCGTTAGGCGATACTAAATGAAACGTTTGTTTCCGCTTCTCTAAATGTCTGCCGGCTACGGGGTAAAATCGCGGTGACAACGTTCCCTCGTTAACGCGATTGTTAGGGCTGCGTCCTCCGTTTCACCGGGACATCCGCCCTCTGCGTCTCACCTGTTAACGTAGGTCTTTACAGGCTCACTGCTGCTGGCGAACGGTGAACAAGGCCGACCACTTTGCCGTGTGTAACTTTTACTTATTTCTGCGCACTTACGTTTCACTCACGGCTGGACCATTAATCACGGGTGCTCAACGTCGGGATACCGTTGCAATCGGGCGAGCTTAACGACCAAGCGCGAGAGGAAAGGTGGGATAACGTCGCCCGTGCCGGAAAGCGCGGTGAGAACTTTCGGAGCTTCTGAACCTGGTTTTACATCGTAATCCATACAAAAGCGATCCGACGTCAACGCTTGTCCGAGCTGCCTTCTTTTTTTTCTCTCTCTCTCTCTCTCTCTCCTCCCTCCCCCACTTTTTTTTTCTCCGAGAACAGAAAAGTGAATATCGAGACTCGGATGGCTTCCATTGACTATAAAATGTAGTGATTTTTATCCGTCCGGTGAAAGCGAATGAGACAAGTGTGTCGCGGAGTCGTCGGAGAAAAAGGAGAAATAACACAAAAGCAATAGAAACCCGATGCGTGGTTCCGAAGAGCGAAAAAAATGCGTTGACAATGAAAACGTTGCAGCTTGGCGGCTATACGTTGCGATAATTAATAGCTAGCTGTTTCGTCGTGAGGTACAGTCAAAGGCTTGAAACTAACATTTTTTTTTTTTTTTTTTAATCCGCGAAAAGTACTCTCGGTTAGACGAGCGTTGTTTGAACAGGAGGTCGCGTAGTAGAAACACTAGAAACCGGTCGGACTCCGGCTAAATGCGAGGATCGACCGAGAGCACTTTCCCGTTAACCACCTATCCGTTCCAGTTTTTCGCGCTCGAAATCGTGCGATATCGTAACGCCGCGGCGCGACTCGCAAGCATTTTTCAAGCAATCGCGGCGTCACGTCGCGTTCCCTGCGAAAAATCGAGACGAGACTCGACGTTAATCATGCACCCAGAGCGGAGAAGCGAGAGATATCCTGAATGGATTTCTCAGAAGCCGGCCTTCTCCTATTCTCGTTTATCGACTCGCGCCGCACGGGGCGATTCGCGAGAAAGGTGAAAATAGAGTATCAATATGATTGCTTCCCGACTTATAAATATTCTACGCCGTACCCGGCTTTCCCATTACATAAAGTGTCGGTTCCTGAATTTTTAATCGGCATGAAATATCATAACCGCGCTTCTCAGCAGTGTCCTCTTTCTCCGTCTCATCTCTCCCTCCCCCTCTCCCCCCTCGTTGTTCCATCGTCGATTTTGTCGAGTTGTCTCGGTTCGCGGACTCGTTAGCACGCCAAGAAAAAGCGACGCGTGGAATAATGACAGAGAGTTAATAAATGCGGCGCGTAAAACGCGCGCGAGCGCGCGGTTTCACGCTTGACCCGCCGTGTGGTTTCACGCGGCGCAGCCTCCCGCTTTCACGTTGCGCAAAACATCATTTGGTGTCTCCGACAGTCAACGGCGCTTGCAATTTTTACAGTTTGCAGTCTTTCTTTTTTTTTCTCCCCTCGTTCTATCCTAGCGGCAGCTCTCGAGATCAGCGCCGCGGTCCGTTACGACAAAACGCACACTCGATCATTCGAAGCGATGCCCACTGATTTGCGACGACTCTTCCTTTTTTTTTTTTTTTCCTCTCCTCATCTTCTCGCCTTTCTTTTCCCTTGACGTTCAACAACTGCGACAACTGTGACAGATCTCTGGGAAAATATCTCAGATTTATTTGCGCGTAACGGGAGTGCAGTCGGAGATAATGCTTTGGTCATTTCGTTAGCGTAATGTAATAATATTGCTGCGAGCTTACCTGAGAAAATTTTCTTTCTCTTTTTCAGAAGCTGAACTATTACGGCGCGGAAGAAATCAGACTGACGACCGCAGAGAGGCCATAGAGGAGCCGAGTGAAAGAAAGGTGGCCACTAGAGGAATCGTAAAAGGGAGGAAAAAAAAAAAGGGAGGCACGATGGGCGAGAGACGCGGTACGAAGGCGTTGGAGCTCTGGTGCCGGCGGATCACCGACGGTTATCCAGGTGTAAACGTGCAAAACATGACCACCTCCTGGAGAGACGGACTCGCCTTCTGCGCTATGATTCATCACTTTCGGCCGGACCTCATGTAAGTTCTTAACGCACATGTAATCACTCCGTTGTAACGTGGCAAACGTCTCGGAAAGATATCATATTACTCGGGTAACGACGCGAAAGTATTTTCCATCGTTTATCGAACGAGTATCGTAATGGTGCTCTCTCTCCAACCGTGCCATAATATGCCGTAGGAACAATCTACTCCAATTGCTCGTGTATATACGCCTCTTAAAAGCGCGACTTTAATCCGCACGTTGCCCGATTCTTAGCGCGACTTCGAATTGTCCTCGTTAAGCCGATTGTCTCGTAAATTAAATGAAAGAAAACCCTCGAGTGTCTCATCGTCCGGCTCGGTCGCGTTTTATCTTAATTACGCGTAAATCAAGTAAAAGAGAGCTCGAGTCTTCACGCGTCTAGGTCGTATTTCATCTTAATCACCCGCAGTTTGTAGACCATCTCTCCTCTTTTTCTCGCCGAGAAAAGTTTTTTTTTTTTTTTTTTAGTCCGGCGTGAATATTTCGTCACAATTATTTCACCCTCGCCGTCATCAGGTATTCAATATCAGACGCGATAGGAAAATTGAGAAATTCATAGATGCGTTCGGTGTTGGAGGAGTTATTAAGATATCGGGGAATCTCTCGGGGGTAGTCCTCGTGGATGCAAAGATCCGGAGATTCCGAGGTGTCTTTAACGGATTGTCCTCTTGATAGTAATCCCAGGATTTCGCATCGCTGGCGCTCGGCGACGAAGGAAGGTCCTTCTAAAAATAGAAGTTCAGTGAATTGACGATCGATAAAGCAACAGCAGCCTGCACCCATCACACAGCGAGTGTGCCCCGGTGTTTTATAGGTGATAATGGAATGCATCCGGAATTGTGTCGCGTCGCTACGCGCTGTAAAACCGAACGGCCCCTGCATCCGCGAAGATATTCCCCTGGAAACTATTCTATTTTTCACCGTTTTCTGTTTGGCTTTTTTTTTCTTTTTTCTTTTTTTTTTTTCTTTCCAGACGTGTTTTTCTTTAAATTACAGCTTGCCGACGGTACACGCTTTAACCCAGTTTTACGTTGCATAATTCCCAATGTGTTACGGAATGTAACCTGCTTTCTTAACTGGTCGGACCCTGACAATTTGCATTTCTTCACGTAATCATAACGTTAATTTTAATTACAGTTTTAATGAAGGGAATGAAAATAATGTTAGCGCTCGCGAGATTTTAATGCCCTCCTGTTTTACACGTAATTAATAAACCGTAAAATACGAAGCTGACACGATGGATATCGCGGAGATTTGTTTTTGACAATTTATCGAGACTAACAACGACACGCTCGCTCTTTCCTGGCGACCCTCCAAAAAACCGCGCTAGCTGGTCGAAAACATGTGATAATTATCGCTAGGGAATAAACAACGCAAGCGAATATCTTCTTGCAACAGAAATCGCTTCGACGATTTGCGCAATTAATTTTCGTACAGGATCAATAACTTAATATTTGCAACTCGAAATATATTAGAGCTAAGCCATAAAAGAGTTTGGAGATTGGATCGTTGCCCGCCTGTGCTCCGGTATATCGCTACAAGATATACTCTGTACAGATTAAGTGGCGTTTTTAAGAGAAATGAGCTTCTGCTCGTCGAAATGAGAGCTCCCGGTCTTTTGTCATTCTTTCACAAAAAGCCTCCTCGTCCTGGCTTTTTATCGACTTTATTCTACCCACTCGATTTCGTGTCAGGAACAAAATTAGATACTTTCAGGCACGGTGGACATGTGATATATTTTGCCCGCTTTCATTTTTACAATTAAACGAGGAACGTAATTATTTAAAAGTCAAAGTCGTTGACGGAATGTACGTAAAGTTGTGCTTTGAAAAAATTGGCTGGTTTCTAAGAAAGAAGAAAAGAAAAAAAAAAATGCGACAGTCTTTTTGCAGAAAAAGTCGTTTGTTTATATGAGAATTCCTTTTAGAACTTTGCTTCAGTAGTCAAGGTCTCAGTCGACGAAGGGAATTCGCTTTTTATCGCGGACGAAGGATCGTTGCGCAGCTATTCTTCATTTCTCCTCCTCTTATTGTCTTGGCCGGTCCGGCAAAATCTACTCGGACGTAACGGCGGAGGCAATAAAACGGCGAGAAGTTTTCTTTTATTACCTTCCGTTCTCGCGGCTGAAACAAAATTTTCTCCTTTCCTCCGCTTCCTTCCTCGTTTTCTCGGAGTGTGAACTTTGGAACTTCGCGGGTTATTTTAACTTCCGACAAGGGGGACAAAGAGATTCTCTGTCGCGATGCGCATAACGCCTCGCGAACGATTATTTTGCTATCCGTGTACAAAACGATTGAACGTTGGGGGGAAAACGCGGGGCCCGACCTTTATTGTCGAGTTGATGAATCAAAGAACTAGGTAGAATAACCCGGAAGAGTAACACGTGAGAGCGATCCCCGGCAAGAGGCGCGAGTGAAAGTGAAACCGTCCGACAGGTGTGCCTAACCGATCGAAGAATCACGTGGCGATGAGGAGATCTTTGCGCCTTTAGCGAAATTCGTGGGGGTCACGTTAATATCCTAGAATCCATTCGTAATTTCACCAGATACCGGCGATTACAACGACGTAATTGCGCGCGTGCGGATAAAATATTACGAATAAGCCGAAAGGCGAGCCTGCCGGGTTTTTCTTTCGCCGCCGTGATAAGAGACGGGGATAAGAAGAGCGTCACGGGGGAGGATGAGAATAAAAAAAAGATGGGTGTGGCCACCGTCTGGTGGAACTCTGACTCACCGTGACCTCGTCCTGGGACGGCCGGCCGAATTGTGACGAACCAGTGGTTTTATCGCCGGATTATTATTGAAAAGGAGCAGCCTCGATGCGATTGCCATTGCAATCGAAGGTAGAGATCGCGCGAGGTCTTACGGTCGCGCCGAAATTTCGCTCTGCGACGGTCGTTAGTAATCACGGCGCGATTTCGCATTATCGGGATTTCTGGCGTATACGCGCTATGCACGCTCGCGAAGAATGAATGACGTGTCGATTTCGTGCTCTACATAATTCGTAACAAAGGTTTAACATCCGCGCCGGTTGCCATCGCGCTATCAATCGAGCAGCCGAACTCGAGCATCAAACAGGTGCTCATCTTTCGACCTAGAATTTCAAGTATTACTTCAACTGCCGAGCAATATGCGGCCTGTGCACATATCGATTTACCTAAAAGTGGAGCACTCGTAGTCCGACGTATACAGTCGCGAAAAAAAAAAGAAGAAAAAAAAAAAGAAAAAGGAAAAAAGAAATAAGGTATCAATGCGCCATGAAAAGGAAGTAGAGCGTAAACCTGCGTATAATAATTGGCTGTAAATTGCGAGAAAACTATGTCCATTGAAATAAAAGCGGAATATTATATTTCTAGAGTCTAAGATTTATCCTCGCGGTTATTCAAAGGCTCGTGCTCTCTATTTTTTTTCCCCAGGATATTTTATCCCGGGTCGTCTTTTTGAGTCCCGGCAAATCGATCCTGAGATCTTTGAGAGATTTCGCCGGCAATATCGGCCTCGTTTCTTATTTGCAAGTGCGCCGACAGCAGGCTATGATAGCGATATCAATTAATCATTTCAGATAACCCAGAAGCGGTAGAGAAAACAGTCATTTAAATTATTTCCGTTTATTGTATGAATTTATTGCATTTTTATATTTTCATAAATAATGCATAGCTTTAGACAGGCCTGTCTAAATAACAAAAGCAGATTCGCGCGAGATGAATTTGCGGCACTTTTTCAGCCATGCGAAAGTTTAATTACGTTACCGTTTCCGACGTAATCTCCTTCGCCTACGTGTTTCCGGTATATTTTTATTATACACGATTTCTGTGTAGATTTCGCATCGACTGCCGTTATATTCTGATTTCAATAAAAATTAGAAAGTTAAAATACGAACGTATCAGAGTTTGCTTTTGCTTGCAAAAGTTATCAAGTTTTTTTTTTAATATTTATTTTATTAGATACTGAGACACGCTTCGTTTTTTGCGTCGCGACTGTCGTTTATTTTCGCTTTATTAAGAACGTTATAATTGCGACGGATTTCGCGCGCAATCGTTTTTTTTTTTTCCTTCTTTTTTTAATAAAGCTGAGGCGCGCACACTTAACCGCGTCGTTTACGACTCACATATTCAGCAGGAACGGCTATATATACTCGGTCTAATGAAAAAAGCGATTCCCGCCATACACGCCCACGGATGATCGGCAATCTGATTTATTCAAGAAATCCTTTTTGCACATTCGACGTCTCATCGGGTGGCCTTCAGACGGAATAAATATGACCGAGAGTAACCGATAAGAAGATTAATACCGCTTAGCGAAAGACAGAAACTCAGGCTTCCTTCACTTTGCTTTTTCTTCTTTTCTGTTACAGCGATTTCAACAGCTTGAACAAGGATGACGTGTACAGAAACAACGAGCTGGCTTTCAGAACGGCCGAGCAGCATCTCGGGATTCCTGCGCTTCTGGACGCCGAGGACATGGCGTCTTGTACAGTGCCCGATCGATTGTCCATTCTCACCTACCTCTCGCAGTTTTATCAAACTTTCGGAGGTAAGTCACGTCGTGATATATTTTTTTTTTTTCGCCGAAAGCAGGTCGGCTCTGTTATTAAAAGAAAGTAACGCTCGCAAATGCGGTTTAGCTTATCCGCGTTTTAATACGAGTTGTATGGAAAAATGAATCTTTATGCAAACTTAATTTGCATAATTTACATTTCTATCGCGATGCATCAGGGTTCGTACGATTTCTATCGAGATCCCTGTAGCCGTGAACAGCCGGCAAATTCGATTGCCTCTTGCACGCACGGTTAAAAACGTTCTCGCGATTTCGCGTCGCGTCTCCGACGGTGACATTTTTTATTTCAATTCGCGGAGCGCAGACTGCGGAAAAAAAAGGTGGGGGGAGGGGGGTTTATCGGCACACACATCACGTTCGTTTTCAGGTTGAAATCAGCCAAGTCCGATCGACAGGCGTGACGTTCGAAACGTCGCGGCGCATTAATGTCTCGTATGCTCGACACGATCGCACGGCCCGTTAGTAAATGGGCCGCGCCGATTGCGCCCATGTCACCGATTGGTTTCTAGCTTTCTCCTCGTCGCGGGACCGGCGTATCTCTTGCAATTGTCCCTTCGATTAATATCGCACGTACGATGACGTCTGTCGCGGAAGTCGCTCTATACGAGCCCCGAGGTCGGTATCTGCCCCGACAATACGAATCTCCAGAATACGAAGCGTGGATCGTTTAAGAATTTCGAGTAATTTTTTTTTTATAGATAATTTTATAGATAATTTTGCCGAAATTTTTCTTGTTTCGTTTACGGTATGATTTGCGATATCTTTGCACTTTTTACGAGCGACAGCACGAGACTGTGGCTTCGTACGAAAAAAAATAAAAAAAAAACGTGAAGAAGCTTGTGCCGATGTGTTTCATTTGTCGTTTTTATCGGCCCCGCTGGTTATCTCTGATTATCAGGAGCGCAATTAGCTGGCTGTCCGATTGCGAGGCTGGCTTTGAAAATTTGAGTAGCCACTTGTTGAGTCGCCGCAAGATTTGCATTCCTTTTTCCGCGGCTTTTTCGCCTATCTCGATCGGAAAATAGCTGCCGCTAACATCGACCCCTTTACGTTATCGTTTACAACCACTTGTTGAACGAACGTTATTACGTCGTCCTCGCCGTTGTTGCGAAATTTTCGTTCGTCTTTGCGGCGACAAATGCGAATTTATGAGTGATTAAACGCGTCTCGCGGGCAGGATTTATTATTTTTTTTTCTTTCTTTTATTCAAACATCTGCACGAATAATCCCGTTAGTTATAATTTATACTATTATCGCGCGCATTAAATTTATCTTGTCCCGTTAAATAGCGATTCTTCAAAAGAACCGATTTGAAAACATTTTTAAAAGTAATATTTCTTAAAGACCGAGCCAGTGTTTCGATCGATAAAAAACTTGCTAAAAAAAAAATCACGTTTGAAAAGTTAAACTTTAATAGTAAATCAAACGGATATTTCATGTATTGCGATCCCTTTTTTTTTCTTAGCTGACTCGTACCGAGAAGATTGGCGTAAATTGTTCCATCTTCAAGTCCCGACTCGCTTTGAAACCCGGCGGCGTTTCGTTACGCAGAACGTCGATGTTATAACGTGCCTCTCTCGCGTCGTGATCTCTAATCTTCGTGCTCTGCAATCGCGCTCGCAGCTGCGAGCGCGGGGAAGCACGCGATTTGCCGAGGATATCATTCGAGCTTATTAAGCGATCTACGCGTCGCTAGAGACGAGATATTCGCCCCGATGCCCGATAATCTATTAAAAATTTCCTTGTTTTTTATTTTTTTTTTTTTATCTTTTATTCCGCATCTCGCATCCTCTTGGAATTTCAGTCTCGAATTAACAGTACCGTTAACCTTTGAACGACGTCTAATCTCGCGACGAGGAGGAAGGAAGACGGGACCCGTTGCATTGTATAATAAATGGTCGGCCGGTCGCGAATTAACGCGATCGCGAGGACCTACCTGAGCGTACCCTGAAATCACTACCTGCAACGAGAAAATTACTCGGTAGCCGATGTCCCGGGCCGCTTTATAGCTACATTAGACCGCGTTCTCGCAGTCGGGATTGGACTCGGCGCTTCTCCCGGACGAGCGGACGATAATGCTGAACGTTCGTCTTGCTTTATAGCGCGGCGAGCGGCTAAGCGGAAGATGGAGATGCACTTATCAAATCTTGCTACTACAGAGGATACTCCCTCGGCCACTCTCTACTTACAACGCGTCGCGTTCAGCAGTATCGACCGCGCCGGTGATAAAACGAGAGAATAGAAAACCGAGATAAATGAGCTTCCCCGAGCGAAGCCTGGTTATTACAATGCGCATTTCGCATTCCTATCTCCCGCTGGAAAAAGAGAGGCTTGCGCGGGGAAAAAAAAAAAAAAAATAATGTCGCGCGAATTTACACTTTGAATTGCACGCGGGTTGAATCGGCATAAATAAGCAGTTTTATGCAAATGCACCGAGCCGGATAACTCTTTCTCCGTATCGCCCTGCAAAGAAGTCAATATTGTCGTACGAATAGAGGCATACTTCCCGCTGCTACTCACCGATCGCAAGTCGATTGATATTTTTAGCCGAGACGTGCATAAATACACTTGTTGCGAAAGACACTCGCGCGAATTGACGAGAACGTTACGCTTTTCACAGGATCTTCACCCAGTCGTTTGGCGACGAGTAGGACGGCCGAAGCCGACGCTGACGAGAGGATCGCCCCCGTTCCGGAATCTCCTAAACAAAAGGTGAGCTACGATCAGTTTGGTCGGGTCCGATCGAGGACAAAAAACACGCTTTTCGTAACTTCCTTCTGCCCGGCTCCTCTCCTTTAATAAACGTCATTACGTAATTTTATACGTAGTTATATAGTTTCGTAAGTACTGCGAGCTTTGGAAGCTCCTTCAAGCTTTTTCCAGAGTGGAGAACTACGCGTCGTGACACGTTGAGCGTTGAGTTGATACTCCTTGTTAGCTTACGCAATCGCGAATCACCTTCGCGGGAAATTATTCGCTGTATCGAGTATAGCTGCGACAAATCGTTTCACTTTCCGCGGACTTGAACGCGACGTCGCGAATTGGTGGTCGGTCCAGCGATCGCGTGGACTTTACGAGCCACGTGTTACATGACTTTGACGCTGCTCGATGTATTAATCATTTTTCTTTTTTCTTGCTTTCGTCTCTCTCTTTCTCTTTCTTTTTCTTTAGCCGCGTAATACGTATTCGTTGCGAGACCGGTCGACCTACTTTGCCGTTCGGTTTCAGACGGGCATTTATAAGCGTGCTGGAAAATATTCCGAATTTCTTCGCGTTAGATCGCAGACGGGAGTCTCGAGGACAGCTTTCGAGCTGTGCGTATCGGCCATTCTTGCGCGGTTTACCTTGACACCGGACCGTGCTGCAACAACAACCAACAACAAATGCCATCGTCGTTGCATTTGCGTAATCACGCGCGCATTATCGACACACACACACATTCATACATACACTCACACACTCGCGAGCGTTCCCCCTTTTTTTTTTCCAATCTTTACGTACACACACGCGGGCACGTGCCCTTTTTCCATTATCTCGCTCAAAGACCGGTCGCAGATGGGAGCGTAGGCGACGAGAGATAGGCCTGCTCGTCCACACGATTGCACACACGTAGTAACGACGCACCCTGCATGGACGGTCGATTATATTTTTCTGTCAATTGCATTTCAGGATCCGTTAGTTTTACACACTCGCGAAAGATGCGACGGCGATAAATGGACGTAGTTGTTATGCAATGTGCAACTGTGCTGTATGCCTCGTGTGAAATAATTTTGCACCTTCGGCGGCTTTGTGGCCTCTAGCGAATGATCAATTGCAGTCAGCTCCGTCAGTGTTTCAGAGTGTCTTAGTTTTACATGTTGCGAATACGAAAATTTGTCATGTCTGCTACGTCTGCCGCCTGTCACTCTCGTCCAAAAAAAAAAAAAAAAAATTAAGAGAAAAGAAAGAAAACCTTTTGTGCTACGTCGTTCCTCTTTCCAGACCTTCGTGCAACAAAAGCCGCCGCGATCTCGCAACTGCTCGCAAACTCTTCCGCGTAGAAAAACGACTCGAGAGAGAATAACGCCCCGGTGTACGCGAAACGAACGAGTCCCGATGGAGAAGCGCGCAATTAGCGTGCACCGCGTCTGTCCCGGGGACCCATTCAGTCGGTGATTTCGTAGCCAACAATGACCGCTTCTGTCAATCACGCCGGCCGTTTCCGTGATCCCGATTCCGGTCACTTCCTCGCGCTTGCCAACGTCCACTATCGCCGCTCATTGTTAGACCGACGCAGATAATCGTCTTTAATACGCGATTGCTCGACAACGCGACGAAAACGGCGAGAAAACGTCCGGAGGATCTAGCGAATTGCGGAAAAACCCGGGACCGTATTAAAAAAAAAAGAAATATTCGTTCAATTATTTTTCTGCTCATTGTGTATTCGTACCAGTATCGACAGCTACCTCGTCTTCCTTTCCTTCGAAACCCCCTTTGCCTTCGCGCGTGCAAGAAGTTACTCCCGCTTCGAAACCGGCCGTAGTTTACTCTCGAATTTCTTCAAAGTCCTCTCGACGGCCCGGCGGTGTTTCCAACATTATTTCCGAGTAACCGCGAATAGCGGAGTTTCTCAGTAGACGCCTACTAGGACTCTGAAAATGTTGCTTGACTGGTTCAAAGTAGAAGTCACGCGAGCGCTAGGTCAGATTCTGTTACGGAGTTGTGACAATTCCGGTGGCAGACGTTATAAGGCGTTAGAGAAAAGTTCGCCGTGCGATTCGTCGATCGTGTGTCGCGTGGTGATTAACTCGTTTGCAGTATTGTATCAACGTGACGCGACGCGATATGCGATTACGAAATCCTGGCTGTTTCGCCGGATATCGCGGACTTGGTCTCTCGTTCTTTTTTTTTTTTTTTTTTTTTTTTTTACAAATTGGTCGTGCAACTCGGTTCGCTCAAATAAAACGAGTCGGTGAAATAATGTAGCGTGTACGTTCTCGCGTGGGTCGAGTTTCGTTTATTACGGCTTCGCGCAAACTGCCCACCATACTTGAGCCGACGCACGTGAGTCACTCGGTAAGCCTACAAAGACCATCCGTCTGGTTGACGTGAAGCGAAAAATCTGCCTGTAAATGCCGGCGTGGGTTATTCCAATGAAAATTAATCGAGGCGCAATTATTTCGCTCGCGAATACGCGCGAATCGAAGCTAACCGGGGGAAAAAAACTCTCGGTACGTTCCTCGCATCGAAGCGTATGTGTCAAATCCCATCTCTCACCGTATGTTTTTGTTCTCCAGGAGGAAAGCTTGGACTTAATGGGGCAATATAAACCTGAAATATTCTGCTAGAAGGTAATTCTCGCTTTGTCGTTATTGTTTTGCTTGCCTATGGTTGATCGTTGTTAGGTAACTTGCATGCTGGCATGTACCGACACACATACGCACCACATATGCGGCTGCGATCATTTGATAACGCGCACGGGTGTAATTTGGGTGAAAGAAAACGGGAGATTTATACCCGGCGGGATTATATCTCCTTCTTTTTATTTATTTTTATTTTTTTTTCCCCATCGATAACGGGAGAGAAAGAGCGTGGAAGTAGAAATCCCAGCGTCGCGGTCAGACTGGACTCGAAAAAGAAGGCGGAGGTAAAAGAATCGAGTTTTGCAAAGAAGCTCGCGCAGCCTCTGCTCGACTCGCGGTTCTCGCACCGGACGGCCTGTCTTATTACTACTTGTAGAAATTGTCACGTTTTCTCACGTCATGCTAGCTAACGACACTGATGAGCAGGGCGGCATTATTCACCGTTTATTTCACGTTTTTTTTTTCCCATTTTTTTTTTTTTCCTTTTTTTTTATACACTACACGCATAAACGTAGTCGTCGCAGTCGTCGGACGGATACGTTTGCGCTTCTCTCTCGCTGGAAAATAAATTCGCGGTTGCGCAAAGGTTTGTCTGGGAAGCGCGATGCGAGAACGTTGCGAGTTTCAATGAGTTGTAAGATACGAATCGTCGTCGCGAAAGTCCTGTCACGTTTCTCGCGACCAGAGAACTCTTCTGTCGGAATAAACGATTCGCATGGCTGTGTGCCGACGTGCTGTATTCTTTGCATTTTTTTTTTCTTTTTTTAAATTTTGGCTGCCCGGAAAAAGCAAGTCGAATAATCGTCTGGCGACGCCTCGCGCCTGTTCCATTGTATATATAAATATTAATTAATAATCGCCTCCTCAATTTCTCCGCGCGAAAGTTTATCGGCTTGCGCCGAAATACTAGCCCACCAGCGGTTACGTTATTCGCATCATTTACGGAGCCAAATGAACGCCGGGGAAGGTAATTAATCGTGAGCGGCGACTCGCCTGAACACGACGTTCTATTTATAAGTCATTGGCATTCGTTGCGTATGCCCGATACGCGCACACGCACGCGTGCGGTCGCTCACTCATGTAATAGAAATCGGATGCGCGGTCAGCAGCCTCTCTCCGCGAGTTCCACACAGTTCGTATCCCCCCGGTGTGTCGGCATCCTCGGTGCGAGGATCTCATTTATATAATTACGGTAAGGAAGCACCGAAATTTCCCTCACGGCTTACTTTCTTCCGAGACAAAGGCTTCATTTAACCGCGAATCAATTCTCACGTATACGCCAACGTTCGGCGGCGGGAATGCGTAATACGCGTGCGGTAAAAGCCTCGAAACTGAGAGGCGTGCCGACGAATATGTAACGAAGGTACCTAAATTTTCGGTGGCACCGAGAGCGACGTGTCGCCGACGCGAAAAGCCGATTAACGTTGCGTTCGTCGCCGATTAAATTAATTAATCGTGCGTTTAATGCCGCTGCGAGAATCGATACGCGGGGATGGCTTGTCGAAGGCCAATGTTTACGCACTTTGCAAAATCGTCGACGCGAAATGCCGCGGTGACACGCCAGCGTTTCGGCAGACCCGCGGCATTCTCAACCCAGATCCCGTTTAATTAATCGCGTAGGTAATCACGTTACGAGTATGCCAATAAAAATGTATTGACTCTCGGCACGCTCGCGATAACGCGGTATTTATTTAACAGCGCGAAGAGAAAGCGATTGCGATGAAATTAAATCACGAAGCAGTTTTTTTTTCCTTTTTTTCTCCCTTTTTATTTATTATTATTTTATATCATTTCACGATTGATCGCGCTTTATTTAGCCGTTTATGAAAAACTCGTGCGGGGCACGCCGATGAAACTTTAACGGGGAATTGATCTTTCAGTTAGCCAACTATCGTTCAATTGCATTTGGTGCAATTGATCAAGAGAAAGATCAACAGCGGGTACTTTAGTCGTTGCAGATGGGCGACGAAAGATGCTCGAGAATAGATTGCCTGTTATTACATATTATTCATCGCTCATTAATTAAATCAATTTTCTTTCAACTCGAATCTCATTTACGTACGCGTATAAATAAATAGGAGCCGGTAATAAATTTTTCATGATTTCTACGTGTCTGTCAAAGAAGAACATAAAGAGAGAGAGAGAGAGAAATAGGGAAAAGAAATTTCTTTGTAGACTTTTACATAGAATCAATATTTCTGTAATGTCAAATAATATCAAAATAATGCTCAATAAAACGTCTGCGATATTGAAATATCGTAAAATTTTTTCTCACAGTGCCGAATGTTCCTAGACCGCGGGCACAAAGAAATTCGGAGAATCTCCCTCGCGTTCTTACGTCAATACTCGGAAAGTTGAAAAAGGAGTTCCAGAAAAAGAATATTCTACGTACAGTCACCGGGGCTCTCACAATCCCCGGAGCTTCGACGAGTAATGCACGTTTCATTTTTCCACGACAAAGATTTAACATGATGCCGTTCTTTTCTTATCCCGAAACGTTACCTTTCTCATTATTACGCCGCGCGATACACCAGCGCTGGTCCGTATTCCCGCATTTTCTCTATACGAGTCACCCCCCGATCCAATGCATTATTGGCTTCACCGGACGCTAGATGCATAACGCGATAATATGAGAGATGTATGGCCGGTTGGCGTTGTGGAAATTCGCTAGCTGCAAAAGACCGACGCGCGAGAGTAACTCGATATCCAATGGCTCGTTACAAATGCGCGACCTACAATTTGCCAATATTTATCTCCAGCTGTATGCTCTTCCAGCCGAGGGAAGAAACGATTTCCGCAATAGGGCGATAACGTCGTAGAATTTTGCGCCGTATTAAAGTCTAATGCTTTTTAACGATTTCAGAGTAATTGCGAGTACGCGCGAGAAACTAATTTAGAGAATGAGATCGAGTCACCGATAAAACCCGCGGGATGGTGGTGGCGGTGGTGGTAGTTGTGTAAAACTGCGTGCATTTTATTTGCTGCCGCCGTGTTAGAAACGTAAAGTGAAAAGTAAAATAATGACAACTTTTTTTAACACACGTCTGACTTGATAACGCAGGTGGGGTCGCGTCTGGGGATGCGGAGGGATCCATGCGCCGTATGCGGGCTGCCGGTCTTCCTCGCGGAGAAGCTGCTGGTAGCACGTGTTCCTTATCATCGTACTTGCTTCCGATGTGCTCGCTGCGCCAACCAGTTGATGCCGGGCAACTACTACGAGACCGAGCAAGGCCAGTACTGTTGCGAGACGTGTCCGGACGAAGAGGAGACCGACGGTGTACGCCACAAGTACGTCGACTCGGACATGTCCGGTACGGAGAGCGAGATGAACGAGCCGAGGCCACTCAGCGACGAGGAGAAAACCGAAAGAAAGGTCTGTTTTTGCGCTTTCAAGTTTTTTATTTGATTATTAGTGAAAATAAGACAGATTTTTTATCAAGTTTTTTTATGTGCAGAGTATACTGGAGAACGCTGCGGTGCCCGATTTAATATCCCATACGTCACAAATGCGCAAGAGTTTCATGACCAGTCATCTTCTTTCGGAGAAGTACGATGAGCCCGTCGCGAAGGATTCATTCGCGAGCACGAGAGACATCGACTCGGATTGTCGCGAAGAGACAACAGAAAGCAGGGTCGACTCGGCATTCCCAGACGTCGACGAGAATGAGGAGGAGGAGCAGGACGAGCAGGAGCTGGAGGAAGAATCCCATAGCTCCGTGATGGATTCTCCGGATATGGAGGAGTCCAATATTAATCGATACGATGTACATAGCGCGTTAAATAGCTTAGACATTAAGAGCGACGAGAATCAGCGGTCGACTGCCATTTCATTCCATGACATAGATAAGAAAAGAAGAGAGGAGAATACCAAAGAGTCGCCAGGACGCGCCGTTAAACCAGCCAATCCCGAGACGAGACTGTCGTTGGTTCAAAAAAGACTCCAAATGTTTGAGGCTCAGGATGAAAAGAATCGCGTTGATAACGTGGGCCAACGCGAGGAAATAAATGTAATGACATCACAGGGTGTTACGATGGTTCAGGGCGACTCCTGGAACGACCTATCTCCGGACGTTCTTTCAGTAAATGAAGAAGAACACCCGGAAAAGAGGCTCGAGAAAGATTTGATAATTAAAAATATTCAGAAAGGTAAAGATAGTATCGAGAATGTCGGCATACAACAAAAAGAAGGCTTAAAAGTTGTAAGTAACGAGAAGAGCGAAATAAATTTTTCCAAGGATATCGTACAGGTGAATAACGAAGAACAGACTGATGAAAGTGAGCATCTAAAGGATGATTCAAAAGCCAGAAGTATCGAAAGGCGAAAGGAGAACATGGCGAAGATTGAGAACGAACAAATCGATGACGAGCAAGTGAATGAGAAGCATTACGAAAGTGCCATGGGAAGCAGCGTGCTGACTGCGAAAGGTATTAATTTAAGCGATAAGGATTATCCGGATGATTTGAATCCTTTCAAAAGTGACGAAGAAGACAACGCTGTAGAAGCGAAGCCACAGACTGTGATAGACAGCTCTAAAAACAACAAGGTGTCGACAAACCCATTTGACAGCGAGGACGAGGACGTCGAGGCCGATATGCCGAAACCGGCGGTAAGAAATAAGTTGGAAAATCGAGAAGTGCCCGTAACCAAGCGAGTTCTAGCTGCGCCACAAATCAACCTTAATCCATTTTGGAGCGACGAGGAAGAGGAGCACGGTAGCGACGAGGATAAACGAAACAGAACGCTGCCTGGAAGTATACCTGTTCCAAAACCGCGTACTCTCAAGTAAGTTTTATATTTCATTGTAGCAATACTGTATGCAAGAATATCAATCTAATTTCTTTTTTATTTCGGTTATACGAACAGGAGTTCCGAGGTAAATGCGTCACGAAGAACCGATTTAAATCGTGGAAGTTTATACGCATCTAATAGTTCCTTAACTAGTTCTGAATCAACCACAACTCCCAGTGGAACGTACAAGAAGAAAAAACCTGCACCACAGCCACCGGTAGCGAAAGAATTGTTTTTATCTGAGCAACATGAGTCACCTATACTCAAATCACGTGAAGGCACATTATCGTATCACGTAAGTCTTAAGATACAATGTTTCTTCAATTTTTTTTTTAAGTATTAATTTACATTTTTTGATTTAGCAATAAAAAATTGATTACATTACGTATACAACACATGTCTACATTACGTACGTAAAGTTTAGAATTAATTTATTATTTTATTTTCTCTTCCAACAAAGGATTTATCACCTCGAACAACGCCACGAGCTCGAAAAACTAAACCGGCTCCTCCACCGCCAATGCCAACCAGCACACCTCGCAATACATCGACTGGCAATGCAATAAATTTTGATGAATCTCCCATAATCAAGTTGCGCAGAGATGATGAAAATTGGAGCTTGTGGGAGGATCAGAAGACAAATAAAGACGAAGCGAATAGAAATAGACAAAGTTTGAGCAGTACGTCGTGCACCAGCAGTGCCTCTTATACATCTTATGCTGATAAAAGCGTGCAAGGAAAATGGAAAAGGAAAAAAGGTCCTGCCCCACCGCGACCAATTCCGCATAGAAGAAAGGTAAATTATTTTTTTTTTCGTCTTTGTTGCGTAACTTTTATGTAAAACTTTTGCTGTTAATTTTTTAGTTAGATTTTAAGACTTGAAAAATATAGAAATAATATATAAGATTATATCGTTTTTGCTTGTAGATCAAAGTGATATCTATGAAAGACGTAAAATTAGAATTAGACGAGATAGAATTACAACAACAAGGATTAGAAAGACAAGGTGTGCGGTTGGAAAAAGTGATACGGGAAAAATGTGAACCCGTAGAAAGAAATGGATCAGAGAACGGTAAGCATACAATAAATACGAATAATATTTTACAAAGATATTAACATTTAATTTTCTTGACAGATTCATCGCTTCCTACGTATCTGGAGGAATTGATGTTAGAGTTGTTCACATTAGTAAATGAAAAAAACGAATTATTCAGAAGACAGGCCGAGTTAATGTTATTACGAAGGCAACAAAGATTGGAAGAAGAGCATGCCGAAGTGGAATATCAAATACGATGTCTTATGTGCCAACCAGAAGCTACTAAAACAGATTCTGACAAACAGAGAGAAGAAGCACTAATACAAAGGTATTCTATTTTAGAAAAAAAAAAAAAAATATGAAACAACATTAAAACATTAATAAAAATACATAATATATAAACACTTTCTTTTTGTAGGTTAGTAGAAATTGTGGAAAGGAGAAACGAAATTGTTGAATGTCTAGAAATGGATCGTCGAAGAGAGGTAGAAGAAGATCGAAGTATTAATGAACATATGGGTTTATTTGCTGGTAAGCAATACAATAGTATATATCAATATAATAATGCATGTAATAATGTCAATGTAATAAACTACAAGCTTTCGTTTAAACTCACATTTATTTTTTTTTCTTTTTAGCGAGGAATAAAAACGAGCTATTAGGCAGAGATAATAATTCTAATGCAGGAAAAACAAAAAAGGGAAAAATGGAAAAGTTGAAAGAAAAGAAATTAAAAAAGGTCGTAAAAAAAGATGCCGATAAAGATGTTGATGAAACTGAGGTAAAATTAAAACGTCATAATAAAAGAAGATGGTTTTGAATTGCGATAATATTAACAGTTAATAAATATAATAAAGATTTAAAGTAATAAATATTTGATATTTAATACTTTTATATATATATATATGTTTTTTAACACTGTTATTTGTACATGTAGAAATCGATGTTAAGATTAATAATAAATTTATCGGTTTAATTGCTTCAATCGCGGTGCAAGTGCTGTTACAGTCAGTAGCAACAGTGGTGGCTCATAGTGGACTTTCTCAGAATTAGCTAACCGAGCGCCGTTCTCGTCAATTTTGTAGCCTCCATGATTGAAGGTAACAGCCATTACAAAAAAGGCGTGGCCACAAACTTGGCGGGAACGGCACTCTGACAGTACCACGTACTTACTCTTCCTATCCTATATATTATTCTTCCTATATTTCCTGATATTTTTTGAGCATTTTCGGGTATTCGGCCTACTCGCCGCAGCAAAACTTCGGAATTGACAGATTTATTATCTAATTTATTTTTAATTTTTAAGTCGTATGTACACTGGAAAGCATATATGGCTTAATAATTAAAAAAAATAAATATAAATAATGTCGGAATTTATATTTAAATTATATTTAAAGAAACTAAAGGTGATGAAATACAATGTAAGATATATTCTTTAAAAAAATATAAATAGCAAATAATGCGCGTGCTTTGTATTATTCAGTAATTATAAATCAGTAATACTATAGTAAAAACGAATATTAAACCTTTTGAAAAATCTTCAATATTTGAACCGGTGCGTCAATGGATTGTATCGATATAGTAGATTTTGGCGAATTACATTCTTCAAAAGCAAGATTATAGTTTCCTGAAACCAAAGAAAATTTCCATTTAAATTGTGGAATTTTTTTTTTTAACTAATAACTGTAAAATATAAAATATACCTAAGTGCTTCAAAAATAGTGAAATAGTATTTTCATTACGAATCGTTGCAGCAAAAATAGCGTAATTACTGGGTGTCAAAAGGCACTTTAATTCAGATATCAATAAATCGAACATGCTGCTCTCGTATAGAATGTCGGCGGCAATAATTACATCAGGCTGCGACAGATCCTCTGACAGACGTTTATTAATATCTTCCCATTTCAAATCCATCACTTGAACATCACTCTGCTCATATTTTAATTGCAACTTAAGTTTTGGCGTTCTTTCAGATGCATTAATACGTAATAATTCGCATCGTTTATTTGGCAAAAAATTGAGTTTTATATTCTCACACAACACATCCAATACCATTGGATGACAATCTGAGAAAATATACTGCTTTGGGGAGCATGTAATAATTACACTCATGCCAGTTAATCCAATTCCACAACCAAGTTCCAATACATTTTTTCTATAAAACTGTTCTTTATTTTCGGCACACCATTTACTCAATGCCAAGGCACCCTGTCAACAATTAAAGACGATTTCAATACACAGATAATTCTTAAAAATGTTTTATCAAGCAATTTGAACAACTCTTGTAGGTCACAGAATAAAATTAAAAAATATAATACCTGCCAGCTACATAAGCCTGTAGTTCCTTCAGAGATCAAGTTTATGTTCTCCTTTAAGGTAATGTATCTCGACGTTTCGTTATCTATTAAAAAATGACGATAATGTACAGATTCTTCATCTGATAATGATACTAATCTACAATATGCTGCATATAAATCTTCATGAATTTCATTACCACTGTCTTCTATCTGGATTGTAAAAAGAAAAAATAATTATGTAGCCTATAGCTCTTGCAAAAATTAATTATATATTTTAATTATATACCTTTTGCATAAACAATTTCAAAAATGCTTTCTGATAGGAAGTCTTTATTGGATATTGTTTGATTAAGTCATTGTTTATCGTATTATCCAAGACTTGTTTCTGGATATCTAAACTGAAGCCACAATAATCCAGTGCCTGCAAAACGTTTCATTTACATTATTAAATTGTTATGATCGCAAAGAGTGAAATATGATGCAAGATTAGTAATGCATATACACCGTAAAATCCATTTTAATTAATGGTGCACAACAAAGAAATTGCTTTATCAAGCTTATATCAAGATCTTGATTCGCATAGCTATCCATTGATAGAACTTAAAATAAAAATAAAAATAAAAAAATCACCGACACGTCTTTAAGTTTAAATAACTGAAAATAAAAGAAGAGGTTATCGATGGATATCTCATCTCTGTAAAGAATACATTCCAAATTACAAATATCGTTGTCGACGACTCGAAGCGGATTTTAATGAAACTAAAATGGAATGTGAAAGGCGACTTAGGCTCGTTTCTATTAACAAAAATGAGCCACTTCTAATCACAATTTCGCTAGCTACGTATCTTATTTCTAACTCTTTAATCCAATTTTTTTTTTCTTCAGCTTCCTATCAACGAAGAATGGTTGAAATTAGATTCCACGTCGGTGGAAATAAAAAAATGAGCGCTTGGCGGGATGAATGGCGGACGGGCGGTCAGCGTTCTAGTTGCGGCCGCGCGATGGCGCCGGCATGCCGCGGCGCGTCCGCTTAGTCGACGGTGTCGCGCGCGACGCGCCGTGCCGTCCGGGTATTTGTCAATATCTGGTCCGGATTTTCGGCGTTCTGCGGTTCTGCGCTGAGACCGGAGCGCGCGCGTGCATCGTTCCTCGCGCAAACGGCACGCTGACGCGTACGAGGGGGACCGATCGCGACGTCGTTGCTCTCGATTACGCCGTGTCGTCGAGTGCCCACCCTTCGGGCGGGGGGGAAAAAAATATCCGCGGTGCGGGCGGCCTCTTCCCTTCGCCGTTCACGGGTGAGCGAGCGCCCGCCGTCGTGTCGCGTCGCGTCGCGTCGCGCGAACCTGGCCGAGCGAGTTCGGGAGTGCGAGGTGGTAGTAGTAGCAGCCCAGTGTACCTGTGTGCGCGGCCCCGCGTACCGCGGAGTGACGATATCCCCGCCGACCGTCGGGGGGTAGCGGGGGGGGTCATTGGGGGGAAGGAACGCGGCGTCAGTGACGTATCTTCTCGCGCGTCGTACGTGCGGAATAGAGAGCTGGTCGGGTGACGGCTACGTGAGATATCTACACCCAACCACGGAACGTCCTCCTGCCCACGAATGCGGTCCACGGCCGTGTGTTAAGATGTAAGTACCGCTCTCGTTACGCGAGCGAATCGCAGGGGGATAGGGGGAGGGGAGAAGGGGGGTCCGCCACGGCGGCGAGAGAAAGGTCCTCGTTGACGTCGCGCGGCTTCGTCGCTGGCATTGTTATAAACAAACCGGTTCGGCCGATCCACGAGCCTGCGTGCGAGCGTACCAGGTGTCTCGGAGTTAACAAACTCGTTCCTTCGGGTAGCTTGGGAATTTTCTACCGACCGATACATTTTTCGCCTAACCAGAGCCGGTGGACCAGTCTCTTTAGTTAGAACTGTTATTAATTCAAGAGAAAAAGTCTCAAGGGAGACTCGATAATAAAGTAATGTCGATTTTTTTACTTTGCGGGAGGAGGGGGTCTTTTCGCGGATCTCATAAATGTTGCGACGATAAAATTGGCGCATCAGACGTCCTCGCGGACGAGGTTTGGTCCGAGTTTCCGTGGCGGGTCCGGGGGGAATGTCCACGCTCGCTGATTCTCGAACACCCTGTATAACGACGTCGCCTACGCTCGCGCGTGCATGCGCGTCGGTGTGAGTGCGCACGCCACCGCGCCATTCGACCTGCGTTGTCCGTGCATGTGCACGACGGACGCACATGTGTCGGTCCCTCTTATCTCTTTCTCTCTCCCGCGTCCTCTCTCCGTAGCGTCGCGTTTAAGGGAGTATACGTGACAGGTACATGCGCGCGCGAAACCGGTCGGCCAACACTTTGGATGCCGCTTTTTGCAAAGGGCCGATCTACTCTCTCTCTCCCCCCGCGCCTCCACCTGCGCCACTTCTATCCTCACCCCCTTTGTTCCGTTCACCTTGTCACGCTCCGTTCTCCCGTCCAGCCACGATTCGCTCTCGCGAAAGTGTTGCGCGCCTAGAGGTAACAGAGGGAAGTGAAAGAGCCTCCGAGATCAGGCGAGAGGCGAGAGAGATCGATTGGAAAACCGTCTACAAAGATGCAAATGGGGTGGGATGATTTCGTGCCGCGAGAAGACGTTGACACCGTCCGATAAAAAAAGATATTTGACGAGGATAAATATATCGGATATCCGATACTTTGGGTGACCTCTTATTTCTTTTTCTTTTTTTTTTTTTTTTTTCTTTTTTTTCCTTCAGTCTAACATGATTAAGTCGAAGCAGCTCTCGTATACTTTGCAAATGCTCTCGAACAGAGCTTGAGAAATTAATATAATAAATTTATATATCGTACAATTAATTGTATAATTAATTAAATTACGAATTTTTATCGCAAGTTATCCTAATTCAAACATAAAAAATTAGAACAAGGTTTAATATACTTTTTCATATGTATCGTACGTTAGTTATATTTTTATAAATTACCTTCGATAATTTAATGTAATCTTTCCTCTATGGCAAATTAATACAATTATCAACGTACGGGAGCCGGTGGTAACTATTTGTTGGACAAGTGCGTCCAACTCATTCAATCCAATTTAATCAATTCGGGCTTAGGACCCGCAGGAGACGTGGGATTAAGCGCGATCCACACGGAAGCGCGCGGGCTCTACGCGACAACGTCGACGAAGAAGGGTTTCTGGCCCTCGATCCCCGGCCCTTATCGTCGGACCACCCTGGACGCGTATATATCTCGAACGTTGCATCTACCTGTCGACGTATAAGGCGCGCGCTGTCTGGGAGGATACAAAACTGAAGGTGGACGGTCGTTGGCCGGGAGAGAAACGACCTGAAGTCTCGCCACGCGGATGAGAAACGAAGAAAACGAGTCGGGGGTAAGGGGCGAAGATCCAACGTGGGGCAGAGAAAGAGGATAGAGCGTATGCGTGCGTGTGCAAGAGAAAGAGAAGCAGAAAACTGCTTTACGACGGAAAGCCGCGTGCTCTCTGCCAATTTTCTCTCCGCGAGCCTTTTCAGAGATGTTGATGGGAAACTGGCGGCGATTACGCGATAGTCTAAGCGGTCCCGTTCTCTCGAATCACATTTCAAGATCACAATCGTTACGCGGCGTATCGCCGTGCAAAAGGGTTGAAAAGGAAAAAAAAAAAAGATATGAACCAAAGTCGATCAGTTGACGCGATCATCGCGGCGATATTTTACCTGCGCGTTAAGTTATTATTTTATCATAGACGCGATAAGAAAATTGCGATTCGATGTCAATTTTATCTTGGAAGGACTTCTTTACGGTTAAACGTGGGCGTCCACTACGACCGGGCTTCGGCGAACCTTCGCTAACATCACGAGTAAACTGTTTGCTTTTATCAAACTGTAATGTAAGCCGTTTAATACGATCGAGCACAAACTGTTCTTGAATGCTTAGATAACGTCGATTTCAGAGTGTGCATACTGTAACAAACAGATCGTTACTCGTAACTCGCGTGCGTTGCAATTAAAATAATAGCTTTTAACTGATTAAATTTATTCGTAATACAATACTCGCGTATCATAATTAATATTTATTGGGAAAAAAAAAGAGAGACAGAAAAAAAAAAATTAAAAAGGCTGCGATGGTCCATTGAAATATTCAGACAAAAGTATATAAAATTTTATAATTTTATTTAATCATCTTCTTTACAATTTTAATGAATCTTTATTTTTCTGCGCCGGTGACTATTGGTAATTACACGATTCCCGTGCCCGCGTACGAGTGCACCGCGAAAAAGTGAGCACTCTCCCTCCGTTGTGCCGCATATTGCCGATTAATCGATACGTTCCGTACCTCATCCGAAAAGCCAATGCGCGCTGCACATTCTCCGGCGTGCAGTCTGCATCCGCGTGCGCTGTGCAAGCAGGCAGCAATTGGCGTCGGAGGTCAACATACCGTTATAGCCGCGCATCGCCGTCGTCGTCTCTATTTCGCGGACTGGACCGCACTCGGATGACAGCGTCACCGATTGTACATACACGCACACACGGCGCTAATCTACCGCCGCACTGCAGAGGTGCACCGATCCGCACACGTAATCGCACGTGTGCAATTACCACAACAATAAGCGCACACGCGTATCATGCTCAAAGACAATACAGATAATGAAAGAGCGAAAGCGAAAGCGAGAGAGAAAGAGAGATAGAGAGAGAGAGGAGAGATTGGCGGAAGCTGTGATCCGATGAATGCCTTGCTTCTCTTGCAGTGCGCCGGGTTACGCGTAGGTGCACGCAGTCAGATGCAGCGATCCTCGACCTCCGGCACGAATCTTTCTAGTACGATTTCCTCCTGCACTCTAAGGTTCGCCGTGGCAACAAGTACCACTTTTCCTCATTTTTATCCCCCCGCTTTCACATGCCTTTTTCCATAAACCTGTTTAGTTATACCTGGATTAGAAATAAAAAAAAAAAGAAAGGCACAATTTTACTTTTACGGCACTCGCACGGAAATATCTGTGATTTTTCGCGTTTAATTAGCGCGTTCGCGCGATTTATTTTTAATAGCGAAAATATTGGGACAGCTGTACGACGACACAAAGGCATTTTCTTTCCTTCGTATTTGTTCTCGTTAAAGAAAACGAAGCAGAACGAACAAAACTAATACGTATGCTGTTTCAAATAACATACGAGATAGCGCAATGCAGTATACAACGTGATTATGCGTAAACGAGAGCTGAGTCAGCCGAGGGAAACAGTTATACCATTTGTCTTTGAGATAAAGATAAATTTAGTTAATTCGCTAGGACAATTGTTTTAACAGCTCGTGGGATATGTGTATCGTAAATCTTTTAATCAGTTGTTTTATATTCGCTGTCACTGAAAGTCTCGTAATTTATGTGCAGGTGCGAAGAGGCGACCGAAGTGGAGACACATCATCAACAAACGGCAGCTACAACGATGGGCGTCGCTGAGGACGAGACCCCGTCTTCCCTGACTTCGTCGCATCCGAACACCAACAACCCCAATCAGGAAGGTAAGTCCGCATTTTCTATAATTATCGGCACCGAAATACGCAATCGATAGTCGTCGTGGCGAAGTTTATCACACGGATATTCTTAAACTTTCACGGACACCGTCGCGGACGGATATCTCGGCGACGATTTGCGAACGAATTAAAAGTACGCATGCATGTGAAATAAAAAAAAAAAATCTTCCGTCGAAATTAGCCGATTTGTGCCAGAGTGCACTCGAGCGCAGCTCTTGCGTGCCGCGTAAGAATAAGCGCAAAGAATGAAAGTCACGCTGCTGCTCTCCAGCTGTTCTAGCGAGTGTGTGTTTTGTCCCTTATCCCATCGGCTTTTTAACGCGGGACATTGCCCGCGGATTTTATCCTCGATAGCGCGAAAATATACGTTATAATTGCAACTGGACGTTTCAGTCGAATAAAATTTGACTTATTTTTAGAAAAGAATTTTTTGGGAAAGTTTTGACGACGTGATTTTTGTTGGAATTAAATTTGGATCCTTTTCGCTTGATCTTTGGTTGCTTATTACTCTCGCGAATTTCTCATACGTATGTCGTTCGAAGTTAGATATACCTTTCCGCCCGGGTTCGTTTCTACGCGAAAAGAGCTCGCTCATTAATCGCTTTAATCGTCCTGTCGCGGAAGTTCGCAGCGCGACACGATGAAATCGCCGTCCACTTCTTCTCGACGGTGACCGTCTCGAGACGGTGCCTTACCTCGCTTTTCATTCCGTATTAGATTGCGATCGCGGAAGGGTAACGAGATGGACAAACGCAGAGTGCCATATTCTTTTTCTCTTCCGCGTAGCGCGTTTGAAACGTGTTTAGAATCATCGAATTCAGTTTTACCTCGAATAAATTACTTAGTCATTCTTCGCGTTTGCGAAAGACAAGGACTAGAAAGCCTGTAAATTTTTTTTTATTTGTGTAAAAATGTTTTAAAACATTTTAAAATATATTTCGAGAATTTACAAGCTGTATTCAGCCAAAAATATGGGTGAATTTATTGCAGCGTATTTTTTTTTATTTAATACGATCGCTATCCGTGGAATTTTTCCAAAATCAAATCGTCGCTGTAGCAATTGAGTTTAGCGGAATCTAACCTGTTTGAATTGGGATTCACGTCGGAAGTAATCCTGATTTATTTCTCACTCACGCTTGGAAATAGATTTTATCAAATTTTCGCAGAATTTATCAATTCGTCACCTATCGAAAATTTTTTTTAACTAATTCAAGAGTTGTCCGCTGTAGGAACAGGCACAAAGCGTTCTTTTAATAGAGAGCATTTTTTTTTTTCGCGTTCTGTATCGCGTGTTATTGAAGTTCCGGCCTTGCGTAATCTCTTTTCCCTTATGCTGCGCCGTAGCACGATGTCATTGCCGTAATTAATTTGAATCTACTGTCGGCTGCCTGCAGTCTCGTTGCGCAGCACATACGGCAGTCATACGGTCGTTGCAACGTCCTGTTCGACGCGCGGCCACGTCAAGTTTCAATGGGATTTATCTAACTGCGATGTAACGTCATGCGTGGCAATGCCACCGTGCTCGACCGTGCATGTCTACAGAGCCCCCAGGATAATATCCTCCGTGAAGGATTTTTCTTCGACCGCGAGCGAATATTTCGGATTCGCGTCACGTAAGCGCGGGATATTTCGATCTAAAGCAGCGCGCGTCAATTTTATTTTTCGACTATACTTTAGTAAAATATTTTTTTTCTTTTTTTTTTGCTTCTGTTCAATCGTTGATTCACCGGCAGCGAAGATTACGCCTCACCGTCTTTAGATGCGACTTTGTATCTTGCTGGCGCGAGTAATTTGCGATGAAATACGGCACGCAAACTAATCTCGATACGGTTATGAACAGCGAATGAGCGATGAGAGGGATAGTAGGCGCGCCTCGCTTTCTCTAAACCGACTTAATTATTCACCGAAGAAAATGGCTCTCCCTTGTCGGCTCTCCCTTCCCTTCCCTCCCTCCCTCCCGCCCCTCGATAACCCCTTTCCCCTGGGTTTTAGCGATACTTCTGTGCGGCGTGCACGGCGTATCGTGCTTTAAACATGTCTTTATCGAGTCACGTCAGTACGTGCAACGTGTATTCTCAGAAACGCGTAATTTTGCAAGTTGCGAATTATGCAGCGCGGGTCCATTGAACCACGTACTCGGATCAGAGCCTCGTGTTTAGTCGTGCCGCGATGCGAACTAATGCCACTCACAATTCTCAGAAGCGCAACGCGGTGCTTCCAACTATTCGCATTCACGAGTAGTGATGCTTCCGCTAAATCGACATTAATCACCCGCTAATCGATCCTTCGCATCAGGATCATAATAAATATATTAAAGAAAATATCGCATTTAAATGCTAATTAATTTTTGCAAAAAGCACCGCTCCTTTTTCTAACGTACATTTTTGTTCTTTATAATGGAAATAATTTTAAAATATAAATTAACATAGCTGACGCCGTGGTTAAAAGAAAAACGAAGTTAATGAATAGTTTTTCTATCCTCAAATTGATTTAACTGGTAAAGTGACAATATTTCTTCTCTTACCTCTCATTTATTCGTTTTAATAATGATATTTTATTTAATATTTTTATTGAGCCAATACGTCGATAATATTGAATCATTCCATCGACCAATGAACACTCGTACTTTCGTTATCTTGACAGTTGAATTCATTGCGTGCCATATGGCAACGACACTTTGCGCCTCGCGAACTTCAAACAACGTTAAAATACGTCGGCGGGAGGAGGAACGAAGGATAAACAAATTAATCTTATCGCGATTTATCTTTGACGTTGAACGTGAGTCAGTCAGATTATTTGCTATTGATTTTTCTATCGGTACATACAACGATTATACATTTAAGTATGCATATCGGCTATTAATCACGCAAATATAATTAAAACGTAACATTCTGAATTTTATTTGAGTCAAAAATATATTTTTTTTTTTTTCTAATTAAAATTAAAGTGCAAAAAAAAAAATTAAATTCAAGAATCGGTGTCAACTTGATTACGATTCGATTCAACCACGAATTTTAAATTAATCTTGACTCGAGATACATTTTATGTAGAGTTTAGACAAACGCAGATATCGTACGTAGTATCAAAGAGAACTGTTCCTCAATTAGCCGCAGTCAGCGTTCTAAAATCAGAAACGATTGTATGGAAGTTCAAGAGCCGTTCCTTTCGAAGCACGTGAGCTGCACGAGGACAGCAACGCGTGCAGACTCGCTGTTTACTTAGCTTTGGCCCCGTGCAACAACGCGCTTCCTTTGTTCCACCTTCGTCTCGCGGCTTCATTATAGTCAATAACTCCTTTCTCGGACTGAGAGAACGAGGCGACGTTTCTGACCTGGCACTATCATCAACGTGGCATCTCTCTCTCAACGAGTTAACGTTGAGCGGAGGAAACAAAAGAATACCAATGCCGTACGGGATTCCTCCAACTGTGCCGGCAATTTACATAGTAACCGAGCCAAATCTAGGTCGAAATATGGATCCGCGAATATCGATGTCTCCGGCCGGATAACGCCGCTTTCTCCTAACAATATCGCTTCTTAAAATCAAGGAATGACACTAGGCCTTGCACTCCTCGGCTAAAAATCATTACGGATGATGTATAGATAAGATAATTTTCTATACAGATAAAAAAAAAAAAGCACTCGTTGACGCAAGGTAATTTTCATAACGATATGTTAAATAGCGAGTCGCGCGGTAAATACTACGTAATAATCGAATCGTTAATTTTACTATCTCGTTAAAATGAAATTTTAACGAGCATTAATTCTGGTATTAGCGAACGTTATCTTTTTTTTTTTTTTCCCAACGCTTTCTTTCAACGACGTGTATTCCAGGCGTATTTTCTAGCAAGATAAAGGAAAAGGAAAAATGTAAATGCGCGAGACAAAGGTATCGGCGACGTTTCGTACACGCGACAGAATGCATTATATAACGGCCATTGTTCTCGCGATATCCGCAGGAAGAGCAGACGAACGGCAGGAGGATGCGCGCGCGTGTAAATATTTCCGTCAACATTTTTCTTCGCGAGATTACCGCGCGATACTACACGCCAACGAAAATAGGCTTTGCCCAAATTACGTCGCCGCGTACTTTCGGGCCGGCCCGCGAAAATTGCGCGTCTCGCTCCGGCTGATCCTTAATCTACGGCCCGTTAATCCCTTCCTCATCGGGCAGGTGTGTGCTAAATTAACTGCTCGTGTTTACGTAACGACAACGGTACTCATCTCTGTCGTTCGGAAGATCAGCCGCTGCTCGTGGAATCAACGCGAACAACAAGATGCGTATCTTTAATAAATATTATCAAAACACGCCAACCTGATTACGATTTATTGGGAAAAAAAAAGGTTTAATTTTCTAGCTTGTTATAAAATTATATTTATTTCAAAAGTTGTACATTGAAATAATACAACGTTAATTTACAAGGGAAAAAAAAAAACTTTCCGCGCAGATAAGGGTCTCTAATTAATAATGTAAAAACCCCGTGGAGCAAAAAAAAAATAATAAAAAAATATGGCGAGAGAGAATTTTCGTCACATTGTTCCAGGTCACGTTTTACCTCGTAACATGGTTTAAACGCGATAGCGAGATTTACGATATCGCAAGTTGCTGAGGGCAAATCAGCCCGTTTTTCGTTAGACGCTGGTATTTTCACCTAGTACGCGATATGTAGAGGAGTACTGCAGTATTTTAGTCGGGTCACGTCCCTTGAACCGTTGCCAAATATGCCCCGCCTTCTCTTGTTCGCCAAGTTTTTCGCGTCCCAGTCACACGGTGGAGTTTATGAAATTCTGCTTGCGGCCCTATCGTAGGTGTCCTGGATCGAGCGTGAATTCTAATGATCGTACGTTCGTGGTTTTTATAAAAGCCGCGTTACGCGCGCTACATTAGCAATATTCGTAACGCGTGCACATTTCTTCACGTATTTTTTTTTTTTTAGCCTGCGAGTTTTATTAATGCTTCTTGAAAGCTCGCAGCTGCACAAATTTAATTTAAATTACTGAGACATTAAAAGACGCCGAACTGTGCGAGTGACAAAATTAATTAGTTATTAAAGGGAAATAGATTTCCTCAAATTACGCCGCGTTTAAAGATATCGCTGTGGAGGAAGCGGAACGTTATATTGAACTTTATGATCCTTCTTAATTCATCTCCTTAGTCTGGAAATTCCACAAAGATATCAAATATTTGTAAAAGCCCTTCGAATCAGTAGATCATTCGAATTTGCTTTACGTATTAGCGGGCTCGTATGCGCGCTTAAATTTTCATCGCGATATAAATAGAACGCTAAATTATTCCGTCTGAATTTCTGCAATGCAATTAATTGCAGTTCTATTAAGATTTCCTTCGGCAATACAATTATCATAAAATTCAACGCGCCTTTCCAATCAATACCTCGCTTGTTCGTTTACTTCAGACGATCTGCGCTCAGACTACATACGGATAAAAAAAAAATAATAATTCACGGATACGAAGAGAAACCGCTTCCGGACAATTACGCCTGTAGATGAAATCTTAATTTTCTCCGTTCGAAAATTCGCACGTTACTTTCTTTCCGTCTGCGGTACAATCGCCGAATCCACCCTCGCGCCGAGCGGAAAGAAGGCCGCGGATTAAAGCTGTCCCGGGGTTCCGTCCCGATGTATCGGTTTTATGCATCATTTTCTGTCGCGTCCGCGTTGCGAGTGTGAGTTAACGGCGTCGGCGTGCTCGTAAAAGAAACGAGGCGAGACGCGTGGCACGGGTACTCCTCACGCTTCGAAACACGTCGCGAGGGCGATACGTGCACGCGGCACCGGCCGTTTAATAAGATATTCAAGACGCCCCGCCATCGGCGCGATGATCATTAACGCGTTTAAGCGCGCGTATGGGCGCGTGTGCGTTCGCGCGCGAGGGATCTCGTCGGGTTCGCCGTTACACCGCGGCCACTGTCCCTTAACGCGTTGCATAACTCGCGGAATCGTCGCGGGATCGTTACTTGGCGCCGCCTTTACGCCGCGCGCCGGCGTCTATTAGCTTTATCGTTAATTACTCGTCATCGACACGATGCCGGGCAACGCTGACCGCAGACGATCTGTATCGCGCCGATCGGGTACGCCCGTTCGCGCAACAGAGAGCTGACTTTACTGGAATTAAGGCTAACTGCTGATTGAATTGAACGGCTACAGCCTGGATAATGTAATTATCCCTTTATTTCTCGCATTGATGATTTTATTAAATAATGGAGGTTTTTATTTCTATTCGATCGTTCGTCGGAGCGATATTCAGGAGACGGTTGTATTATTTTTTGAGGCTTGGACGAGCGGAAGTTTTATTACGACGACGATATTCGGGAGCTCGAACGTGAACGATTAATCTGAAAATCGTAAAAAGAAAGCGTCGTTTTAAGCAGATTAGCTCGACGCTTCCGGGAATTTCGGTCGAGCTCGACGCTTCCGGGAATTTTCGTCGAGCTCGGCGCTTCCGAGAACTAAGGTGCGAGAAGGACGGCGATCAGTAGACGATCGAGACTGTCGACTGTCTCGCTCTTTTTACTCGGTCCTCTCTTTCTCTCTAAGGCCCGAAATCGGTCAGTCTAGTCGCGGAGTCGCGGGCGCGAGGACGTGTCGGTAACCGCTTCGCAATTACGCGGATTTTTCGCCGCGGACAGGGTGTCCCGCGTACGAATAAGTGTCGCCGTTGGCGACTGAGGAACGGGCGATCATTTCGTGCACCCCTGCGTTACTCTGCTCGTCGTTTTGGGCTTAGTTTCGCGCCGCGGAAAAAGTGCATCGGGAAGAAAAGGTTACGGCCGCGGGAAAAGTGCGCGAAACGCCCGTGACGTGAAGTGCGCCGCCTCGGGCGTCATCGACGCCCGCTTCCATCATTATTTTCTTCGGAAGTCTCCGGAACCACCATCATGAAACTGTGACGTCTGCATCCCGCCCATTTTCTTCGTCGCGGCCAGGACTCTCGCTCTCATCCCGTTTCGACCGAGGGATTTTTTTGAGGAACTTCAGAAAGACAGTGCACGGGGAACATTTCACGTCGCGGCCTTGTCTCATTCGTCGGCTTGGCGGCAAGTTCTTGGGATCGTTCATCCTGCCGACGAGAATCGGTCGAAAGGGATCAAAAGTAACCTCGCTTCACGTAAACGACGCTACGAATATCAAGACTGCGTGTTCGTACAGCGAATGGTCGTCCGTCGCGCTTCCTAATTTTAATCGTATAAAAAATCGCCGCGATAATCCACCGTCGTTCTTTCGAGCGTTCGTCTCTCGAGTGAGTGTCAGAGATTAGTGATAGTGATGATAAAAAAAAAAGCAGAGCAGTGTAATACAGTGTTGAATAATGTGAAGTGCTATAACACGTCAGGATAATTTGGAGTACTGCCACGAAAGACAGGACGGAAGGAAGGAAGGAAGGAAGGAAGGATGCAAAATCACCAACCTAACCTAACAGAAATCTACAAATGTAAGTGAACCGGCGACACGCCTTTAATCATAGATCACTCAATTGTAATTATTCCCCCAAAAAAGTATTATAATTAATTAACATCCCCAAATATAAATAACCTGCGTAAATTGGAATTTATTTAAAAAATCTCCTGCGTAGCGTGCGCATAATTATCTTCTAGTTTGAAAAATTGAAATCGAAAAGGTTAAAACAAGCGTTATATTTTCTTAAAAAGCACTGAAATCCATCGATAAGCGTTTTCACGAGCTATCGATACCGAAACATAGTTTATCGTCTGGAACAGATATCGGTACAGTGTGTTATGTCTTCGCGTCGTCGTCGTCGTCGTCGTGATTCGTAGAAGCGGACAGCATAATTTACTCAGCCAAACTAATAAAGAGCTTACAATCTCAACAGATCGCGAGGTATCGGTGGAATAAAGTCACGGGATTGATTTATGTTGTCGCCGCGTTAACTAACGAAGATAAGCTGGCAAAGTGCGCGCGCGGACACTGAATAAAAAGAAAACAATTTAATTACCGTCGTCAATCTTGGCTATTGCGTAAAATAATTATATAACGTTATTTTTCTAGACTCTTTTTTCGCGTCCTCTTCAAACCTTAATTAATCTTATTATTTATTTTATCGGCGCCGCAATATAATTTCAAATTAATTAATTCTGTTATCGTGATATACGACGTCGCGTATACTGTTTTTTTTTTTTCTAAAAACCGTACGACGCGGGGATCGGCTAATTAACATATTGCGCAGTATCACTATACGTGCACAAATTGCGACACGATCGTATCTGCCCGTGTTTTCATTGCTATCGCGAAAATCTCGCGCTGGATATACGGCCGGCGGTGTAGCGCGTATCGTCAATTTTATTTAGGCTTTACCGAACTGCAACCCAACTGAGGCATTCGCGAAACGTATTATACCGCATTATTTTAAACACATGTATATATGCACATTTATATAACATTTCCGTCCTTGAGTAACGCGAAAAAAACAGTGAATTTTTACGTAATCGCGGACGGTTAATTTTATTTCTCCAGTTCGAAAGTCATTAAACTCGTGGGTTTTTTTTTTTTTTTTTAAAGCGCATTTTTTTGCCACTCGCACGAGCCGCGTCAGCTGACGGCGGGCGATTCGCGCGTACGACGCGCATTATTAACGCATTGTGTTCGCACGCATCGTGCGTGGACACATCCTTTCGGCCGAGACAACCAGCGGCATGAGCCACATCCTGTTCCGATTGGCGCATAACGCGTTACCCGGCTACGCTATCTTGTGTACCCAGAAAGAAATTCGTGTCTCCCGGAGATAAGACACTTCTCGGAAAGCGGAGAGAGACCGAGCGCGAGTCTATGTAGATTTTTCTTTTTTTTTTTTTTCTTATTTCTTATTTATATTCCGGCCTCGTTTAATACGCGTGTTTTATGAGCGCGAGTAATACAAGTTCCAGAGAGCTTAACAGCAGCCGCGGAAAAATATCGACTTTTTATCGCGGGGGACTTTTATGCGGTAATAATCCGATGGCCTGCCAGCGAATCTTAGGCGGGGCCACGCGCGGTAATTCGCTCGAAGGTAAAGCGGCAGCTCGCGGGTGGGTACGTAACCGTTTTACGATTCGGTGAACAAAAAGGTTTATGTATTTTAGAAAGAAAACCATATCGTGCATTAGAGTACGCGGCAGCTTTACGATTGAAGGGCGAAAAATGGAACAAATGTATTCGAACGCCGGGGATTTTATGACGCGCGAAGCAAGCGCGGTGTGTAAGCGCGAGTATCGATGGCATCGTCGAAAAAATGAGCGCGTAATGGGCGGGAATTAATAATTGATTTCGTGATAGGAGCGAAGATGAAATTAATACATCTCGACGGTGTAATTAAAATTTAGGAAAAATATCTCGACGCTCGGGGAAAATTAAAGTAATTAAGAAATTTCGAAGTCCACTTGTAACTTTAAGGAGAGTTAGTCCCCGAAAATAGATTCATTGTGAATTCGGCCTTTTTCATTTTCTATCTTTAGCTTTATGGCTCTAGAATTAACTTGGCGTATTTTTGTCTCGTTCTTTTTTTTTTCTTTCTTTTTTTTTTTTGTTTGCCGGAGAACATATTTGCATTACATTCAGGGAACCTGTGTATTTAGAATATCATCCGGTGGTTTTCGGGATATCTCGCTTATCGCGGAGATGTAACGCGCTTGTTTTATCCTCGCACCTTAACTTGAGATAACGCGTCGTAAACCGAGGTCATTGTCTACATATGGTGCGGAAGAGTCGCTCCGCTGTTATAAATCACCGGCTTCGTTTACCCAGACGCGACGAATGCGTCGCGGGGGGAAAAGAAAAGAAAGAAAGAAAAAAAAATGAAACTACCGGGTGCATCGTCCCCGTCGCAACCCCTTGGCATAATTCGCTGAGAAGTTTTCATCGGTTTTCCGACAGCCCCGACATCGCGACGATATCCGACGCATCGGAAATCGATCGCAAATAATTAAGCCTTGACAGCCGCCTCGGTCGATTTCTGTTTCCCAACGACTAACCCATCAGGATACTGATAATAGGCGAAGATAGGTCGGCGACGGTGCCCTCGGGGCCGTTCTGATTACACCATTACCTACTTGCGCCGCTGCTAATCGTCTCGGTGCACATTTACGTCCGCGTGCGTGTGAATGCACATGCTCGTAATCGGTTTATCATAATTAACATCTCGCGGAAGCCGAACGAACGAACAGAAAATTTCCGAGCTAATGGCTGTGAAATTCATTCTAATCCTCGCAATTTGGGAAATCGTGCCTCCCGGTATTGAGGTTTCATCGAGCTCCGGCTGTACCGCGCGTACTATCAATTAGGTTGCGATATCTTTCCCTTTTCCGACGGGCTTACGATTCATTTAATTTCTTATTTAGCGAATTTCGATGGAGAAATCCTGTCGATTGATTCCCGATACCAGAGGACTTAAAAATAAGAACGAGCGATCAAGTCTTTATTCCATCGAGTTACCAAAAGATTTTACAAGCAGTCGGCTAGATTTTTCGAGTTTAGGTGATAAAATTATGATTAAATTTATTACAATTCTAATTGTAGATAAAGCATATTTTACTATATCCATTATATCTAAAAAAAAAAATACTTTTAAATACTATCAGGATAAAAATTGAGGTTCAATTAAGAACTCAAATTTCTGCAGCATAAAAAAAAGAAATAGAAAAAAAGGCATGCACGTTCATCCGATAGTCCAAGCGGCGCTTTTCTCCGTTTCGTTTCTGATTTCCATGAAACATTCGCTCGTAATGGGACTCTTTGTAGCCGTGGTTATTTGTATGCGTTTGCGGTTCAACGTATCGCTTACGTGTGTGCGTTCGAGAGAGAGAGAGAGAGAGAGACCCCCGTAGCACATCTTGTCCGCGGAAACGACGGTCATTAAACGCCACCACACGCGGGCGTCAAGTTCTCGCTGCGCTTGCGTCCGCGCGCGGACACGCTTTCGGTTTTTACCTCGCCTTTGGAACGGGCCCTGTTACGCCGCTCGGCCGAATAATAATCGCCACGACTTTCCATTTTCAACGAGAATGCGACGCGTCCGTCTCGTCAATGGCACGGGAAAAAGAAAATTACGATCCTTTTTATTCTTTCTTTCTTTCTTTTTTTTTTTCTTTTTTTTTTTTCTTTTTTTTTCTCCCTCCGTTTACGCGTTTACGCATTATACTTTTAACCTTTATTTTACTTTCCACGGTTCTCGTTACGTTCTTATTTTACATTCGCTTTGTCTTTGTAAATTCTGTTTTAAGCTGCTGAGATTTTATTTGACTCCGCTGGCCTTTTATTACAAGCCCCTCGTGCTAATTCGCGGGATTTAACACGTCTCAACTTTGCGAGCTATTTTGAAAGCTCTGTTCTAGAGTTCTACAATAGATTCCCGTTCCATTTTGCTCTATTATCTTTCCCGTCTGTCTCCCCCGTGCCTCTCTTTCGCGTTCCGCGCGTTGTTTCCGCGCGCTCCGTTTTCCCTTCGCGCGCCGGCTAGCAACCGGCCATACGCCGCCGTCGCGATCACTTATCGATCGTACATGTCGAATCGCTGTTTAGACTTATCAGCGAATCAATTGGCCGGTTCCGAGAACGCGGACGTAGCCAGGCCGCGTGAAACGTCACGCTTCCCGAGCGCCGATAAATTGGGGCCTTGTAGCAAATATCGGAGGATACAATAAAGGCTGATAACGCCCCGGCTCGTTGAATATGAATCGCGGCTTACGATCTCGGCGAACCGAGGAGAGGAACTGTTTCGCGCTATCGCGACTACTTTGCCCGTTCGGTTTTTCCGCGCGCGAAGATAGAGAGCCTGGCGGGTCGGAACCGAAGATACGGTTACGTCTAATCCGTCACGTTTCGGACGCGGGTGGAAGAGGGGCCGTATTAAATATACGTTTTTCGTTCGGCCCGATCGAATCGCCTCGCGAGGAGAGCTTAGAAACTTTCGAGCACGGCCGCACGATCGCGGCGCGGCAGGTAGAACCAGCTCGGTGCATCGCGGGAGATGGGAGGATGCAGCCGAAACCGTGTGCAGCACGCACACACGATAGCGGTTCACCGTCAGTCACGGTGCGCCCGGCATTGTCGGTGGGCCTCCCTCCTCCTTCGGCCCGCAGGTATATTCACCTACACACGTGCGTGTATACCTGCGCTGCACCGCCTACGCTTCTTTCACGGCGTGCACAATACACGCGCGGATAGCCAGCGCGAAGGCAGATACGCGCTTCGAAAAGTATTTCCGTCTCGGTCTATCGTTTACTTTAAAAAAGCGTAAAACTTTCTCTGTTTTTTTTTTTTTATATATATTTTATTTTTATTTTATTTTATTTTTTTTTTTTTTTTAATTTTATTTTTTTGTACAATTTTAATAAATTTTTTTAATAAGTGAATAAGTAGATGAAAGAGATTCGTTTTCTATTTAATTAATAATCGGATTTCGTTGCCGTTTTCTTTTCTCTTTCGTATACTTTACCGTGCTTCTGAAAATGTTTCCGAGAATCGAAAAGGGTCCGTGGGCGACGAACCTGACGACCTGGCCGAGTCTGACGCGTACAGCATCGTGTGGCGCGGCGGAGAAAAGTATTAAAGTACGCTTGGCTGTGTGCGTTGCCACGGCACGTATATTTACGAGAGACCGGTCTAGTCACGGTTAGGAAAGGAGACGAAGGTACAGGGCTACAAGGCGGCAAAGCGAGAGGGTAGAAAGGAACGGTGAGATAAAGAAACGTTTAAGCCCGGTTCGCACTTTGTGAAAATTGTAATTTAAAGTAAAACGTCTACTCCGTGCCGCGGGGGTCGTGGAATCTTAATAAAAAGACAGGCGCGCGTTCGCTTTTACGCGAATTAAATCAGATATCAGACGTATCAGAAACGGGAGGATCAGAGAGCGAGATTTCTCTTTCGCGGATGTCTCAGGTGTATCGCGCAATCGTGAGCGAAATTTCTTGACCCGTTTGCGACCGTCGGTGGCCCGTGTGTGAGATTTGTTTGCGCACACGGAGGCTAACCGAGTGGCGAGGATCGATTTTTTAATCGTTAACGTAACAGGGGCCTTTACGCGCCTCTGTTAGCGCGCGCCGTGCCGCGCGGTGAGAAGGGGGTGGGGGCAGCCGTGTGTGCTCCGGTCGCGCAGGTAGTAGGGGCGATCAGTAGTGAGGGTAAGACGTAAGAGTTATGGTCGCGCGCGGGTGTGCGTGCCGCGGTGCGGGGTAACAGCGCAAGAAAGCCGAGTGGAGGGAATTAGCGGCAGTCTTGTACGAGCGACGCGCGCGAGTCGGCTACGCGGTGACGAGAGGCCGTCGAGAACGAGAGGCACGTTTGGCCGCGCCGGAGTCTGTTGCGAGCCCCCGCGAAGCGAGCCAATCGGTCCTCGTGGTGCGACGCGAGATCGTCCGCGTTCATCGTCGTAACGTGCGGGTGGGCGCGCGCGCGCGCGTGCCTGCGTGCGTGCGTGCATATGTGAGGAATTACGCGTACTGGAAGCGGCACGGTAGTTGCGCAAACCGGCGTTTATTTTTTTTTTTCTTTTTTTACCGCGAGTGTGATCTCAATTTTCGGCTGTCAGTGATAACGTGATTGCAACCGCGTCGTCATTGTGCGGTCCAGTGAAATTCCAGGGCGAGAGAGAGAGATAGAGACCCCGCTCTTCGTCCGCGTTCGAATCCTCGGTATCTCCGAGCCCGTCGTCTTGCCCGTTCAGGGCGAATGAACTGCGCACGGTGATGATAGTCGTCCGCAGAGCGGCGATGCGCGAGTAATGAGGGAGCTGCGTGATCGACCGAGCACGACCGGCATCGGTGGCGAGAAAAAGAGAGAAATGTATATATCCCAACCTTGACCTTCAAGTGTGTTGTGCGGTAAGACGATGCGGGACACGTCGCGACGAACCGAGTTTTAACGTTTTATCTTCGTGAGGCTACAACCACCTGGAAACTGAGTACCTTGCAACGTACCAAATAGTGAGACCAGTGCCGAGGAGGCTTAATCTCGCCGCGGATAAGATTCACGATTAATTGGACGACTGTCGGAGACACGGCGGAATCGCTCCCGGGTTTCTCGCAGGTTCAACAAGTGGACCGGCGCCTCGCGGCCGATTCTGTCGAGACCGCTTCCGCTGGATTATCTAGAAACGGAATCTTAAGCGTTTCCGCGTCGGCATCACGAGTTCACCCTTCGAGCCCGATCGATCTCGGTGAACGCTGGGCTCGCGCAACAAGTTGGGCGAGCACGTGGCGAGCGCAGTGCGCCCGGATCAATTAAAGTGCGTCGTTACGTAAGGCCCCTGGTGACGCGCGACCTCGGCGATAACATTTAGCCGCCGTTACTGATAAGGGATTCCGCGACGAGCGGGGACAATACGTCGTGAGAAAAAACGGTCAGTCGATGGATCGCGGCCGAACACGAGCGTATCTCGTCGCGAAGCTTGCCGCGCGGTGCTTCGAGCTCGGACTTTAATCGCACGCAACGTTGAGTTCTGCAAAATTCTTGACGCCGAACACGCTGGGACTGAGTTTCGCTAGGACATTTTCTAAATCGCGACGGTGCGATGTAAGCAACGTTTTACTCGATTGAGATAAGTGCCAAGAAGTGTTGTTCGCGTTCTCGTCGAGGACTTGGACGTCGAGGAAAGGGACTTTGAGAACTCCTCTCCGAAAGAGGATTAATTATTGGTGCGCCAGGACGGCAAGCGGTTTTGAATGACCTTCGTATTCTGTGGCTTCGTCTTCGACTCGTCCGACGAGAAGACGAAACAAATGCCGGTCGCTTCGGAGGACTGGGTGCCCCATCCGGGCGCCAAGATAACCAGTTCCATCACCACCGTCAAGGGTGCCACCATACAAAGCACGACGACGGCTTGGATGTCGCCGTATAGCAGAACGGCACCGCCGGATCGCGGAGGATCGCACAACAACAATAACAACAACAATAATGGTGTAGTGATTTTGGATGGATGCAGACCACCGGCGGCTACGACGGCTAGGAGGTTCTTCAGGTGGTTCAGCAGATTAGGGCAGCCACCGATAGGAAAAACAGGTATGTATATTTTAAAAAGGCAATTTAGATTTAAAAAAAAAAAAAAAATATCGATGATTTAAATAAATCTCTTTTTTCTACTTGAAAAATAAATGTACCTATTTTTACCGATAAAAATTATAGTTTAAAAAATATAAGATTTTAAAGGGATGATGGAATATTTTCTTTCCATTTGTTTCCTCCTCTAATTAATTTTCCTTGCATATGATAAATACGCCATCGCCAGGGTAATTTATTAATTAATAACTCAGCGCGGTTTATCTCGAATATTATCAGGGGAAACTGTTAAACGTGTCGTAATCAATGATGGCACACCGTAGTCTTCGTCGCAAACCGGTAGAGCAAGTCGCGCTCTTGCGATTGTCTCAATTCGCGTAGATAGAGTCCAATCTTGCCATCTCTCTCTCTCTTTCTCTCTCTCTCGTTCTCGTTCCCATCCACGTGTTACTGTTAGTCATCGCAGGTGCATCATACGTGTGCTCGGTAGTTGCCGTTAATAAAAAGTACATGCCCGCGCGAAGGCGAATACGTGCGCGTAGTGGTAATGGGTAATTGAGGAGATGCGCGAGTATACACATTTATATATTATATAAATATATATATGTATATGTACCGGCGCGAGTGCGTTAACGGTTCTTCTCTTACACGGATTTCTGCTTTTATAATACGTTCGCTCGGCCGCTCATTGCCGATGTTGCCCCGTCCATATGGCGAACAAAGAAACTGGCGGATCTAAAACGAGTGACAAATGAGCACTTGGGTTGAACAGGTCTCACGTAGCGCGATGTACCAGATGTTTGAATCGTACAAATCTATACCGAGGTTTAATAGATCCTACGCATGGATTTTTTTTTTCTTTTTTTTTTCCTTCTTTCCCTTTTTTTTCGCACTTGCTGTGTACAGCTGTAATAACCCGCAGATTACTATCTCACGGCTTTTGCTGGCAATTTGTTGTATTATTTATTGCTGAGGTATATTATTTTGGCAATTCACGATTTAAAAAAATTATTATTGCAGAGTGAAGTACACTTTTCGCGAAGTAGAAAATTAATGCAGAAAATTCTGGCTTCCCGCTGGCATTTATTTTTCTTTAGTTACATTTTACGTGATAATTTCATACCCGTGCGTTCAAACATTTATGTTCATTCGGTTTAAATTTGAGGTCCTGGGAAAATCGCACCGAGTAATATAATTTCCGCGAAATCTAAATCGTATGTCTAACGGCGCATTAACCATTTCGCGTTAATGTGGCTCGTGGGGAATAATAATTGATATCGTATATCTAACGCCGCACGCGCGTTATTCAAAAGTTCCGCTGGGCGGCAAAAGAAATCGCCTAATTAAATTTTATCGACAAAGCGTAAAATTATATGAAGACTCCACCACCGACGTAGGTATTAAAATTCGCACAAAGCCGTTGCTTCCTCAGGCGGAACCGAGTACACGTATAACACACACGTGCCACATTCGAGACTCGGCATTGATTTTTACCGCGCGCCTCGTTGGGCACTTTCGAAAATTAGGGTCAAACCTGCAATTAAAAATTCGCTGTCGTTTATTTAAAAAACAAAGCTTCGGGAAATCTAATTTTAATTTGGAAACAAAACTCTCGTCTTTCGACTTTAAACCTTTCAAATAAATAACCTGTTAACTTGTCCACATTTATATATATTATGTTTGTATAAATAATTTAAAATTTAATCCAATATGTTTTTTATTTTTTATATTTTTTTTTAACGTATTTATTTAGTTTCGAATAATTTTATCTCAAAGATGAGGCAAAAGCCGATTGGCAAATAGATCGTTGAATTAATTTTCACGGCTGCTTAGGCTGCAAAAATTTCCTCGCAATTAACCTTTGGATTTTGCCTTTCGATGTTGAATTATTTTCACAAATTGCCGGGTAGAAATCTCCGTTTCAAACTGACGTTCTCGGTCTGATGCGTATTTCATAGCTCAAGTGGGTCGTACACGTGACGAAACACAAATCGCGCGATTGCGGGGCAGGATTCGATAAGTCGGCCCACACGTGTCGGGTTGAGAGTACGTTACAGGCCAGGCGAATAAACTAGGCGATTTCGAATGTCGTAATAACAACGGGGTCGACAAACCACGGTACCAAAACGCAACAGGAATTTCTCTATTTGGAAAATGACACTTTCTCTGTTAGATAACAGTTTGTCAGGCGCCGTAAACATTGTGAATTTATTTAAAATAAAATCGAATACGTGCGTTCTTTAAACGTCGAGTTATGACATAAAATCTAATATAAAAGTATAATAAATTAATCACGCTTGTAATAAAATTTTATTGACGGACGGTGTGATTCGAAAATGAATCTCGCGAGTTAAAAATTTTATAAGACATAAAGATACGCGCTGAAAATTAATCGCGACGCAAACGCGGCCATGTCCGCGTCCACTTAAAATAAATCTCCTTCTGCACACTTTGCTTGGAAAATTTATTCTCCGCATCTTTTATATTATCGCGAGGACAATTTTTTATCGCGATATTTTTGATATTAGTATTTTTGCGCGACGCGTAAGCGTCCAATAACTAGGCCGGAAAGAGGATGAACCGTGAACTCGATAAATAAACATTAAATTTGATGATAACAACCAGGTCGCGCCGATATTTCCAATAATAATTGGCGCTCTGCCTTTCTCGCTCGAAAAAAATTACGCGCTGTTACGTCGCGCACTGTCGTCTAGCACCGTGATGTTAAAAATGGGTGGGCGGGCGAGTTTTCCTCAAGGAGATCGGAACAGGATTGTGTTCTGCTGGATGGAATTGTAGGATCTTTACGCTAGCCGACGCCCGCGACGGCGACTGCTATGCGTTAAAAGTAGGCTGCGGTCAGACGCGCTACGGAATGATTCCTCAGGCTTCGATGCGAAAGAGGATGCGGAATAGTCCGACCGGTGGAAATATTCTTTCGCATGCTTGCAGAGAGCGGGTACTCGAATAATACGGCTTTAATATTGCGGTTACCTTTAAAAGTCCCTTATCTCGACAGATAATTAAGAAATCATGTGAGAAAGACGTATTTATTATATGAAATAATTCTCTCGGTTTTTTATATATTTAAAAAATATATATATATTTTTTTTTATTTATACATGGAATGAGAAATAACGTAGAATACAGATTCTGCAATGTGACTTCAATTATTATAGTTTTTTAAATGGTTTTTTTTTTTGCATCGCGTTTTATTAACGTGTCGACTCGCATCTTTCGAAATACGCAAGTTTTCTATTCGTGTATCGATAGTATAGTTTGAAAACTTGTATCTCCGGGTATAGGCGGTGACTGTTAAATCGGACGGAAATGTCCGACTAGATAATTGAAGCGCGTTTCACGTTCGACTCGCAGGTCGACCGCACATTGTCACCTGTCGGCTGCCATTTGCACCTGTCGGCTGGCCAGCTCGACTTCTTCCCGTTTGAACGGACCATTCAATGACGTTACTACGAAATAAAATTCTAAAAAGAAAAAAAAAAGTCCCCGATTAATTCTTTATAATTTATACAGTATAAAATATTATTTTTTATTTTATGAATAAATTTGCATTAGCATATTATGATAATAATTACAAAAATTAAGGGTTATCAAAATTTTCTCGATTTCTCGTGATTGCGCGAAAAGGAGCGAATGTAACGCATTTTCGAGGCCGATGTCGCGACTTTTCGTCGCCGTGTCGTAACGTTTCGAAACTTTGGTAGCACGCCAGCAGATGACACACCCGGTAGATAGACGTTGTTTGCGCGACAAGTATCGCGTGCATGTACGCGCACGCGAGTAGTTTTGTCGAGAGTGCGGCCGATTTGTATGGTAAATCGCGTACGCAGACAAACGTCTGAAACCCGCGGCGTAAACGTAAGTGCATTGCACAGAAGTGCGGCGTACACGTGGGACTTTTTAACGACGACGCGCCGTCCAGGTATTGTGTCATTCCGTCCTCATTCGATATACGAGAAACGAAGGTGTAGGCGAGGTCACGTGCAATCGCGTGTGATTGAGAGCGCGACGATACGATTCCCATTGCCAAGAGTAACCGGATTTAGTCACAATTAATTTATCAGACTCCTTAAACATTTATCCGTCAAAATTAGATCTGTATCGATCTATTAACCCTTTCGAGAGACTGTTACTGTTAAAAATTAACGCGTAAAATCATACACGTTTCTTATTAATTTCACGCGGAGCTGTAGATCCGCGAAATTCCGAAAGAAGATAGGAATTTATAACTTTAATCGAACCCGCTGCAAGTTCTATGTGTAACGACTCTCTGCGTGACCCGGCGATGCCGCGCGAGGTGTTAACTTACGTTACGCGGGACGCGACGCTACGGAGCTCGATTATTTTTACAGTCGTTTAACCGCCATTGGGACCTCGAGCCTCGTGGGGTCAATGCCTCGTAATCTACGAGCGGGGAAAATTACGCAGGTGCCGGGAAAGAATTCATCGACTGTCGCGGCGAGCGAGATGTTTGCCTTCTCGCGAGTCTGCACGTACGGGCGCCACGAAACACGCGCGTGCACATCCGCTCCGTACGCTCCGTGCAGAGAGAGAAAGAGAATAAAGAGAGAAAGAGGCGGTACACGCTCGCGATCCTCGCCGCCCGCCTTGCAAGCGTGACTAATGTATCTCGTGGAAAACGCACGCGGTCTCGTCTCCGCGAGCCGGGCTGAACTGGATTTCCTTGAAAATCCTTTCGATCAGAACAATGACGTTCCGCCGCGTCGTTTCCTTTCCTCGTTCATGTACGACCGCCGCAAATTATTCGACGAGAATAATTCCTGCTTCCCTGGAAACCGCGGCCGTGTCTCGTCGCGACGTTCCTTCCGGTATTTATGGTCGTTTAAAGGCGCGTATACGCTCAGCGAACGAGCGCCGCGAACTTTCGTCGACGATGGGTGTTGTTGGTAATGTAATTTTTGCAGCGGTTGATTTGTTCTTGCCCCGCAGCTTCATATACGGTTCGTAACCAGGAAACTACTTTTTTTTTTTATATATAATTTTTTTCGCACTTTAATCGCGATATCGTAACGTGTTTATTATTAATTTATTATAATCAGTAAGTGTTAGATCTCGTTCCATGTACGAGTCTACGTTATTTTTAATTATAAGCGATAAGATTCTCGATTAAAATTACGGCGCGAAATATATATTTTAGCCGCGCGCGACGTTGAGGTGCACGAAAATCAAGACAAGCGTTTTCGCCGCGTGTCACGAAACGTCATCTCTCGAGATGTGCACTCAGCAAGAAAGCGAAACCGCGATCATTTTCGAGCCACGTGCGCGTAACGATGGTTTCGAAATTTGAGACTGGGTCCGTCGAACGCGATTTTCGCGCAGAGATTAGCACAACCGATGGGTCTCTCTTGGGACTTTCACGCGATTGTGGAAACAAACGGATGCGACTGGCTGCAACTCTTTGCTTGCGCCAAAGTGCATCATTAAATTTCTACTCTAATATGCTCACACATTTATATTAAATATAATTAATATAATTTAGAAACGAAATCGTATCGACAACGAAATTAAAATTAAATTTAAAGTCTTTCGAAACCTTTTAACGCGAATAAAAAAAAAAAAAGAAATTAAGATATAGGAAGCCTCTGGGAAAAGGTACTGTCTTTCGATACAGTCTATTTAATCACTTAAAGTGTACCGGGAGAAAACATCACGAGCAAATTGAATTAAGTAATAAATAGAATAAGAAGTAAAGGACCTGCTTACTAATTTACTTGCACTAGTTATAGGATACTCTGCTAACTGTTCGCCAGAGACCAGTTACTTTTATGACCTGTTCTTTCTGGGACGCGGGTTTTTAAGCTTAATGCAATTCACCCTCTGACCTCATTCACTGACCGTTACTATCACATGCCAAAATAGAAGGCTGCACACTAATTTTACATTTTTGCTTTATAAACAGGCCATCGCGATTACACAAATTTTACTCCTCTCTTTACTATTCGTGCCGAAATACCGCGATGATATTACAAAAGAAAAGAAGAAAAATGAAATGCTCGTAGTATAAAAGATTAAATTTTACAATGAAAAATTTTGTTTCAAAGTATTCTTCTTTTTTTTTTCACGTGCTTTTGAGAATGTAGGTTTATCGAAAATATTTTTTAACTTTGTAATTAACGCTCAGTGTCGTAAATCTTTTTTTTTTTTTATTTTCCTCGGGTGGAAATATTCAAGTGAGATATCCGCAATCTCCCACACGAGGTCAAGGATTACGCGTGAACGACTATTATTTGTAATTCGCGGCGACTTCTCGTCTCTCGCGCTAGCGAAGTCCACTTTGGCAATCTGTAAACGCCAAGTCGCGAACAAAGCATCTATTGTCATCTCGCGTGTGCGACGAGCGCGTGTGCGAGATTGCGCTTCTCGGCGAGGCTCTTATGGTGCGTCGGCCGCGTTTGCGAAACCCCCGTCTCTCGTTACGGCACGCAGGAAGGATAACGGGTCGACACTGGTTGCCATTATTTGTTTCAAGTCCCACAATGCCAAGTGTCTCGACGAAACAGAAATAACTCATTTACGGCGGCTCTTTTATTAAACGTGTAACATTAACGTAAATAACGAGAAATTTAGGTCTCGTTCCGCAAGAATATTTCACTCCTTCCGTCAGATTGAGAAATAACGATATGAAGGTAATTAATTGGGACGTTTTAATTTTTATATTAATTTATTAGCGCTTCTGGTCAGCAAAAATTAAATCGCTTCAATACTGGGGACGTTAAAAATTAAGTTATTATAATTGAATTATGATGTAATTTTGAAAAATTATTTTACACATTTTAGTCTTTTTTTTGTCTCGTACGGATAAATTTTTTAAATATTTTTTAATTACTTAATTAAAGTAGAGAGTAAATTACAAAACTAGATATTCTTATACGATTAACATCACGCCACATGATTAAATAATCTTTTAACTTGTGCCGTTACGAAACTGACTTATTTACGTCAGCAAACGAGTAAGTAAATCGAAATCGAGCTATACGTATACATATCACGAGTTTATATCGATTATCATTAAGCACCACGATCCACTGCTTACGCTCTGCGTTACATCATTATCGATATTGTTGCAACGTTATACGTCTGAAATTATATTCAAGTAATTGAACTTTCCTATACGTATATTTTCTGCTTCAACTTTGCCAGCAAATGGTGCGCAAATAACTACAAATAAATTAATATTATAAAAAGTAAAAAGATTATTTAACAGCTTTTTATAGTTATATTTTTTTCCTGAATGCAACAATGTCTGTTTCTTAAAAAAAAGAAGGAAAAAAAATATATATATCCAAGTGTCTTTGAACATTGATAAATCCTTGAACCTTATAAGAAAATTTTATTGCCCCCTGAATAAAGATGTTAAAAAAATTTCATTGGCATTCAGCGAGTACGCGGGATTAAAATATTTTGCCGGCGTATCGATATCGTAAAATTTTTAATGAACTTTTAATTCCCCATTGTACAAAGTTTAATGGTTTCTATTGTACGGTAATTCGCGTTCGCGATGAAATGCAATTAAGTCGGGGAAACACACTTACTTTGTATCGAGTGACATCGTTACTGATCGCGGGAGAGAATCGCGTCCGCTTTCGAAACGAGTGGAATTTCGCGAATATGATGATGATGCGCTCGTTAACGGAGGCAGGCTGTTGCATTTCATAACGGGACGCTAAGCCGCGGAACCGAGTTTAGACCCGGCTTCGTGCGGTCGCACGATTATACCGTAAATCACGCACGCGGGACCGGTAACGTGTTCCCTCGCGGAAAATGCTGGCGCGGAAATGCGAATTGAGGAAACTGTCGCCGGTGGCGGTGGCTCAGGTGAGCAATCAAGTCGTGACATTGAGCTATTCGTCGCGATGACTAACAGATTCATATCTATAGTTGATACAGGCGTCGACAAACATAGGGAGATTAACATTTATTACTACTATAAGCACTCGCGAATATTCTGACGTATTATGTGATAAATGCGCTAACGTCGATCGATTTTTTTTATTCGCCTTCTAAAATAATGCGTTGTAAAAGTAGCGTCGAAGATTTCGTTTCGGTGTGTCCACGGTACGTTCGCAGACTCTTGTGAAAAGCGTTTCGATCTCATTTGTATTTTGATCTCGTTTATTTTATCGGTAACATACGCGCACGCATGTTCCTTCACGCTGAATTTAATTTGCAATTTATTGAAGAATGTCGTGTAACGTATTATTTGGAGCAGTTACGGTGTACATACATCGATATACGCGCGTCCGGTAATAGATTGGCCGTAACTTCGGGTTTCAGGAACCGCATCCTGATACTAACCACGCTCCAGTATTTTCTCTCTGAACAAACACGTGTGTTGCATAACACTAGGAAGTGAAGGTGGCTCGTGCTGCAGTTATGCAACGAAATAGCAGATCCTGTAACGTCACGCGTAATTTTTACATTGTGCTTGCACTCTTTTTTTTTCGGTAACTAAGTACATATCTTGTCGAATTTTATTTTTGCCTGCAGTATTCTTTTTTTCTTTTTTTTAATAAAACTTCTTTTGCAAGTAAAGACATTTTTTATTCAACATTTGCAATTCAGACTAGAAACTTTACATCGAATCTTAACTCAACATATTAAGTTTTTTCCTCATTTACATATATTTATATTGCCACGTATTAAAAAATACTTATTTCTTATGTAATAACACATTTGAATTTGTCACAAATTTTTTTTTTAACTATTAATATTTTAAATTAATAAGTTGTTCGATATATTATAAAAAGTAATGCCGATAGATTTGATTTCGTTTACGTGGGCTTCGCGTTTCCTGAGGTGGCGGCTGCCTTCTCTCGTGTTAGAGCGTGCTGATAGTTATTATCGCATGTTTGGTACTCGCCATTAATAGAGCCCCGAGCCTTCCTGCGGCCGTACTATTCAGCGGATGGCGGATAGATTCACGAGTAACCCACGCGAATGCATTAAGTGTACGCGAACACGGCTGTTGTTAATTGCACGAGATAGGTCTGCGTGTGTGCACCCCGCGGGAAAATACGGCATGCCGGTTCATTGTGCGATCCTCTCTCGAGGATCTTGCCGACGAATTGAGGAAATAATACTCGCGACATCCGCGCGTTTCGTAACGCCGCTCATGGGCGCAAAGAAGCGCCGGGATTTTTCGGCACGGGCGGAAACCACGTTGCGACATTCAAACGACTCGGGTGGGAGAAAAAAAATTTTTTTTACACGAATCCTCCGTTCGTTCCTTGTCGCTGCACTCGAGAAGTAGGCACGCACGTTGCGTAGGTATCTACATTGTCCCTTAAACTTTCTCGAGACGAATAACGAATCGAAAGATAACGCGCGTCACAGATAATCGTGCGATAATACCCTCGGCTTGGATATTGATTTCTTTGACTTCTTATCGCCGCGTTGACGCATAATCGCGTTACGGATAGCTTATGGCGGAAGATACCGGGGGACTAAACAAGCAGAGATTACCGAGAGCTCGTTGGTTACGCTCGAGCGGGCAACTGGACACGAACATGGGCGGTAACTGTGGCGCACACGTAATTTTCGCAATAACGTTCGTAACAATGAGCCGCGGCGCACGTTTGCCTGCCTGTCCACCCACTCGATGTAACCCCGGCCTTCGTCTCACTCTTGCGGCTAACGCAGTAATATGCTAATAACGCGAGTGTCTCGCGTCAAATGAAATTATGTGGGAAACGCGCGTCACAATGCCGACTCGGAATTCTTGAGTAATTTAACAGAATCCACAGCTCATTACACGTTTCTGCTATTTTGCCGTCGAGCTTGGCTAAGATTTCACTTCTCAGTGACGACGTTGTCTATTGATTTACACAAGAGCACCGGTGACGCTAGTTTACGTCACGTAAAGGCATTAAAAATTCTTATAAATAAAAAATTTCGTGAAAACAAGATCGTAATTCTTAGGTTTGATATATAAAAAGGTGCAATTAAAATGCTTTCTATTTTTTTAAATATTCTTACGTGTCTGTATAATTATTTTTAATTGAAAAAAATTTAGAACTTTTTTTTCTTGCTAAAGAAATGAGAGAGAGAGATTAAGTATGATGGAAAATAATTGACTCTGAATAAAAAAAAAAGAAAAAGAAAATTTTTTTTTATATTTAATTATGCAGGCGGATTAACGGTTTTTGTCTTAAATCAAGTTTTTGCATTAATCAAAAGTGATCGCATAGAAACAACTCGGTGGGGCTTCCGATATAATCGTATTATCGCCTTTCCTATCAGATAGCATCTGGAATCGGTCCCTGATGATTGAATTATTGGCCAGCTCCTCTATTAGCAATTAAAACTTTGTGGGGTAAAGTAACTTGATTTCGTAGATGCCTGTTTGAGATGGGACAAGTTAATGGGTGAAGCATTTTAGTCTCTATACGCGTTGACCCGCCTGCATAAACTCCGATTATTATCGATCCCCCGATAGTTTAAGCTAAGCCTCATTAATGTTTCATGCAGGTCGGGACTTTATTAACTGGACTTTTGCATATTTTGTTTCAGGTGAGTGCAATGACCAACTACAATCGGGGTACCGTCTGCCCTACGCTCGCGTGTGTGAAATCACAATGAGCTCGTTCGAAAAAAGGGCGTATTTACACGTATGTATATGTATGCGAGACAAATATTTGAATTTTATTTCTCGTTTTATTCCGCTTTATTTCACTCGTTGCATCAGATTTCTTGGATATTTCTTAGAAAGCTAGGATAGAACAACGTTAGGTATTACGTGCCGGCTGCCGTAACGTTACGAAAAAGGAAATTAATAGTCGCGTTAGTTTTCTGCGCGCTCCCTTGCATCGATTAAGAAAAATCGTAGAGGCTCGTCACGTATGCCGTCCGCTATTCAGTGTTTGTTATTTAGTATGAATTGCAATTTTACGAGCTACAACGTTAAACGTAGTAAACGGCGTGTCGTGCGTCGTTTAAAAACAAGCATGCAATACCAATCGGGCATAATTACTATTATCACATCATCGCTTTAACTAAAAGAATGGCAAGTTGCCTTACTTGCGTAAAGAGGAAATGGAGTGCTTTCAAACGAGTCATTTGTCTTGAGAGGCTGTTCCGCATCGATTAGATTTCCAAAGCATTTAGAACTAATCGAAGGTATGCGATTCGAATCTTGTTGGAGACTGAACAAGAGGCAGGGCAGAAGTTTCAGGCCGCAGTACGGTTTTCCGTTATTTTGAGATTTAGAAGCGCAACAGCTAGCTATTCTACCTTCTTCGATAGTGCTATTTCACTAGAAACCTCTTTCTCGCGTGGGAACAAGAGTGAGTTAGAGTTTCGAGGGTACGTGTCGTGCCCTGTGGAGAGTAAACGATCCTAGACGTATCGTCGGGACGAGTCACGCGCGCGCGTTTAAGAAAAAGAGAGACGGGGAGATAGAGAGAGAAACGCGGAACGGGTCCATTAATATTGTAGGCAAGGCGGAGAGAGGCTCGATGCGCAAGAGCTAAGAGAATGCTTTTAATTATTTGAAACCGGCGGTCGATGCTGATCAAACTTACAGTGGCCTACTCGACTGCGTTGCAGATGAGAAGCAGTTATCGTCCGTCATCGTGAAAGAGTTCGAACCAACTTCTTGTAAATTGCGTTTGATACGAAACAGTTGGTTTTTATTTTTTTATTTTTTTTTTTTTTACCAAACTCTCGCCGAATAAAAAAACGTGTAAATTATTGATTTTATTACGCGTTATGGAAATTAAAATTAAATGTCAGATACGTTTCGTCGTCAACGACGACGCGCGGTTTAAGTTGCTCGCGAGAATTTCTAAAGTGAATTGAGATCCTGGACGCGAGTTATCTGCAGCAGCTTTGCTTTCGAGGGACGGATTTATGTGTTACGAAACCGGGTTCGGTATTATAGGCGCGACTCGTGAGCTCTATAAAATTTCCAAGGCCCGAGACGCACAGAACGCCACGCGGAAATCGAGTTAACGGTGATCCTGCCGACGTGTGTAACGAGCTGACTTGGTAACGAGCCGAAAATCATAGACTCGAATTGTCCGTGGAACGCGTTGGAGACTCCGCTGCTAAGACACAGGTTTCATTATTAAATTTTAATACTAATTAATACGCTTTTATCTTAATTTATTTATATTGTCTGTATTTAATTTTTTGCACCTAAAACTTTTTTTTTAATATTTTCGTCGAGATAAAGAGAGATATTTTTTTTTTTTGCAATATATAAAATTTTAATTTTTTAAATAAATTTATATCTTATAAATTTAATAACGTGTACCTACGTGCGGCAATCGGCACGATCGGGTTAATTCACAATGTTTTTTTCTTTTTTTTTTTTTCTTCTTGCCTTTCTCCTACGTTGGCGATAAATTTTGTTGCGCGAAAAGCACGCGTGGCATATTCCAAGGCTGTGGCGTTGTATTTCGCAAACTGTATTAAATTCTCACGCGCTTTTAAGGCGATCGACCTTAGGTCCGTTGTGTCTCCTTTCGCCTTCCGCCTTGCGAATATGTTTTCACGCGGCGAAGCCATTCGTTTCCGAATCGGAGGACGGTGAATTTATCAAGTAGTCCGTGCACTTCTCCTTCCCGGTAAGCCGCACGATTTATGCGACCCGGACGTGCATGTTTGCAATCGTATATATGTATAATAGCCAGCTCCAGTAGAATATGGTATGCATAATCATATGAGATGTCCCTGACCGATTTCAGTCTGAAGATTCTTCGCTTAAATAACTGGCGAATTTCGATTTTTGACAAAAATTTGCATATGTAAAAGAACTAATATTGATAATATTTAATTTAATCTTTGTTTTATCGCAACTAATTTATTTTTAATCAAATCTTATTACTACTTCCGTAATTTTTCTTCCTCTACATCCTTGTTACTTTTTATTTCTGTAGATATTTTTATTTTACTTCACATGTGAACGTTTGAATTCTTAAGACCTGCTCGTTAAAGTTGATTTTTATTTTTATTTGATTTTATTTGATTTTTTTTTTCCTCGTAATCTTGTATTCTGATTCAAGAGAGATCGTTACGGTCGCAGGACGAGAATAAAAATCGTGTTTACTACTTGATCCTTGTACCGGCGTGATGAATAATACGCGAGGGAGTAAAATTGGATTCGCATTGCTTTTAGATTTTTGACAGATCGCATTTGGATTTTTGCGGATACTTTTCGCGGGCAGGAAATCGCATTTCTCACTTATGAGATGAATAGGAATATCGTTGTCTGATACATCGCGGGGCTTGTTTTCACGCGACGTTAGAAAATTCTTGAGAAACGATGCCGGGACATACAAACTCCGCGGTTTCTAGTCACGCGATTTTGCATTCACCTCGGGACAAGCTGATGTACGTGCAGTTTTACAAGATATTGGGTGTCCCGAAATAACATCGAGGGTTTCACGGGCTCCTTGACCGATAATATATCTTCCGTATCCCGGCAATGTATCTCGCAAGACGTACGTTGTAATCTTTCGCTCGCGGCACGTCAGAAGCGTTTAACTCGAACACGTAATTTTTTTGACCGCCAAGTTTTGCGGCAGTAAATGCGATCCTCGGATATTTAACTAGTTCGCCCACGCGTTCAGATAGGTCCCTTTAATTTCTCTCCGTTACACTTGCAGATTAATACCCCTTTTATTTTCCCATTTTTAGAAATAAATTTCCGTGACTATTTAGCTCAGGGACACCACGTATGTGGTATTGGTATCGGGAAGTTGAGTGTGCATGTAAATGCAAGCGGGGCGCAATCACTCGCTTGATATAACCCGCGCCTTTTCGCTCTCTTTCTCTCTCTCTTTTCGTTCGTTGAATTCCGTCGCGTGGTATCGAGGCTCCCGCCGTACTCGCGTGGAAAAATCGGTTGGAATTTGATCGGATGGACGAGACAAACATGTCAGAATAAAAGGAGCCGAAGACCGATCGCTACGTTTTGTTCATTTTTACACGCGCCAGCCATTTACTTTTCAATGACTCGGTTAAAGCGAAGGATAGATTAATCCAACGTGCCGCAAATAAAGAGTTGATCCCTCAACGCGGAAGAGAAATACGGTTGGTAATTATTATTCCGCGGTCGCAGGCGCGCAGCTACCATTTCGGTGTCTCAACGGCGGACCGTCGTCCGACCGTCGAGAAAGTACGAAAAACCAGTATCAAAGCTCGATGCGTGACGGAATTATGGATTAGGTGAGCGGCAATAAGGTACCCCGCGGATGGCGTTAAAACGCGGACGTCCGCGGTAGGATTTTTTAGGTCAAGGCGACACGCTCTCGCGTCGAAACGGTGCTCTCGTCTCGCTGGAATCAAGAATAACGAGGTGCTCTCTTCCAGTATTGATTCCGCGTAATACTCGCGAGATAACGTGATTTAATCGGCGTGACAGTCGCACCCAGACACCCCCCCCCTTCCCCCGAACACGACGTTGAAAACGAAATACCGTGCAGGAAAAATCAAATAAATCTGTTAAATAGCTCGGATAAGATCGCTCGCACGTTTTTATGGCCGAAGGAATAATCGTGGATCGGTTTCTGTGAAAACCGATGTAATTTACAATTTTATCGATCCCCGAGTAAGATTAACGATTGCAGGTTAACGGGGCTATCCCATCCCATTTATTTGCTCGTAGCGCAAAGCGTTCGCCGCGTTGCGCAATGAGCGCCGTGCTTGCGCAATTCAACGCGACGCGCACGCACGCACTCACGCACCGACACGTACGCTCGCGCGTGCATTCACGCGCGTGTGAAATGCGCGAGCACGCCGGTGATACCGACAATAGCCTTCGCGAACTGACACTCGGCTGTAATTTTTCAGTCGGGCATGTAACGCGGCTGCTCGTTGAAAATGCATCAATATTCTACTTCGATATTGTGCCGCGGCATTGCCGCGAAGTTTCTCGTGAATTTCAAACCGACATCGACGTATTTGAATGCGCGCATATTGAAATTAGCGCATATGGGAAATTGAAATTGGATATTCCGCAATTATCGCGAGCAACACTTCAAACCTGGTATTTCGGAGGTTAATTAAAAAATTTTGCCACTTGTGAAATATCCAAGCCGGCGATACTCTTCGAATTATGACGATTTAACGTTTTAACCTTTCGCGTTACTTCTTCTTCTTTTTTTCATTCTATTATGAAAATGAAGTTGATTTGTATTTTAGTTTTAATTTTACGTTATTAGCTTGACTCTTCTTCGATTTTTATAACTTTTTTTTTTTGTAAAAACGTAATCAACAACTGGTTACCAGCGTTCGGCAGTGAAAATAGCGCCAGGGTGATGCAATCGATAGAAACTCTTAAAAATTCCGTATGTCTTTTTTTTTTCTTTTTTTCTTTTTCTGTCGATATTTTACGATAGGCATTATTGGCCGACCTATCCCGCGATCGAATTGGCGGATGTCGGTGAAGGATTACCGAGCTCCGTAGTCATACACGTATGTATTCGATTCCGATATCACGATGACGTTGCTAACTGTCATATCGAATTCAACGGACGGATACGTAGACGTCGATAATGGAGAGTACGTTTCAATTCGCTTTTCCATTACGGTACGAAACTTGTACGCACGGCCCGTACTTCGTCTGCGCGCAATCAATCGCCGCGAGATTACTCTCGGCACCGCTTTTGCACCCGTTTGTTCTCTCGATTTGTTGAACCTCTCATTCGGTTTCGGAAGTAATGAAATCGACTGATCGCGCTGTCATTTGCAATTAAGCTACTAAAACTATTAAATACGTTAGCTATATTTGCCGCATTTGAATCGGGTTATGTGGTCAACTTTATCGAAGCTTAGATTCCGGTGTTCCTTTTTATCAAATGGCAATATGCACTTTATTTCAGTTAGCAGCGGTTATAATTACGCGACCCGTGAACTACTTGCGTAATTTTATTTATCCGGGTTACGCTAGCTGGTTATTCTTAAATCTTCTGTAACTACATTCGATTTGATATCGAAATTCCCGTATTTTTGCCTTCGAAGTTCTTGGAATCGGAAAGCGTTGTTTTTCAGTCTATCAAAACTAGGTTACTTCCATTACCATTCCAATTTTCTTCGAATATAAAACTCATTTTTGATCAGAAGTTCTTCGATAAATTTAGAGTCGTCATTTTTTAACACTAGAACAAATCATACCGACGTATATCAGTCTGCACGAACTCGAGCGGAGTTGTGGAGTCTTACCGGCGACTATAACGTGAAATGAAAAATATTAATGGCCTGTTCCTCTTCTCAGTTTGTGTGTCGAGTCATTTTTCCGCGCGCAAGTCCCTCGCAACCACCCGACCGTGATTTCACAATCGCGTAAATTACTCGCTGATCACATTCGCGTCCGGCACTCTCGCGTTTAGGAAAAAAAAAAAAAAAAAAAAAAAAATATACTCTTGTAAAATATTTAGCTCCTCACGAAATAGCGAAGTTTGATCTCGTCAAGAGATGCGTTTGAAGGCAAGCACCACAGTTAACGCGATAGTTCTGCGATGCTATCAGCACGGTGTAACTTTTCATGTCCGTTGTATATCATTATTTCGGTCAAGGAAACCATTTTACGTCCAAATACTCAGGACATCGGGTTTATTGGCGTAATAAAAAAGACAGACCGAATTTTTCCCGTTTCGTCGTAAATGTTTGGAGCGTTGTAGCCGCCGTTCGGCAAGACGCCAACCTTGACTCCGCAGGACCAGCTAACCAGGATGGTGGTGCGTGTCCTGGCCGTCAAAGTGGGCCATCGGGTCGACAATCTCGACCCGCTATCATACTTACTTCATGAGCGTCTTTCGTGCACGTGTGTTACGGGATTATTGTTATTTTACTTCGCGTCCGTGAGCGCACATCGCTCGCGCAGTAAAAACCCCCTCGGCTTTTCGAAATCGGTCGTGCATCTTGCGCACACAAGATGTTACCGTCTGTCCGGTTCTATAATCCTTCATTATGGACCGCGAGATAAGCTTATTAAGTAAAAATTAACGATAGAAACTTAATCTTCGTTCCGTGCTCCAAAGGATTTAATTTTCATATTTATCTTTCGAGCGTTAGTGGTGAATTTTTTAACTGGTGACATTAGACACAAAAATTTGGTACATCTACTTTAAATGTAGACTGAACGATACTTTGCGTAGTAGATAATTTTATTGTACGTAACGGTGCTTTATTAAGTCGTATAAAATTCGTTTATCTTTGGACGTAGTTAACGAGGTGCGTTAACTATTTTATTATCTACTTTCGAAAATATAGCATCGGAAATACGTCTTTAACGGAGAATACGACGTTTCTTCTTTCGTCGTGCCATAATTTGCTCCGATGAAGCCGTCGCTAACGATTTATCTCTATTTGTATCCACGTCCGCGTCTATTAATCATTTTGTTTTACGACATCGTTAGCGCCCGGAATTTTAAGAATTTTTTTTTTAGGAATATTCATAGTTGGTCACAAAAATAACCGAGAAAGTATTTTAATCTCTCCACATAATAAAACCAATAATTGATACATATATATATATATTTTTTTTAATGCACGTCATAAAAAGTTGCAAAATAATATCAGATATTTTTATTCAAGAGAATAATTGAAGGAATTTTTTGAGCAATTAAAAAAATGGTTTTAATGTGTACCAATTATTAATGACGTCCGTCGTTACTTGGTTTTCGTCAGTTTAGTAGTTTGATGACGCTGGTCTCGAGAACGGCTCGTAGGGTTCGCCGACTTTTGAGAGGGATAAATGCACCGCAGCCGTAACATTCGTCATTGTGGGCGGCAATACCGCCTTGCGTCATAAACCTCTTCGGGTATCGCAGAGATGCGAGTACGGGGCCCAGAACCACTTCGCGGAACCACATTTAGCACCTTCCTATGTAATAGGTTCGTTCTTAGTGGTCCTTAAGTGCAGCGGTTAATCTCGCGCGGTTTCGTTCTTCGGTTGTATATCGGCGCCGGCTTCTAATCCGTCCTTGTTATCGTGCTACAATTTACAAAGAAAGAAAACGTAGTTGCATTATGAAAGCCACAGCCACGGACGGGTGGTGTAACGTGAAATTCTTAATCATAACTTTTGCCGGGGCGGGCGATAAAAGCGATTCGGCCGCGGAGCAATTAATGTCATTAAGTGAATTAATTGTTTAAAAACGTTTGCAGATAAGTAGAGTCAAGAGATCTAGAGCAAGTGACGCGTCTAATACACTTTAATGATAATAACATTGACGAAACGTACATATGTCGCAAAGAAATCTTTTATGAATAATTATAATTTAGCTTTTTTCTTTGTAATATATATTTCCGCGTAGGTCGGATAACAAACAAATCATATCTCCTCGCGTCACTTATCAGTCGGTATATTTTGCGAAAAATCAATTTAATAATCACAGTAACTCCAGAAAAAGAGATTATTTTATCTTTGTTACAAACCACATGACGATAGTCAAAGCCTTCTAATGAAAACAAGTGTAGTTGCGCGATAATCTCGAAGAGTCGGAGACTATTTTGACGTAGTACTTTGTATCTCGGTGATAGGATTTACCGCGGCATGCTGTTATTTTCTTTCACGTGTTTTTGCGTATTTCAGCCTTGCAGATAACGCGGACGGGGTTTATCTTATCGCTTCAAAGAAGCAGCATGTATTTTCCCCACAGAGATTTGATCGAATACGTTTTTCTGCAATATGCACAATAATTTAAGTCGCAACGCCTGTTTTTTTTTTCTTTTTTTCTCTCCATCGATCGTGTTACATTTACTTTTCGACCTTGTGCTTTGTATTTTACTGCGACTCGTTCTTGGACCGGATGAAACAACACGAGTAATCGACACACTCTCACCCGGGTTAAATTGCAAGCGTATTATTTTTTTTTCCCCCTGAAACCATCGAATATTTTTATTTCGTATATTTTCTTTCATCTTCCGCGCCGCTTGCTTCATCAGCTTTTTTATCGCACACGTTTCGGTTTGTCGTTTAATTTAAAGGATTAAAAATTATATACAATTCTGAGGGATTAAAAAAAAAACTCAAAGTAAAAAAATAGTAATTTTATTAAAAAAAAAAGATACATTAAACGTATAAAAGCAAAAAATTAGGCAGAGTAATTACAAAATTTATAAAGCACAATACCTATACGAAGGTATTAGCTAGTTCGTTCACAGGGTTTTTATCTGCAATCTGTCGTGGATAGAACAGTAGTTAAAAACTCTTAGATGCGTGTGCCTGGCTTGCTTAGGCGTGAGATAGACCCTGAACGACGCGTGACCGTGTTATACCGTACCGGACAAGCATGGCTTACCATTGAGAGCGCGGATATTGTTTCGCTCGCCGTCGTGACGCCCGACGTGTGTCGGAGGCGCCTCGTTTTCACGTTGTGCAAGGATATGGCGTGGGTGCCTGCCTCCGGGAGTTAGGTTACCGATTAGCCGTTCCAATTTTGCCAGACTAGCGTGTGCGATCAAACGCGACTGGCGTGGCGCTAGACTCGTAATTACTGTCTGGTACCGATATTAATTATCGTAGGAATCTCGCGGTCTAAATATTTTGTGGCCAAGTTCTTTTTTTTTTTTTTTATTTTTCCCGCATTTCAATCAACGGTGAAATTTGCACCGCGAGCTGTTCAGATTTATTTTCATATGGTAATTTTATTGACGGGATTTTTGCACGACTGTTCACGCGAGTAGTTTCAAACCACGTTTCGCGGAATTGCGATATTTGTAATGGGATCTGAAGAAATATGTTAACGGCAGCACGACTTACTTTCCATTTCACGATGGCTATTTATAAGGTTATTAGTCACAAAGTTGCAAGTGCAACGAGTTACTTAGTGCAGAGTTAACTCAATTTTCCTCACTAGTCTAGATTACAGTTCACTTGCGATAAGTCTTGAAAAGAATGACGGACGATCATTAAAATAAATATTAGTAACGTTTTTGGTGCTCGTAGATACTTTGGTAATCTTTCAAGCTTCCTGTTATTCGGCACGCACATTATCTTTATTAATAACACTTAAAAAAAAAAAAAAAAAGAAAAAAAAAATTTTAAGAAATAATAGAATTAAAATACTTTTTTTCACTACTCCAATTTTTACCGTCGAAATTAATTTCACAAAATGGGATTGAAACGAAATGAAATTGCTTTATTATATGTGTCATATTTACGGCGCCATAAACTGCGAAATTGCAAGATTTTACGAGTTTATTTTATATGTAATAAAAATCCTTTGGAGCTACTTAACTTTTTTTTTTTCATTAACGTGCCGTAAGACGCTGTACTTACATGCACGTACGTGCAATGATTCAGATAATAGTGTCAAGAGTTGCTGTGAATAAGATTTTCAATTCCCTCGAAGGCTTTTCACTCGATCGCGTCACGCGGCTGGAAGAAACCGGCAGGCGCCTCGTCGCATTGTCTCGGTCGGAAGATAACGAGAACAATCGGCATTTATTTGTGCCATCAGTCATAGTCGTCTCTTCCATATTATGTACCGCACGTTGGAACACGTACGAAAGCTGACGACTATCTTTTTCCCCGTTCATTATGCATATGTATACAAGCTCTAGTGTGACTGGTGCATTCTTTGCGCGTGTTGTCGCACCTGATTTGTATATGTATATATCACGCATGCATTAAATATGTAAAAAAGAAAAAAAAATTGAAACTACCGCTTTCTACGTATATACTTTTTTTTTTATTATTTTTTAATTTAAATTTTAGAATCTTGACACTTAATTCAGGAACAAAGCTCGTCGTCTGCTGCAGCTAGTGCTTGATTTTTCTAAAATTATTTGCCCGTAGCCGTCTTCGATTGATTATAATTTAACGACTATTGACTCCGTCGTTCTCTCGTTATCCTTAGTAGTTGAGAGGAATGGCGATGCTTCTGGGACACTCGGCTTATATGTATATGTATCGCCCGTACTTTCATGCGAAGTACAGTTAGCCAACACACGCGTGCAACTTTATATCGATGGCGTCACCGCGACCGTCGATTGGGGCCAAGCGAACTGAACTCATTGTCAGCCACGTCGTTGGCTCGCCCCTTTGCCACGCGGCTGCGAATTAATAATTGTTATTTTTTTGCCCTCGACCGTCGTCAACAGCACACTCGTAGGAAGTGTTACATCGAATACGATCCGTTGAAATGGCGCGTATAATCTACAATTTCAGCGATAACGTTAAAGTGTCACGTAATTTTTTTTTCTTTTTTTTTTCTTCCGTGACTTTCTAACGCGTTGTTTGGTGCTTAGAAACAGCTTAGATGCTTCGATTACGAAATTAAGTCAGCGCAGCATTTGGCAAAACGTCTTTTAACTTAGATATCGAATAGATACAGCTGCTGATATTTTTAGCTGGTGATTTTATAATTAAAATATATCCCACTTTTAGTTGCCGTTTGTATACTTGTTCTTAATGGTACTTGAAGCGAGAATTATTTAGGTTGTGGTGGAAAAACGGATCCGCTCGTAGGGAAGAGTTAAAGCGAGCAGCGAGCTTATCCGAGTGGGCCTTCTGCCGCATGTAGCACAAATTTCGTCTTGATGGTGCTCATTCCGGTGCTCCGGCTTCCGGTCAACGAATCGACCGTGCGGTTGGTACCGTGCCAGAAAAAGCGAAGTAAATGTCTCGGTGATCTCGAAATCTCCCACCGACCTTGTTGCCCGAACTACAATACTCGCCGGGTGAAAGATTAAAGAGCAGCCGAAAATAATGATATCGTATTATCAGCGCGAATGCATTGTCAGTATCTGACAGTCCTATCTAACGCGTCAAAATTGTGTAGAGAAAGCCGAAACTCTCAACTAAAACAGAAGTGATAACGCGAATTTCTTTTAAGAGAAAGATTAATTTCACAAGGCTGATATTTGACTCGAACATATGATAAAAAGATGAGAGATAGCTTTTGATAATTTAAATTATTCATTATCTATATACGTGATTGCTTAGGAAATTAAATCTTTTTTTTTTTTCTTTTAATTATTCTTATCAGTAAAGCTTTTCTATATATTTTCGATAAATTTAAGTCTCCGAATTCTACGTTAATTAATCAAGGAAAAAAAAAGTACTACAAAATTAAAATTAAAATTAAATCGAAACGAAACTGGTAGGTACGATATTAACGATAATATATCTCGTGAACCGTCGGAGTTATCGCGCTTCTCGTAGAGAGGACCGATTTGTGTTAGTGTGACACTGGCCACTTCCGTTCTTATGAATTAATAAGTCGTGATATATGCGCAAATCGTGCGCTTCCACATGTGAAATCGTGGACGTTAGCTCCACACAACGTTGTCGCGGGCGCGTGTGTTCACCTGTAGGCAACACACGCGGGATCGTATACTTAGGTCCGTTTCCTACTCGCACAGACGACGTGCGTGGGCATAGAAGTCGTCCCCCCGATCCTACCACTCGGACACTCGGTAGTGTTAACTTCTCAGTCAGTTAGTCAGTCAGTCAGCTCGGGTACGAGCAACCGGTTCGTGACTTAGTTCGTGATACGCACGCAGAAAATCGCGCCGATTAACATCGGAGACGAACGGCCGGGTTCTTGGGTTCCGCGCGATACAGATAACGAAAGTAATCTCCGCGCTCATGTGCCACGCGATTGAATTGCGAATACCTGATACCGAGCCGCACTTTCTCGCCTCTGCGGCCGCGGGAATCGAATCGAACCGAAATTTATATTGCTTCATGGACGAATCGTGACTCCAAATACTAAGTTCCTCGGCTTCACTCCGGGTCTTGGATGAGTAATTTATGAACTCGGTGACGTAAATTCGTCGTGAAAGTTCCGGAGTCCCTTCGGTGGGAAGAATCTTCGAATAAGTTAGTATTATATCTCTTTCGAGATAATATCCCGGTGGAATAAGCGATGCGGAATGAAGTAGCTTCAACTTGAGCGCAACAGTGCCCCGCGGTTTGAAAAACAGCGCAAGAGTTGTGCCGATTCCGAGTTAATGCTCTTGTGCTTGCGCTTAATATGGCGATCAAAATCCGGGATTTATTAAAAAAACAAAATTTAGAGAAGGAAATCAAGGGATTGTTACTATTTCTATGAATTATTAAATATTTTAAAACATAATTAAGCCCAATATCGGTGGTAGGTATAAATTACTGCACGTAATATCATTCGTGAATTATTTACGAAAGTTGAAAGTGAAATGTGATAAAGACACCCATGTAATTATCATATCTAGTTTAAAATTTAAAACCGACTGTGTCTTAAATAACTAGTTACATTTATTTACATCTAAAAATTTTAATATCTTAAAGTTTCACATTCCTTCGCGAGAAATGCATTTTTTGTTATGCAGAAAAATTTAATTTTTACGACAGATATTTTAGGGAAAACAAAATTAAAATGTCAAATGAAAAGATTTAAAAATAATAGAAATTTTATTAGAAAGTACCAAAATTTTTATCGTATTGTCATTAATTAATTAATGATCGCGTGAGCTACTTTGAAATTAATTTAATATTTTCTAGCAATAATCTCGAAGGAGATGCTAGCATTCGATAACGTTGGAGGAGGGAAAAAAAAATATTTTTTTTAAGATAGAGGCATTAACGTCACTTTTTCTCGTGTCATGGATGAGCAGTAAAACGTTAATCGTTTCCGTTATCGCCGTAACGATGGTCTGCATTTATCGCAAAACACATATCCGCATACATATCACTTTTCTTTTCAATTTCGCATATTTTTCTCGGCTAGGAAAGAAATTTCAACGATTATTTGAAGACGTAAAACTGCCTGAACTCTGTAAATTATCTAAATACAAAATGATATGTAAATTTAACATGTTTATTTAGACGGAGTTTAAAATTGTACATTTGACGAAGTGAACGTTTCAAAATGTCCGATAAAATTGCCGTGTGTTTTAGATCACTTTTTCGCTTTCACTTAACATCAGAAATAGTCAACTTGACTTTCGTGTTCAAGGCTTTTGATTTTTACATACCTGCAAACCAGTTTGACGCTGTGGCGAGTTTGTAAAATTATTTACCCCCGTCCTCGGGGGATAAATAATTGTTATTTCACAATTTTATAATTAATAGAAATATTACGTGCAGTATATTTTACGTATATATTATAAATTATAAAATTAATTTTTGGTAAAAAACGGCCCAGTTATTTTCTCTAATATTCACGATAAAATAATAAATTAGAGAATTATTTTGTAATAAGATAAACACTTTTTTTTTAATTAATTTATGTTCTTAAAAAAAAAGAACCAATTTCATATTTGTCGCTTGATAGCCTTACGAAACTCTGCATACGAAGTTTCCAAAATTACGGGTTTATCTGACAGGTGGCCGCCGAGTTTAAACAGTTTGAAATATGGTCTTGCACGGTAGTGCAAGAGCATAATAATCACCGCGAGCTCGTCGGATGAGAAAATTACGTGGGTGTACGCGTAATTTCGTGTTTTCTCAGCTGGTTGGAGGAACAAACCGCGTGTACGAACGTCACTTTAAACGACACGAAGTGCACTTTCCGTGACATAATACGTGACCATTAGAATCGCGATGTAGCACGATTTAACGACGGGTCAATGATTACAATTAATTATCTATCGCGCCGATTACGTATCAACTGCTTGCTTCAGTGCATTCGTTATTACTCGAGTCTCTTTCAAACACGGTATACGTACTTTAGAATTTTACTTTGAAAATTACCTTTAATGATACAAATTATGAAACTCTGAATGAAGAGTGAGAGCTTGTCGCAAAAACAGTAGTCGAGCAGAATAGATTTGAAAGTTTAACATTTTCTAGAAAAGGGATCGTGACGGCAAAAAGTGAAAGCCAATATTTTTTAATAAGTAAATTAATAATTTTTTTTAATAATATTTTATTATATATACTAATTGAAATATTTTTACTTCTTCGTGTATTTCTCTTTATAATCTTGATGCAGAACTTGAAATAATTTTTTTTATTAACTATTACATTATAATTCTTTAATAATTATTTTATATTTTATTTTTTTTTTTTTGTATGACAACTTAAAGTATTCAAAGATCAATAACACGACAATGGGTATTATTCATTCTCTCGTTTATAATAGATAATCGTTGTAACGATAATAATCGTCTTGTTCATATGTATAATGATTGAGTGATAAATCGTAATTGAATGATTCATGGCCGGTATCGCGGCATTCGATACACAAACGCCTCGTGAGAATTATGGACACGCATAGAACGTACAATTGGACGATTTCGCCTGTGATTTAGAGTCGAGATCGCGGAAATTGCGACGACGGTGTGACATTTTGCCGCGTGAATCCACGCGCGGGTTCAATGACATTTGCGCAACAGCACGGCAAAATACATGTCTTGCTACGTGCGAACACGCGAGTGCCGAGATGGGCCGGTCAAGGAGGAGATCAGAGAGAGGGGCGACTATCACTGCTTGCCGATGTACAATTTCGAGCTTTTTAAAACCCTATGGACAAAAATAGGAGTGATGTGCGGCTACATTACGTGCGCCAAATCCTACCTCTCAGGTCAGTAAATAGCAGTCGAAAGATAATCCATTCGTTTATTTGATGATAGCTCCTTTTCTTTCTGCAATTCATTTTTTTTGAGGTAATAAAATTTGCGTAAATCGACGTATTTAATATAGCCCATATATTTCGCGTTTAATCATAAAATGCGCTTTAATTCCAAATATCTTTTATCTAATCTAAAAATCATGTTTGCGATATTATTTCACGATTTTATCTTTGCTTTCTCAGTTTTAATGAAAGTTACGAATTTAATTTTGACGCCTCGTTAAAAATAGAAATTGCCGCAAAATGGAAGCGATAGATGATACCGAAATACTGTACGCGTGCCGAGCCGTATATTTGTCAGTAAACAAATGTCTTTCTTCGAGGAAAGTTTTTTTTTTTTTTTTTAACTTTGAAAGTACTTAAGAGAGATGTTATTTGGAAGTAAATGCATAGTTCGCTCGAAGAAACTTTTCATTTAGTAAAAACTTTAAAGCGGAGGGCGATGTGGGCGTCCTCGTTCTCTTCCTTTCTTCGAAATATGGTTGTTGACAAGCAGTCATTGCACGAACAAAGCGACCGGTAAAGCGCGTTTGTCAATCCTGTTTTCTCAGCGCGGAGCAAAGGAAGAGAGGAGGCGGCCTGTTTGTAGAAAGTGAATGGAAAAACGAGTGAAAGCGGCCAAAGGTATTTTTCAACAACGGGAAAACTTGCGCGGTATTTCCTTTTATATCATTTGCGGGGAAGGTAGCTTGAAAAAATACGTGGTGGAACGCGCTCGATATCCCGCGAGATCAACGCTCATCTATTATTAGAAACATTCGGACAAAGAGCGGCCAAAGTTGATTAATATTTAAATAATTTATGTGAAACATTGCGGTGCAAATGCCGATTAATTTTCGGTAAGTATAACGGTTTTCTCAACCGTCGAAATTACTTTATAATTGGAGCAAGAATCAATATTAAGCTCTCGTTTTCTCGGCCGAAAGGAACGTTGTCCGCGTTATTTTCTGCTCGAATCCCTCCCTTCGATTATCGCGAAAACAATTTAGCATGAGAAGAGAAACCGACGATTGTTCGGCGTTTAGGATAATGGTACCTTTGAGAAGAACGCTCAGCTGTATTTACGGGTATAACGCTTTACGAAAAAGCCCTCGCACGATCGGTATTACTCGTCGGGATATTATTTTCAGTCCGCGGTCTCTTTTACTATCGGCTAGTATGCCGATATTGCTCGCATATGTACGAGGACAGGTGACAGTAAATCAAAATATTCCCACATTGACCACTCGATTTTACAGAATTATCGAAACGCATTTTTTTTGAAACTTTAAATTTATGCAAATCTACTCCATTATTCTCTATTACTTTTTTTTTTTTTTCTTGGTTTCCCAATTACTTTAAAATAAAATTTAATGACTTAATATTTTTTCGGTTTGAAGCTTATTTATCTGTTTTGATTCCACTCGGCGAAGCAGGCGATTATAGCACCGATAGCGCGCGACTGCGTTGCGTAAGCTCGCAAAGCGTTTTGCAATTGTAATTCACGGGCTTGCACCTCGGGCACGTAGATTGGATATTTGTTTGCCGATACCCCAGCGTAAGGCGATTCTAAACCGAGTGGAATTGCCGATTCGTGCGAAAGCGCTGCCGGAAAAAAAAAAGACTGTTAACAAAGTGATAGGCCGCTATGCGGATGCACTTTCTCTCTTCGACGATAATGAGCTTCCCGCGCAGATCCGCCCGTTTGATTAGAAAAAGCATCTCTCTCTTTCTCTCATGTATCGCGTCTTGCACCCGCGATATACCGCATTGTTTGAATTTAATTCCTCTCAGAAATGAATCATTAATATACAACGTCGACAAAATTGTCTAAGTTTTGTAAATTCTCAGTTCATGATTTATTAAAACTTTTTATAATTAATTATTTAATATTAAGATTTTGGATTCAAACAAATTTTAATCGACAAAGGCTCGTTCTATCAGCAGCTTTAACACAGTGATAATATAAGTTTGCTTATATTCTTGCACGTATGAAACGCTTAAATTATAAAAAATTACAACAAGAAGTTTGAATAAGAGTGAAAGTGGAGAGACGTAACCATAAATCAAGAGTACTTCTGACACAGTACTGTCGCGCATATAAACATTTTTGCTGATTATAAATGAAAAAATATGTCCCATTGTCAAGCAGCGAATGCATGGCACACGCTGGTGGTCGTTGACTTTCGCTCTATAGCGCGTACTTCCGTTAAATATTGTTCTTTGGCGGAAGTCGATCTATCTGCAACGGTAATGGGATATCCTTTTCAAAAAGTTTGCAGCTGCAGCAAATAAAACATCAATTAAAAAATTAATGAATCGAGTTTCTTTTTTTTTTTTCTGATTCGCTGAAACGATCGGTTTTTATTCCATGTTGCTTTAATTTTTGTCAATTACAAATCTGTATGTTTAATGTTTTTAAATTAAATTATTAAATTAAAATTAATCGATTTATTATCATTATATGCGGATTATGACGTGTTTAATGTTTACGTATGATGAATGCTGCAGCTCAGATGACAATAATTAAGTACGAAAATTATATATAGTTACCGTCATTGAGGAAAAAAGACAGAAAAAAAAATATTATAAATCTTTACAATGCATGACGAATAGAAAGCGCGACGTTTAAAATACACTCATCGTTTGCGTCATTCAATTTTAAATTTAGAAACGTCAAAAGCACAAATGAAAGACACTAATGAATCACCCCAGTGTACGCGCGTAATATCGCGTGCATTTATTACAATTAGTAGTATCGACGCAAAAAAAAAAGAAAGGTAGAAAAAATTAAAGTGAGAGAGATACAAGCAGAGAAAAGAGAGCTCATTTATATTTCTCGCGTCACGTTTGAAATAAAAGCGAACTCGAGCGAGCGATCTGATCGGGATGAAAGTATCGGCACGTTGCAATCGATACGTGTGGTTGTGCATGCCGATGATGGATCGGCGAACGCGTGATTGGGTGTACATACGTTCAACCGCACATGTCACACATACGCGCGAGTAGTATGTGACGCATCGCGAGAACCCGACCGGCGGATTTCGTGAAACTGGGTTACGGTACTATTCCTCTCCGCTGGGTTCACGGAGTTCCCGGTCTAGAACTCCCTTTCCTTTTCGGCACTTCCGGCTTAAACGTCTTCAGGATCGATGGGCGCGTGGGAAAATTTGCGATCTCGGCCACGTTTGTTTCGCCGGAGCTCCTTTCGTGGCGTAGCGAACGGGATAATTGTAAATATATTAAAAATTTATAACAGCGCGTGCCAGTTGGTTTGTGTCGTAAGAAAGGAACAATATGCCTTCCCTATAAATATTCATAAGTACGCAAGCCGCCGCGATAAAATGCCGTTCCAGCGTTTTCCGTCTGAACGGTTTCGCAAAACCCACGTATGAGGAGTACGAGTCGTTCCTCGGCGTTGCTACGGTCCTCGCGTCACGCCAACTTGAAATCATACCCCGCGTGATGTACACCCACGCGTCTTCTGAAAGATTTATTGTCGCGTTCGGTGATACTTTAACAGCGCCGCTTTTGTCGGCCGCGAAAGTACACGGGCTCGCGCGTGTCAGAAAATGTATGAAACACGCGTGAATGATGTGCGTCGCAGCCTTTACGCTCTTCTTTACTTTGCGGCCTTACCGCTCGCGCGAAGTCATTGTAAACGCGGTCGCTCTTTTATCTAAAAATTGCTCGGGCAAACTGCGAGGCAGTTTTTAGGGAAAAAAACCTTTTCTTTTCCCCCTTAAATCTTTCAAAACGCGCGGCGCGAGCAGTTGGATTATCGCGCTCTATGTATTCTGGCATGCGGAACGTTCTTGTCTGGCAGGATGCCCATCGTTACGCGGGATGTTGAGTTCATGCACCAGTGGCGGTTCTGCTAGCCCCGAGATGCTGCGCCGGTCGGTTGAAACGAGAAATCAAAAGGGGAGGCCTGCAAAATTGCAGCCTTACTTTCCGCTGATCGATAGCGAACCTTATATAGTTTAGTTAGTTTAGCAGCTTTATTTTAGTTGCGGTGATTTTTAGCGACTGCTACGTCAGATTTATATACGACGTTAGCTGATACCTCGTGATAAATGACCTTTCCTAAAAAAAAAAAAAAAATAATTTATGTTTCCTCTGAGAACTCCCTGACAAATGATGGTCTTAAATTATCCGTTAAATAGGATTACTCCTAGAAAGTTACTCGCATAATAAGTAATTCTAATAAACTTTATTATATGGAGAGACACGAAAGATGTGAAAAATGTTATGCTTATTTTCGTAATATAGCAAAGTATCTTTTTGTAAACTATCAACTTTTTTTTTTTTTTTCCTCTCTTTTTAAAGTGTCGAAAATACCTTTATTTGTATCTACCTTTGCGTAGAAAATATTTTAGTTCGCTTGGATTAATCGCGTACAGTTTTTATTCAATTTGTCTACCATTGAATTTGCAGCAATCGAATTGGGTTGCAAAAAACATTCCTCCATCGCGCGTTATTTGTCACGGTTGATCATGCAAACGCCAACTCCCGCGCGACCTTTTTAATAAGCCACTGGCACGTGAATGAAATAATGATTTCCGCGAGCGAATTCTCGATCCCTTCGATTTATTTCACGTGAAAGCTTTTCGCGAATAGGGCGGTGGTTGGTGCGAAAATAATTGCGGGTAAACTATATTTTCGCGTAGCGAAAAGCGCTAAAATAGGAATGGTTGTCCGTCTCGATGAGCGCGTATAATCATCTATGTGATCGACGCGGTTTTCCATCATATATTTATGAAAAAAAATTCGATATCGCGTTTGCTCGATTTGTATAACGCAAACTGTCCCGTCGCTCACAATTAAAATCGCTCCACCGTCTGTCAAAATCGGAATTTTTATTTTTATTTATACGTTGCTCCAAACTTTTTTTTTTTATCTTTAGTTGTTTTACACACGCATAGGAGAATCATGTGAATCTACGTGTGCTCTTGCATTATTTCGCAGGTTCTCAGTAAATATACAGTTCAACGAAGGGACGGTTACGTGGGTCATTTATTTGCTAAGCTCAAATAGAAGGCCACGTATACTGCTAATTAAACAGTTTTTCGAGAGCTATTTATTTTAATTAGCGGCGTCGCAATACAAATCGAAAAAGAGAACATTTACAGCATCGTTAAAGTTGGATTACTAAAAGTTTTGAGGATAAACTTTTTTTTTTATGAAATTAAAGTCATAAAAAATATCCTGCGTTTAAAAAAGAAGTTGAATAATTTTTTTTCGTGTCTGTTGAATATCGTGTTTGGGAAAAAGGCGCACAAAAGCGGTACGCGAAAGTCTCCAAAAATATCGAGAGAAATGTTTTAGCAATTAGTTTCCGAGTAATGACACTAGTTGGTAATCATACGTCACGTCGAACTTTAACTATATTCGTGCCCTCTCATTAACGTGTTCACTGGATCCATCCAACTTTCGAATGCACCCGTCGCATTTACATGTCCGCACCCTGCGACGCGCGTTAATACTTTCGGATGCCACACTCGGGTGGCACGAAAATCTGGAACAAAGAGACGCGACCGCGTAACACGAGCTCTTATCCCGCTGCTTCCTCTTCGCGCTCCGTTCCTCTCGTTATCCCACGGAGCTATCCATCTGCGAGGCGTCTTCTCCAACTTTTCTCTAGAATCTAGGCTGTTACCGTGGCAACGCAGGTACAGGACACTCCGAAGGCCACCGAAACAGCCGAGGGGCTGGAGGAAAACGGCGGAGGCTTCTCGCCGCCCTTCTTCGGCAGCCTTCTCCCCGTCACCGTCGATCAGATGTTTGAAAAAATCAATAAGACTCTCCCTGTTGGCTCGTACCGTCCGTCTTCTCTTTTTCGCGACGCGGTCTCTCCCTCGTGCTTCCTTTCTCTCCGGCGGTACGACATTTTGCGTCACACGAGAAGAGAGCCGCTACTACGAGAGGGAAGCGGCGCGCGCGGGGAATAAAAGAGGGCAGGGTGACTCAGAAGGGTTGAATGCACACGTGGAACACTTTGTTGGGGCCACCGAGTATCCGGCACAGCTGATCGCACGAACGTGCACTCGTGTCCCCGACCTGCTCCTGCGCGACCCGACACGTTTCGGAGGCAAACATCGATTCTCCGGTCGAAGCCTTCCGACTCCGGATATTTAGTTGCCATAAGCTGCCTCGAGAATGACAAATAGATTATCTCAATGCTTTGAATATTGCGACGTGAGATTACACTGCTTCGCCAGCTCGGATTAAATTTAAAAAAAAATGGGAAAGATTTTTTTTAATCATAAGTTTGATATTTTTAGACAGAAAAGGAGTAGTTTAATGTTTCACAATTTTTTTTCTTTCTAAGTATTAAATAAAACGTTGCTTGTGCACGACTTTCAAATCTGCGAAATTATTTCAGGAACTAAATTCTTTTACAGACGGCACGTTTCGGCGAGCACAAATTTAGAAAGCGAATCAAAGTTACAAATACCGTCTGGGGAAAAAAAATGAAAAAAAAAATAGAAAAGAGGACAAAGAGAAACTAATGGATTAATCTGTTTCTCGGCGAAATTAGGATAATTAGCAAACTAACCCGAAGTGAACGCGAAATGAATCAATGAGCGCGAAGAATTTTTAGCTTTGAGAATCCGGTTCTTGCCCTCTTCTCCTCGGTGCCGCTGTACGTTGTAATAAGCGCGAATCTCTACGAAAATCATACACGGTTATCGCATGTTATGTTACAACGTTATATCGTGACTGTCTGAAAGAGAAGCCACGTTATATTCCTCGCCCGGCTCACGATAATACTACCGCCTTTAGGAGCAAAACTGCTTCGCCGGTAGTCCTCGGTAACTCGTAGCGGTTGTCTGACGGACCGGTGCGCTTAATTCCCACGGGCAGCAATGGGAAAGAAGCTGCGCTTGACAATAACCGGCTACCGTTTTACTGGTTATCCCAGAACTTGACGGAGGGTGGTCGCCCGGCGTTTTCTGCCAAGTCCCGAAGCGAGTTTATCTTTAATAATATATTTCACCGGCTGAAATTTTAAAAAGCCACAATTAGATACGCGAACCGAACTCCGCAAATGCAGACGGATAATAAAACGCTATCCGTGTCACTATCTGAGATCGAATTTTAATAGGATTTTAATTCGACGTTTAAAGGTGCGCTGCACACATTTGGCTAACGAACACCATCGACCGCGTGTTGGTGCGTTATATTTATAGCGATTCATTTATTTCACGTTCCCTGACGAATCGCTCGAGTTTAAAAAGTCGAGCGAAATAATGATTTGCATTTTTTAATTTTTTTTTGTTAAACGTCTAATTAATCTTTTTTTTTTTTTTCTTTTGCATTATCTTGCGTTATTCTGAGCGAGTAATGAAACTCGCATTTTGATCGTAAATGGAAAATATTTTCGCATTTGATGTCTTGTGAGTGCTCGCTGTTCCGATAAAGCGTATCTGACATCGAAGATTCGCTTATCAAGTCATTTTGAACGAGTAAATGTAATCCACATTTCCGATCGTACATTGCGACAGAAATATTGCACACCTTTGTGCAAATTCTCTATACCGAGCTCTTTGTTCTATCGATGAAGCTAATCTGATCGTATCTTATCTCCGAATGAATAGCGACGCGATCTTTTAAACCTTTTAAAGATTAAAATTGCTTAAATATTTTGCTTAAAAAAAAAAATATCTCTGAATGACGTTATTCTTCTTTATTTTGCAGGTCAGTATGCCCCGATGCCGGAAAGAATCCTCTACGAAATGGGTAAATAACGCACCTTTAACGCATTATTTATTGCTTGAACGATTATTACGCGCAATACGAACGTCATATATTTTTTTACGTAGAATTAAAAAAAGGTATTGTAAAAATATTTAAGACTCAGAATCGTCTTTGAAATATTTTTCAAGTCATGCTCGGATTTTTCATAGTCGAGAGGATTCGATTACGTGAACGCGACAGAAAAACTTGAAACCATCCGCGCATTTTACAACGCGCAATGGAGCGTCTTACATCACATTAGTGGCAATCCCTTAACATTTTACGGATGATCGCACCGTGATTTTCTATTCGGTAACGTGCAGAACGGCGATTAGTTTCCGATGGCGACCGGCAGGGAGGTGAATAACGCGAACGGAACGAAGGGTCTGGAGCACGAAAGCGATAAGTTCCGCCTCGCGCACTTTTTTTTTTTTTTTTTTACGAAAAACACAAATGTAAAATAGTATTAACCCACAATAGTACGAGAGTCACGTCGAATGGGAGAAACAAAAAAAAAGTTGCGTGTAATATAGTACCATTTGCGCGAAAGTCACATTTTCTTCCTTTTGAAGAACAAAAGATTTCGTGAAAGTACGTAACTCAAAGTCCGGCGACCGCATTGTGATATTTCTTTGCGGTGAAAAGAAGGAAAGAAAAGGAAGTAGAAAAAAAATTTACGTTTATTCTTTATATTATTAATTTATTTAATATCCAATAAGTTTGAAAAATAATGGAATAATTTATAAACCTTTTTTGTAGTACGGCGTTATTATTCCGTGACTATCTTTTTTTTTTTTTTTTTTCTCTTCAAACGGTGAAATAATTTTAATTTATTTTCCAATTTATTCCATCTCTCCGTGTTATTTCTCTCGCGATAAATGGACCACGGGAAATCTATCTTGACACATTTTGAGCTTTTGCTATTGCACACATAGGTGCCTGTAATTCTCTCTGAAAATACGATCGAGCGGAGCCATGGGTGATAGTCACGTCCGCCAATTTATGTAAACTTACGTAATCCTTCGGCTGCACGGCTGACCGTGTCCTCTTGCAGTTGGTTAACCCTTCCGCAGAACCTAATCCTCGGAGTTCGAACGTAAAACGAAAATATTTTTATCTCATTAATTTGATTTCCACGGCAAATACCTAAAGCGTCTCGTTTTAATTAAATATTTATGAATCTCAGATGCACATTTCTTATTATAAAAATTAGTAAAGTGTCGGTATTTTTTCTGTGCGTGATTTTCGTGAAAATTTTGAAAGAAGCATTTTCTTTAAGAGATTATACTCTGATTGCGACATATCGCTCGCTTTTGCCGCAATCTATTCGGGTCGGGCTCCAAAAAAGATGACTTTCATCCCGGCACTTTTTCTTACCTTTCGCACCGCAATCTGAAACTATCAATTTCGATTCTTGTGTTTGTTACTTTTCACGGTCCGTGTTCGCTGCAATTAGAGAACGGTACTTTTGAGCGGGTCAATGCATCCGTTCGAGATCGCCGAGCGTGCCCAGAAACAAAGGAGTTGGGTTTCACGCTTTTGCGCCAATGTTTCCGGAATAACGTTTACAGCACGTGCATTAACTTTTTACTCCCTTCGAGGGTGTCCGCCATTCTAATTAATCTTTTTATTACGCAGAAAAAAAAAAAGAAATAATTTCTTTTTATACAATATACAGCACGTAAAAATATTTTTATGGCTTTTAATTTATTAACCGAGAAAGGTCGAGATTATAAAAAGAATAAAACGCGAAATACAAATGTAGGGCGGGATCTTTATCATTTAATTAATATTGAATAGATATATTCTTAATTTGTCATTTACTTGACAAAGATATTCGATGTTAGAATTTGACGAGATAGGTTAATCAAATATTTATTGAAGAAAGATGAACTGGAAGTAGGTCGAAGAACGGCGGCAGCTTGGGGGGACACCCTTGTAAATTGAAACGTAAGATTCCCGTTTACTTTTAGTAGGTATCTTCTCTCCGAGAACGGGGACCATTGTGGTCTAAACTCCTATAATTAAAAGGAACACGCTCTTTGACAACGTCGATGAAATAATTCAATATTTGAAACGATCAATTTCCGAATGCTATTGTTGGAATCTAAATAGACGATCTGCCGCTTTTTCGAGCTAAAACCCCGAGAGAAGGAAAGAGGCCGGACGTTCGTTAAGCTACGGGTTAAATTTAGCAAACTGGTGAAACCGGATTTTAATAGTCTTGCGAACGTCGTTAGAAATATTTCGCCTAATTATTTCAGCCCGCCATTACGGCTGATCGCTGTGAAATCACGAGGATAATTGTCCTGCACCGCGTAGGCAAACTTGCACCCACGTAGGAACGTAAATTGTCGATTGTTTGATTCGGGCGAATCGTAAATATCGACTCGGCCAGTCGAGCGCAAGTGGTTTAATAATGATAATCGAGGCAAAGTACGTTGACGTTCGTCGATAACCTCCGGGCACCACGTGTGGGCCCTCCCTTCGGCGATCGTGACCGAACAACGGCACATTTTACGATCGGAGGATTCCGCGCGCCGGGCTTTGGATGCGGCTTATTTAAATGGATTAACCGGATTAATGTTGCTTGTACCGCTCGCGTGACAATGGACGTTATTGAATGCGGTTTGCAGCGCACGTTATCGGACGGCGCCTACACTAGGGTCGGATAAAGAATAGCTGGTCGTGACCCCGCCCGCGAGATTCCCGTTAAGGTAGCATTAAACGATTCCCATCGGGTTGCGTATCGGAAACGATCTTCTCGCTTCCGCAATTACGCACTCGTCGAACCTGATCTCATTATCAATTTGCTGTTTCGTTGCACGGAGCATCGGGATTTCGATATTCATTTCCTTATGACGAATGCTAGCCTGAAAAAAAGAAAAAAGTAAATTGCAAAAAATTCGTGCTATTCATTTCTTTCATTTGTTTGGGCAGATTAAACAGGTTAATATTTCTTTATATATTTTATTAAATTTAATAATAAATAAAATAGATAAAAATAAAATAAAAAGAAATTAAAAGAGGGATTTTATTCGAGATTAAAGACCCGCGTAGCGCGGTTTTGTAACGTTTCCTCCGACGGGCTCAACAGCGGCTCGTATTTAAAAGGCTTAAAGTCCGATTACAGATGCTCGAGTCGCAGTCGCGTTCGGGATATCGATATCCGTCTCTTCGGCAAAACCGATACAGCGGAAGGCACCCGGAATGGGGGGATATCCTAGTCGGTAACTTGTGCGCGGCCGCGTGGCGGTGCACGTGAATGTGGGTTAGAATGCGGCTGTAGACTAACCAAGCCGCGACGAGGGCAAGCAAGCAAGCAGGCAGGCAAGCAGCTGACGCGGTGGAATCAATATTCTCACGTGTACGCGTATATAGCGCACGCACGAGCCAAGCTCGCCGCTCGCTGTGCGACGTGTTACGCGACGACCCGGGAAAGGTGGCCGGTCATTACTGGCCGTGACGATCAAAGTAATTTAGGCTGAACGCAACACGTCGCTGCGTTTCGCGGCGGTGTAACCGATATCGGTCCCCCGACGGCGTATCAAATGTATTATAATTACGCCGGTTTAGGAACGAGCGTTGAAATTTGGAGAGCGTCAAGGTGTCGCGCAACTATCTTCATTAATCCTTGTCCTTTTGATAAATAAATTTGACGTTGTCTCGAAAGAGAATAACGAAAAGAAATTCTCGAGACTTAAAAAGCTCCGCAAGGTTTCCCACTCTCTCTTCCGGTCAGTTGTTCAAAGGAAAAATAATATTTTTTTTTTTAACTTCCCAGGTGGAAACGCACTTTGCATTTATCGTGTACGATACGTCTACCGCTATAGACATTTTTATATATCCTTGCGCAAGAAGGAAAAAAGTCTGAGGTGTGACGTAGTTTATCGATGGTTGCCGTATTAGGCAACCATCGATCAATTAAGTGACATCTCTGACTTGTTCTTTATTGCACGTAGATGTTAAAGTGTTGTATAATTTTTTTACTCGACGGCTCTTTTGCGAAATACACCTTTGCGCATTTGTCTGCGATTGTTTATCGTCTAATGCCTCACATCGGATCGATAAACTCCGCCGGCGCACCCGCCTCGCCATTGCCATCTCGAAGCCGCTAATTTTTAGAAAGCGCGATCGAAGCTGGGGGCCCTTCACGTTTGACCCCCTTCGCGACTCGTTAACGGCGCGCTCGCGCGGCATGATACTCTCGCGAATAAATCATACCTCGATCCGCCGGTCCCGCGTGCCGGATCTGCGGCGCTTACTTTCAAATCTCCGCGGCCAGCCCAGAAAGAAGGAAGGAAAGAAAGAAAAGGGATAAAGGGGGAACAGCGGGGAGGGGAATTCGACTTGACGGAAGAGAGCAGTCCCCTTCGAGCGCGACTCCGCTCGACGGCGATGCGTTTTATCAGGCCTCGCAGCATCGCGCGCCGTATAGGTGTCCGCTCGTCCGCGCTTCGTCATTGGAGCATGACCGACGACAGTGGGGAACGAGACCGCGGAGCGATTGGAGGCCGCGCGTCGGCGCCGGCGGAAGCGGCCGCGAGGGTCGCTCGCCGAGAGACCAGGTTCCGCATCGGCGCTCAGACGCCCGAGAACCGTGCACCCTGTCGCGTCATCGTCTCCCGCGAGTGAGCGCCGTTCGCACGCTCGGCGGCACCTCGATCTTTTCTTTTTCATCGGCGCCGAGATACGTCGTCTACGTGCCACCGCGAGCAGTCGGAACCGGAACCTGGACGATCCACGATCGCGACACGTGACCGTGCGCGAAGCTTCGAGAGAACGTGACCTATTCGGAGCCGAGGGTAGCGAAGGCGAGGATCCGGGACGAGGAGGGACGGCAAAGGGATTACGGAACAAGAGGCGGAGGAGGGACAAGACGCGGCCGCGATCAGGTGACGAGAGTCCATCGGTCCTCTCCGTCGTCCCTCGGGGATGAACCTCCCCCTTTCACCCTGCGGCTTCCACCAAAGAAATCGTAGTAGTCGCCGCACGACGTTCGCGCGGTTCGTCACGACGTGTATCTATCGCAGCAGCGGTATCGTTTTCGTTGCCCGTCGAAACTCGCGGGAGATGAGGTAATTGTCGGAAGGAAGGTAACGGGTGTGCGCGCGCGTTCGCAAGTGCGAGGAGGACAGCCGCGTGCATCTTCGAGGACAGCTTCTCCGGGAGCGGCATCTCGAGGTGTGCGCCACGAGCTATTCGCGACCGCGAGTGCCGCCGTCTGACACTGACTGCCGCCGGAGCGCTAAAATTGGATACCTCCGCCGCGACGTTGAGCAGCTGACCGCGGCGAACCGGATGATGCGTCTGGCCAAGAGATTACCCCGCGAGCGATAACGAAGGTAAAAAGCGAGAATCTCTTTTCTTTTCTTTTTTTTTTTTTTTTTCTGCCGCGCGAAAGGTAAATTGTCACCAATTAGAGACTACCTCCGAAATGCCGGAGACTTGCGAAATTGCCGGATCGCGAGGGACGTGGACGTCTCACGCCTTCGACGGGCTCTATTTTGGTTCGCGCCGAATATCGATCTTCGTGAACACCGACACGACGCTTGTTATAACCTGGCGCACGCATTCGTTCTCGCGAATATCTCATTTGTTGCGAAAAACACTCCAATATATTATTTTTTTTTCTTTCTTTTTTTTCTTAGTTATTGGAAACAATCGCTAAAATTTATTTACAAATTATTAAATTACTTTTAATTCAAATCGTTTTTATCAGGGCACTTTATTACCCTCGTATCTCATTAGAATTCTTTTGATTAGCATTGTTTTATTTGATTAAAAGTGCACGATAACCGCGCCTATTCTCATGTTTGTTGTAAAAAAAAAAAAAAAAGCGGTACGTCTCGCAAAGTTAATTTCCACCGACAAAGTTATCGCGCGTGCACGTGGAAAAGCTGATGCACCTGGCCATGCATTATGCGCCTCGGTTCTGTATAACGACGTTTCTATCCCGAGTGACGTAAGATATTCCATTTACGGTAAGAAATAGAAAAGAAATGCCTGACGACGCTAAATGCCACTCGTCACAGTTTCGTACGAACGGGAGAAGTTGTATGTGTACTTTTCCTCGATTATTGTATAGATATCCCAGGGACGAGCTCGCTCACACATCGCCGCGGATCCTTGAAGATAGATCAAATCCGCAGATAGATCCGCGATCGCGCATGATCGCACATGTCGCTCCGTTATGCGAACTACATTCCAGTGAACGAAGCGCGATAATAAATCCCGCAAAGTATGGTCCCCTTCGCGCACGTAGCTTATAATTAACCGTGACATTAGCACCGGCAGTAGTATTTAACAAGACGCATGAGCGATCAGGAAACTGATCTAGAGTTGGACGAGCAACAAAAAAAAAAAAGAAAAAAAAAGAAAAAAAAAGAAAAAAAAAGAAAAAGGACTCGAGTCCGCTCGCGGTGAAAAGATACATTCTAATTTGGTCCTAAAATATGAATTTCCACGACTCGATCGTCCAACGGCCTGTTTATCTCGGCCACGCGCCAAGATCCCGCCGCGCTTTCGTCGATTTGCAAAATACGTATGTACTCGCGATCATCACGTGTTCTGATTTCTCTCTCGAACGACATCGGTTTCGCTCCCTCGCGACTACGCGCTTTCCCAACGGAGCGATTTCCGAACGAACGCAGCTGTAATCGCCGGGAAGGAAAACGCGACACGCAGGGCTCACGTTTAGGTAGCTTTCAGATTGTTAAAGCGTTCCTTCGCGACGCGACGTTAACGGCAAGGTATATCGTACGTTAATTTAAATCACGCAGTCCATTTAAACTCGAAAGAATTTACGGGGAATATGTTTTTTTTTCTGCCTTGCGCAATGAATCTCTGGGTAAATTTGTGGATTTTATTGAAACTTGACGCTTTATTAGTTCTTGGATGATGAATCGCGACGTCAATCGTTGAGAAAGCCAGCCGGGTCACGCACTTGATGACTGCGGAGCGGGGCATTATCCTCGATCGGCATACTCGTACCTCGTTCCTTTCTTCTGTGCTGGTCGGCAGGAATTGCTGCTTCGAGATTTTAAAGCCGTTTGCACAGAGGTTCCCAAATTGACTTTTATATTTGTCGAAATATCGCCGTGAAATTCTAATTACACCCTGATATTTATTACAGACTAATTTACAGTGAATCTAATTAAAATACACATTTTATTTGTTACATTGAAGCTTTCTCAAATAACGCATTAATTCGAGAATTGAATATTTCGAGGCATAAAATTGATAAATTTTCTTACGTTAAGTATCTCTAATTTCTACTCGAAAGATGTACGTTGGGGTTTTTTTTTTTTTTCGGCAACGTCGTTTTTTATTTAGTAGCATTTTTTTGCGGGGGTCCAGTTTGGGAACCAGTGCGTTGCTAGGTGAAAGATCACAATGCAAGCGGTCGAGCGAGCGAGCTGCCGAGTGACTCAGAGTCCGAGTATCCGTGGCACAGAAACTCGTGACGGCCATTGTGATCACCTTTCTTTCGCCGAGCTTCACAATCTGCTCGTGGAATTCGTAATATCGATCGTGACATACGAGTTTGGCATTATGTTATTAGAAACGGGGGTAGTTTCGTCGATACAACTTACGGATCATTCGGTTCGCACTTGATGTTGCTACCGACTTTGAGGGTATCAATGGCAGTATCTCCCGCGGAGAGATAGCCGATCTGCACGGTCATTTGGCTAATCATTTATGCCTACACATTTACCTTTACATACCAATACTCGCAAATTCTCCCGAATTGCAACGCGATGAGTACTGTAACAATCGTGAAAAGTAGGGGAAAAAAAATAATGTTGAAATTTTTCTCCATTAACACATCTCCAATTTATCTCAAACCGATCCGGATTTTTTTTCTGGCGTTTGATAGACATTTTGCTTCCGCGCGTTCTCGACGTACAATGTTTCCCCCCCAAGTATCTCGACCTAAATAACAATTCTGATCCCGAAAAAAAGAGAAGAAAAAAGGAGAACGATCCGCTTGAATCTTCATCTCCCGTACGAGCTCTCTCGGATGTTTTTCTCCGCGCACGCAGGTTACATGTGACCCAAATACGGAATTGTGCCTGTCTCGGAGCCGGAAGTTACCGCGCGGGCGATATCGCTATCGGCGAGATGTCGTCGTGACGTTATAAAAGACAGGGATATCGATAACGCCGCGCTATCGGGGCTACTCGCCTGTGGAGGTAACGTCGCGTGAGTGCCACTTCCATTCGCCCAGGAGCCAGCTCGGGCTTTTTGGTGAGCGCGGCATATAAACGGGTACGTTCTTCGTTGATTTACACGCGGCGGCGTGAAAGCGCGAACGACTGATCGTTACTCGGACATCTCCGAGTTCGATACGACTATTCCCCGAAACGATTTCGTCTAAAAATACACTGGTCTCACGTACAAATTGGTTTGATCTTGCGGAGCCGCGAGTAGATGAGTTTGCAAATAGATAACGGCTCACTTTGATCCGCACGCTACAGAACAGTAGCCACTTGCATGTCGGTTTATTAATCATCAAGCAGATTATACGCTCCCGATCCCTTTGCTGTCGTTTCTTTTTTTCTTATCGTCCCATTATATTTATAATGCTGAAACCATAGGTCGCTTTTAATCATACGTGTAACACAGTTGATTAATTTAGCTTCTGGAATTAACTTAATTTATTCGTCGAACGCTCCCACTTATTTTACGTTGCGCACGTTGCGCAAATCAAAATTAAAGTCCACCTTTCCAAATATAAGTAAACGTTATGTAACGGGTTACTTTAATATTTCCGACGCCTTACGTCGAGTATTAGGATATTACCAAATCAAAGCAAACAGCTTCTATTTTGACGAGCAGCTTTGACGTTGACATGGAATGTGATGTTAGCATAAAAGCTGTTCCGTCAAATTGAACGTTACGTAACGGGCCATCGATCACGATTGCGCGAGTAAGTTGTTCTTTTCTCTAAGAACTTAAGGGAAAGTTACACTTATAGCGGATTTTTTTTTTTTAATCTTTCGTGTTCTATCTGTCACAAAAGTTCATCTTTCCGTAATTTAAATATCACGTATAATGTATTTAATTTTATAATTTCAAATACGTGTATTTCGCTCCTCTACATTTATTAGAATCAATGCGTTTACTCAGTAGCGACAACGAAGCGTTGAAGAATAAATTAAGACCGTGTGATGTGAATTTATAAAAGGATGCAGTATAATTACGATGCCGCGGCGTTTTCATTAAAGTCTAATTTAGCGTAGAAAAAAAATCTTTATTAAAGTTAAACTCTACAGTTACACGCGCGTTGGTGAGCTTTTTTATTCGCTGATTGTTAGTTTCTTATTACACGTAAAATTTCTGCAGAGAAAAATATTTCTTAGAATTTTTTTTTTGTTACGTCGTCCGGCCGTGTTACCATTTTGCAATATTGAGTATGAGAATTGGAAAAGGAAATGTACAAAACGAGAGGCATCGTTGTAAAAGTTTGTGTGCGCAGTATTTAAAACTCGTGTGTACGTTGTATTGCAAACATCTAGTGAGAATTTTAGTCCGCAATTAACATTCTGCTGACGATGGACCTTGCTCTTTTTTTTTATCTTTTGCAAATTCTCGAAGCATAAATTATATCGTCGACGATGAAACGAGCGATGACAGAGGGTTATTGCCGGCAGAATTCCGTGACTGGCGTTCGCCACATTGAGTGACAATCGCCGTGCTCATATTCACTCTGTCTCGTTATATTAATGTTAATGCGGGTGTATTTAAAGCGATAGATTTCCTCAAGGTTTAAAAAAAAATTTTTTTTTAATAATATCGTTGCTGATTCAACTTTATCCTTAACTTTTTTTTTTATCAATTATCATAGATAAAGATGGAATAAAATTTTCCTTATTTTTATATTTATCTATTTAAATATCAACAGCGCGATAGTTATTTGTTTCAATTTTTTTTTTAAGTTTCGATACAATACGACAATTTCAATTATAGTTTTAGTTGGAAATAGTTTGCGGTTATTGTTTCAAACTGTGGATCATCTTATCGACGGCTATCGAGGCGTCGACACCTACCTCGTTTTCCCGTAGCTTTTGGAGTCCAGCCAAAAGCTCTCGTTATTAGAAACTCTATCATAGCCCTAGTTTTCACAAAAGACAAAGCGGCCATTTGTCGAATAAAACGCTTTAGCCTCCGCTTGCCGCGTATCGATTTTATTAGCGTCCAAGAAACTTTTTCAATTATTTCGCGTGCTCGACCAAAAGTCGCCACGCCATTCTCGATACATCACGAAACCGTAGGATGCATATTTCAACGTTGCGTACACGTTGCGACAAAAAAAAAATGGGTTTCGTAATCTAACTTGTAACACGATTCGCGACGAATACCGGATGCGCTCGGGTCGTCGACCTACTGCAGATTAATTAAAGGCAAAAAATTATTTATTAGCATTGACTAACGTGGGATCGATAACACCTTGCTGATTAAATTGAAAACACCGCGGTCGTTCAGCTGCCGCAGCATCTATCACGCGTAATGTAAAAACAATCGGTGATTATCAGACGCGCAACAGAGAAAACAATGGAACTTTCCCATCGCTTAATATGATTTGCAAACAGTTATTCGATATCATTTTTTGCGATATAATACATCATTTTTATACTTTCGTTGCTTAAAATTAGTTTTATTAAATTAAAATTAATTAAATATCAGTTAATACATTTTTTAGGGAAATTTTAATGCGATGCGGTTTTACTGTTCTCAGTTTTTACCACTTTTTATCGAGAATGCGAACAAAAATAGAGTAGACTTTAAAGGTTTTTTTTTTTTTAAAGAAACTTATGCTCATTTCTTGCACGCTTTTACTTCATCTCTCGTAATTTCTATCCGTCTTCGCGGATATCTCGATCGCGGATCTCGCGATTCGTGAGAAAGTCAAACAGGAACGAATGCCAAGACCTATTCCGCGAGTCCGATCCGAACAGGGCTTGAAGATCGATCGTGACCTTCGGCTTTCTTGCTAGAGAAAAGTAATCCGACGGGTATATACGACGTGTTACGTAAAGCAACTTTTATTCCGTTTTACGTCATACTCGTATTGAATCTGGCATTCGTGATGCAAATATTTTTCCAAGACGGACCCGCGTGGCGAAATCTGCGAATGGATTTTTGACATCTTATCTTGATGGGTGTATTATTGGACACTTTATACATCGTACCGTGTAGGTTTGAATTTTAAATGCACTTTTGTATATGAATTGTGGAAATAGAACAGTCCGAACGATTAATTTTAATAACAAAGTAAGTAGTGACTTGCGGGGGGAAAAAAAAAACGATAACCACATTGCGATAGCTATATTATAATCATGTAATGATTGGGAATATTGAAATTGTTGAATTATTGAATATTCGACTTGAAAATTATTCTTTAGTTAAAAAGTTCCGAGATATTTTCTCACAGAAAATATGTTCGATATTAGATACTTCTCTTAAACTCATATTGGTAACGTTATCCAAGGTTTCCTTTGAAAATTTAAGAAAAGAATTTATAAGGCACGCATTATTTATGCTTGCTCGCGTTTTATCAAATTTTTTTTCCCCGGAATATTGCGAGAGAATATTTGATAAACCGTCATTGGCGTGAGCAACGAGATTTGTGCAAAAAAAAAAAAACATGCAAAGGCGAACGAAAGTTTTCAATAGCTCACTTTTCCCGGCGGGTTGGCCGCGCTTCGGTCGATCGCCACTTCGAGCTGTAGTTAATGGAAATCGCTTTTAACGATAAACGTCCATTATAATGGACATCTTGCCTCTTGATTCCCTGTCCTGCATTCGGTCAAGTCGAGGGGAAAGTGAAAACTAAAAGACTGGTCGCGCGTTGGTTAAAAAAAAAAAAAAAAAAAAAAAAAAGAAAGAAAGAGCAAAAAGAAACGCGCCGTCTCCTGACAAACTACGCAAGTTCTCGATTATCGGAATAAGAGACGAAATGCTAATTAATGTGCTCCGAAGCAGTATCTTGCGAGCGAAATCGAGCTCGTTGGTGCAGCCGCGCGTTAAAACATTTATCTCATTCATTAACAGTCAAACCGCCAGCTTTATTAATTGTAATCGCAGATTATAACGTCGGTGATAATAAACGCGATAACAACGATAATCACGTGCAATATATCTGTTGCGTAACGAACGTAACGGATGCGAGCACCGGTTAAGTGCACCGCTGATTCGCTTTGACGCGAAGATATTTTAACAATAGACATCAATTAACCTAGATACCCCGTTGCGAGATAAAATCATCGTAAAAAAAAGAAAAAGAAAAACCTCATCTCGATATCCCTTGCATCGTGATATTTTTATTGTCGTCTCACCGTCACGTAACGATATCCCGGAATTATATCGCTGCTTTTGCAGCAGTTGTAAAATGCGCTGTACCATGCACTCGATATTTTTTATCATTAAAGTGGACGGGACTGAGAAATTCGCGTAAAAATGAAACAATAGGTCAGAAATGCAGTAAAAAGTTTGAAGATAAATGTGACCATCAATCATTTGATAGAGCCGGTTAATCTATGCAAAAATGCCTCTCAATATTTTCGAGACATTGAATAATAAAGATTTGCAGATCCACGCAATTTAGTTGAATATTTCGCGAGCTTTCAAAATTTTTTTTTTATTTTTATAATTAAAAGATCTATGTCGGCGATGAAAGAATTTTTAGAATTTAGAAATTAGAATTTAGAAACAGCTCTTAATGTTTTACGGTTAGTTTTGACGTAAGTGATACTTCTTGTCATTTTGCAGACTTTGCATGTAAGCCTTTTGCAAGACTTACGGCCGGATTCATCAAGTTCCCTCAAGCAGATAACGGCCGTTTCATCAACGTCCGTTAACGCTGACGATTGTTGGAAACCGCACGATGGCTTTAACGAGGCACTAAAAATCGAATCCAATCTTTGTTAACGAGAACTTAAGGGAGATTAATGAAATCGGCTACTTTTTCTCATGGCCCATATTTTTATTCTTGAATACAAATCTAAACTTAATTTTCTATTTTTTTTTTTTTAACGTAACATTAACATTAATTTATCTAAGTTATCCAGAACGTTTTCAAGTACAGATCGCATTATGCGAAATAAATAGAAATATCCCTTCTCATTATACTTAATCTTCAGCAAGCGTAATTTTCAGTAACTAAATAAAAAGGAAGGAGAAAAATAAAGAAGATTAATTTTTATTATATTTATTAACAAAGAGGTAGATGCTGATTATATCAGACGAGCTTCTGCTCTTACTGGTAATGTAATTTTGTAGAATACCCAATTTAGATATCGAGGCAACGCGGAGAGTAATCTTTCTATCATCCTCTCGAGCAGATAACTACATCTCGTAAATAACCGCTAGGCACTAAGCTACGCAATTAACAGTTTCTATCTGATGACTTAATCGCGCGGGATTATTCGCTCAATTACAGTTTTAGACCTATGGCCAATAGGCCGGGTCGGTCGAATCCTGCGCTTAAAAATCTCCGCTAAATATGCACCGCGTTTAGTATTCCAGGGTAACGCACTCGAGCAACGAGCGACATCGCGTCGTTATTTGCTCAGCCATCGAACGGGAATAATCTCTCTAAACGCGGCGATAAGGATAATGGCATTCGACGCCTACAGTCGTCGTGGATGATTCACGTTGTTGTTGTCGCAAAATGCAGCGGCGGGCCGCGAACAGGTGCACGGGCATCGTATGATCGATACATTGCAATATTCACCGAGGAATTTTCTCGTAAAGAAAGATTTATTACATCGCCGTGAGATCGGGTCGACGCGGCTGCCGTAATTCCGAGGAATGCATTTTCAATCAGCCAGCCGGTGGCATTTCCGCGTTGCGGAGGCTCATTTAATATTGCTTCATCTATTATTGCCTCATCCGTACAGAAATATAGGTCGCGGCTTTAAAAGAAACATGCCACGAACCGAGCAAGTTAAATAAATGTAAATTTAATTTAATGACCAAGTGAAAAAGACGGTAAATAATGCAGAAGATACACGGCGGAAGGGGCAGCTGCGTTTAATTTTTCTGTGAAACCTTTTATTAGCTGCAAGCTTTGTCTATTAAATATTACGTAATGAGAATAAAATGAAAAATTTAATATCGAGAAAAATTTTTATTCCTTTTATTACGTTTTAAATGTCTGTGTTGAAAATGAAAAAGGAATTTAAAAAGGAATTAATTAATTAAACGTTCAACGTAAATGTAAACGAAATACTTACGGTGAAGTACAAGACGATTTTTTTCATTTTTTAATTTCACATTGATGTCACTGGCAATAAAAAAAATCTTGTAACTAAGTGAGCTTCTCAAGTGTATCTTTACGGGCTTTACGGATTATTGTCGTAGAAAATCACTCGAACGTCGGCTGCGAACTAAAAATATCTTTCATTCATAAATTTATTACGCCGCTGTCTCATCCACCGACGCGGGTTGCAAAATAAACTCGTTGCGTGGTACTAAGCAAAATGCATTCGTACAAAAATAGATTCGGACATTGCACAGTTAGGCTCGTCCGCGTGCAATTGCTTTCGAAGATCGCGTTAATATCGTCGGACGAACTTACCATTGACTTTTTAATTATCTGTCGAAGGAAATAAATGAGAAGAAAAAAAAAAGAAGGAGGAAAAGAAACGAGAAACACCAAAGCATTATTTTACATGCAAATAATTTAATTTAATTTTCGCCGAGCACGTTTGCCATTTCGCTCGTTTCTGCATTCGCGAAAGATGCGTAATTTACTGCCATTAATTTTATAATTCTTTAACACTCGCGCTTCACGGCGAAGTAATATGAGAATGTCGATTATCATTTTAATCTGGAAAAATTGAATTGTTACATTCGCCGTTTTATCATACCGTGCTTTAACTTTCAGATAAGGTGAATAATGCATACCCAGGAATAGCTTATCTGCATAGATATAGACGCGTGATTCCAGGAGCCGCCGCTGCGCGTTTCTTTTTAACTACGGGGATTTTAATATTAACTGAAAATTTCGATTAAACGTTGTCTTCCTCCCGCTATTGGAAATTGTCCGTCCGCGTCGAAGCTCTCGTCCCCAGTTATTCGCGATTCGCGCAAAGTGCAAGCCCCCTCGCGTGGCCCTCTCGATGTCGTAACGAAAATCTGCGCGCGCTTGATTCTAATTCGGGCGAGCATTAATCACGGGAACACTATCACGCTCACCTCTGTTACGTCGCTCCTGGCATCGAGATATAGTGGTGCAACAGCAATATCTCTGCGTGCAATTACAGCCGCCCGTCGTGCTTGTCCCGCGATGTATCTCGATGCCCATCACCTTTTCTCAGCCGGTTGGATGGGCCTCGTCACTACAGACACACGCACACAGACGTACATACCTCGTCTAAGATAGATGTGACGAACATTCTCGATAATGGACAGATAAGATGTCTTACAATTGTCAAAGCACTGTCGCTTGATTAAAATTAAAATACTATTTCGTCTCCTTCCCCTTCTCCTTCACTTGAGTCAGAGATAATTTATCTTTACCCCGGTGACGTAATTTCTTTTTTTATTTTAATACTTCCTCGCGCATAGGGCAGGTCGATATCAAGCGGGAAATCGCCATTCATAACGCGAGGCTGAAAATACGAGCGGGCAAAAGGTGCAAGAGAAGAATTTCGTGCCTGCAGCGGCGCAGCTCGTCTATTTCCATTGCGTGTAATTCGACGCAGACCTTCCTCCTCCCTTTCTTCTTGATAATTCCGTTTGCATCTATGCCTTCCTCCTCTTTCCTCGGCTACGTATGCCGTATTCTCGTAAGGAATCGAGGAACCCGGTTCTCTTTCGCGTCGAGTTTTCACTTTCACACGATTTCTAATCGAAGTTCAACGCCGCGTCATTCTCCTCCTCGCGTTGCATTCAAGGTGCGTCTACCACTCGTACCGCGAATCGTAGACGTAATTGCAGGACGACACACTTCCGGTCGGCTGCTACTGCGAATTACTGGGCTGCGCACCGTAGACTTCAGACTGCCGCTATCTTCTCTCACGGAGAAGTTGGTTGAACTTTAATTTTCCGCGTTCAACTTCCCGCATCTGCGATATCAATTAAGATGACGGTTGCGAACGTAACGAACGAATTTCGCTAACGATTCGCGCGAGTGTCAATCGATGTAACTTGTTAGCTGCAGCATCTGGCGGTTGTTATCTTCGATTGACGTCATATATAATTCCATTTCCGGTCTGTCTTTTTTTTTCCTCTCTTATCGTTATCAAATTTTTTTTTAAATTTTTTTATTTTTTGTTACGCTTTAGTGGCGTGATATAAATGTGAATAAAAAAAGAATTTTTACCGTCTAGTGATTTTAAATTAAACTTTTCTTAAAAAAAAAAGATAGAGACAGAAAAAATTCTTATCTAAAGTTGAATTTTTAAATTGTCAATACAATTTAGCGTTCTGAAGATAATTTTAGAATGCGTAAAGTATTCTCCGATAGGTCTTTGTTACGTAAAGCCTTACTAATTACTTCAACGAAGGGTACGTTTTTCTTCTTATACCGTGTCTTTTGTGGATGCCAATTTGGCAAATTGCTTTTATTTACCGCGAAAGTAACAAAATTAATTAGTATCTTTCCTGATTAATATGGAGCTGCGTGTCGCGACGTTGGCTCTCGGTTTCTTCCGTCGTCGCTGTATCCGTGATTAGCGACACGTCGCCGTCGCCGTCGCCGTCATCGTCGTCGTTGTCGGCCAGCGTCTATTTTCGCATGCTTCACTGGTCGATACTAGGCTAGATCCAATTACCGGTTGCCGTGGAATATCGTCTCGCACGTGGCTACGTTCGTCATACACGGGCACGCGTGCAAGGCACGCAGCTCGCGTTCGCGTAGCGATCGCGCGTAATACTTCCCATTAAATAACTAACAAAATTATTTAGTTAATGAAATGAGCCCATTAAATTATATCGAGTCACGTAAACGTTAAACGTATCACTGTATCACGAAACGAGTCGATAAAATCATTCATTAAAGAAATAATAATTATAATATTTAATTATACAGAGGCTTTTTAGTCAAAGAGACCTTTTATCTAAACTCGCGGCTGCAATTTAAATGTCATCTGCTCTTTAATTTTTCATTATCACGATCAACTAAATGTTAATAAAATATCTCTAATTATCCCGCACCGGGAAGAAATGTGCGACGCGTATATCGATTCTCGCGACGTTATTTCGCTTATGCCGCTTTCGAATTGAACGTGCGATGTTTAATGTCACTTATTTTAATGCATATTTTTGCATGTATAATATGTACTCGAGTCCGGAAGAAAGCGAGTAACGTTTCCTCGTGATCGACTCGCGTTTTATTGCCGATTGATATGTGAACGCCATTCGCGTTGCACGGTGTAACGGAAGGAGCGTGTTTTTGCTGTACACGCACACAACTATCGTATTTCGCACGCAAGCACGTTTCGCCGGCGTCAAAGCGAAAGCGCGAACGATATTTATCGACGATAAATCGCAAGATCCGACGAGACTCCGACCTTTTTATTCATCTCTTTTATTTTACTTTCCGCGTTTTTTTTTTCTTTTTTTTTTCGTTTTTCTCACACTTCGCCTGCGGATTTGCAAGTTTCGTGTCCATTATCTGCTTATACGATGGAACGGAACGCTCAACGGAAATAGACGACCGCGGAATTCGCGCGTATGCGTTAAAACGCGAAAATAGTATCTGGCATTTCGGGCAATAGTCGTGCCAGCGGTTTTAATCTTGAATTTTTTTTTCCTTGATCCAACGGACTCATTAATTAATTTAGGCACATATTTATGTCGATATATGTTTCGCGAGACGATTATTTTACCAGACAAATCATTGCTTATTTTTTTTTTCTTTTAATTTAATTCACCTACGGTTTGATACATTTTATTTTTAATATCTATTGAAGCGAACGCGTGTGTTTGGAGTTACTTAATGCACACTGCACGGCGCAGAAAGCCAGACTGCGTTCTGAGAAGGAAGCTGTTGGACATTCTAGCGCAGTCTATACAAATAGTAACCACGCGGTCTAAACGCTCGCTGAGAGCCGCGATAAACATAGGCGCGCCTGCCTGTGAACTAATTAAGCTCGCTTCCCCCGGTCGGGTGCAAATAAAAGTAAATGAGAAACCCAGCGGGGATCCGCGGGCCGTGATATATTTTCGCGATCGCCTTTGATAGACGTTATTCGCCGCGCTCGCGTTTCTATTTTCGAGGATGAATATGGACGGAGGGAGAGGTGAAGCGAGAGGGATCCCGTCGTCGATCTTCTCGCCGATTCGTCCGGCCGACCCGGCAAAAAGGTGCAGCGACCGTTATGTACGGTTATCCTCACCTTCGAGGAAGTAGGTTGGCTCCGCGAGCGTAAAAGCGCACACGTAGGTCCCGAGATGTGCCGCGCGAAAGACGAGAAGGACCGTCGACTTCTTGCGCCGTGAAATCGATTTTCCGTATCCCTCCAGTCGCCGACGAGATAGAGAGTCCGTGCACGTGAAATCACGACTGCGTGAGAATCGTCACGCAACGAAGTTGCCGATCCGAGGCGAAATGCAGGCTTTAAGGAAATTCGAGAGCGGAGGACGCGCGGGATGGACGCACGTGAGGCTTGGCAAGCAGACCTCGCGGCTTTGTAAATTAAGAAAATATATCGTTTGATAGAAATACATTTTAAAACTTCGCGTTATCTCGCTTTTTTTATACGTAGGAGATGGACTTTGCGCGATTTTTGACGTACCCGCGAGCATCGGCGCAGTTTACAATTTTCTCTTTATTGGCAATGATAGATGTTGACGTAAGTTTCTCCGTACGTTGGCCGTCATCTACGACGAATCTTCGTTACGACTTCCTGATGACGTCGCTCTCTGTGTACTTACCACCGGGCAAACTAGATCTAATGGCCTGTAGAGTCGATTCCGCGCGGTATTGTAATCCGTAATGCAATCAGTGAATGGCGTTATAACGGATTGTTACGTGGGGAACGAATAACCGGTGCCGACGTAGAGTTCGACTAAAAATCACAAGAGGGATTTCAGCGACGTCTTATTTCGTAGCGTAAAAACATCACCTACGTGGATGCGAAAAATCGCTTAAATTGGAAAAGAAAAAAAAAAGAAAAAAAAATTAGAAAACGTTAGTTGGAAAAATTAATGGAAAGAAAATTATTTCACCGCGATGCGCGGATGTGCGTCGACGTAATTTAATTGACGAACGAATCGCCACGGAACAACGCGGAGTTACCGCGCGTAGGAGTCTCGAGAAAAAAAAAAAGACAGAAAACTGCCCATCGTCGACTGAATTATTCGGGGGCCGCAGGCTTAATTCACGCTGACGGCGGCATCGCGGCGTTTGCGTAAATCCGGCGAGGGGATCGTTGCAAAATGCCTCGCGGCCGCGCACAAATATCGACTGCGTCCGCTGTTATCATTTAATAAGCACCAAGGCCGAATGCCGGGCCGCATGTGGCGTGAGTGCGCGACATCGCAGATGCTTCAAAGTCAAACTGTCCTCATGATTCATCCACGCTTCGATGCCATTTAAGGACCCGCTTTACGGTTTCTCTAACGTGTTCCACTCGGGGAACACGAGATTCTTTCTCCCGCACGCGACCTTGCTCCTCCCTGAAATTACTGCGACGTGCAGACGGTCTCGGCAGCGCACCGTCGTCTTGCCGAAAAAATTCGAGCGAAAAATAGTCTATATTTTTTTTTAAAGAACCTACCGTATCTCGCGGAAGTAAATCAAAAGAGAAATGGGTTAAATTAACTGCGTAAGCGGTACAGCCTTCCGTTTTTAATGGAATATATTGTATCCCAAGACCCGTTGATATCACGCAACGATGATTAATACGATGTCCGAGATAATTAACGTCTAGCGCAGTTACGATAGCGCGATATTCCTGACAGGCGCGTCTAATCAACGCTCATAAAATAAACCGCAAGGGGAAACCCTTGCATGTAGGTCCAGCCGCTGTTACAGCTCGGGCCATCGAACTTTCTTCCGCCGCATCGCAAGTGAATTTGCGTGTCAACGCGAAAAAAAAAAATTGTAGCGACTTTGTTCAATTTTTACTAAACACTGTGCACGTCGATTTAATATTTAAACCTTTTTTTTTATTTTTTTTAAACTGCGATTATGCAAGAAATAATAAAAAAAAAATATGTTAATATATTTACGTACATAAAATAAATACAAATGAGAGAGATATAAATTATTGCGTTAACGATCGAGTTACATCGTATTTTATTCGTGTTTCGTGAATCGTATTTAACGCCCTTTGGTCTTACACGTGGAACTAATGTCCGCACTAATTATTTTATAACGCTGCAGGATCAATACCACTTGCCAGGTGTCGGTGATCCTATTAAATCGAGTATCGAAACAAATAGATGCGCCACGGATTAACGCAAATTAGCACTTTGCCATTACGTCGACGAAACCCGTGTATCTCGTTCATTAAAATAACGAGCCTCGCGCACGCAATGTCTCCTTTGTTAAAATACATAATGTAATTAACGTGATCTTTTAATTGAAAATAAAAGAAAGTAAAATATTTCGACAGCCGAGGGTCAGGGATATGCCGATCTTTGAAATAATTTTTCCAGCTCCGTGAATATTTATTTATGCGAATAAAATTTTTATGAATCATTAACAACGGCGTCGTGACGCGGAAGCGCGATGTTAACGTGTTTAAATATAACTTTTGTAAAAAGAAACGCGCCAAGTTGCTCAACTGAGCGGATCTTCTTGCCGCTCATTGTAATTCTGATACCTGCAACGCGTGATTGCGTAATAATGATTCATTCGATGACACCACGCGGTGTCCTCGAAATAAAACGCCCCTCGTGAAGAACCATTTGCGTTACGGTAAACACACTTGACGTGCAGTTGCGAAATGTGCCGTTCTTTTAAGCCGGACGAGAGATTTGTCGCTCCATCAGCCAGGCTGATAACGTAATGATACTTCCGTCGCTGCTTTAAATGTATATGCACATAAATATTTAACGAGGATCAGTTCTGTCTTGAATTCTTACTTTTAAATAAAACGTTTTAAGTAAAACGTTCTATTTATTGTCTTATTTTTAACTAAATGCGATATGGTTAAATCGCGTTAAGAGATAATCGAAATATAGAGCGCTACATTTATAATGCAGCATAATGTTACAATATGTTCACGTTATTCCTTATTCGTTCTCTTCGTTTCAAACGACTGTCCTACATGCAATTATAAATTTCAATTATTCAGAGCCACATTGTATGGCGAGCTAAAATAGCATCGCAATGTAATTACAAATTAACGTCTGTTGTAAAGCTCTTTGCGGCCGGGCGCTGTTGTTTCAAATATTTAACGTGCGGTTGTAAATCTATCTCCACATTATGCAGCGTTATAAAACGTACAATTAACAAAGGATCTTTCGTACAAGAATCCCTTTGAGTCACGCGAGGAACTCTGTCGTGGAGCAGCAAGTTGTAATTGGGCCACCCTGAACACCTGTCATCAACCACTTAATCCTGAATCGCAAAGGAAAACGGGTTAGTGTAGAAAGTGTCAAAGGAAAATGTGGGTTAGTAAAACAATGCATCGCGACGTATTAAATTGAATCACAGTAAGCCGCGTCTCATTTTCCAATTTTCCTCACGTTTGGAAAGGCAACGATATTCATTTGACGCTCGGTAAAATAAGTTTTCGTTAATAAAAATATAACGGGAAATGTAAAAATTATTTTCTACTTTCGTTAAATTAATATTTGAATTAATAGCTAATTAGTATGGTATGTATACGATATTTTTTTTTTTTTTTTTTTTTAAATAAAAGAACATAGGAATTCTCGTTTTTTTTTTATCATTAAATTATAATCGCAATTAATGATCGATGTTGCAAAAGAGAATGATTCATAAACGGTGCTCAAATAATTATGTGACGGACGTTTTCACTTTCCACGTGTTGGCCTTCGGATGAAAATATGCGGTCCAAGCTCACCATAGCCTCGGGATAATTTGCTCATAATGCGCATTTATAATGTTCCGTCATCTTTTGTGGGTGTGTAGCTTGACGATTTTTTTTTTTTTTCGTCTTAAAAGATGGTAACATTCATTGGCAGTTTAACGTTGTTGCGTAACGCGTTCGGTACAGGGTAATTTCACGTGAAACTCTTCTCAATGCGTGACGATATCGGAGATGGAGTTTCTTAAATGTGTTGCTCAGTAAAAGATTTCTGGCTCGAAAATATTAACGAAATTTGCTGGCCACGGCAAAGTTATAAGCTGTCGCTAAAAATTATACGTATGTATAGAACATAAAACGTAAACCATGAATGTTTAATTCTCTATCTTAAAAAGTTAATAATTTTTTTTTTTTTTTTTTTTTCTTTACAAGTTTATCTATCAATTAAACGTCCGCCAGGTTTGCAAAAGTGTTGCTTGTCTTCTGATTCGTTCGAGCGATATTTTTATTGCGTTACAGGCATTAACTCTGAACGACTGGTGACATCGAATGACCTCTTTTTCTTGTATTCGTTGCAGGGGTGCTGGAGATGGCGGCTACCGAGAGCACGATCCGATTTAGCGGCCACACATTGGACAAGGCGACGAAGGCCAAGGTGAGTACGAGTTTAGTCTCAACCCGGTTTTTCCACATTGGAATTAATCACGCCGCGATACTCGAATTACGAAAATTTCCGCTTAATTTGAAACAGTTCTTGCTTAATAGCCACGTACGCTTTCCTGAGAAAAGAATTACTAAAAGTTAGCCAACTCTTTCCGCTAATTACGTATAATGCTAATTGCTGCACAATTATTGCTCAACATATGTCGGCGTTGCCAACGATGTCTCGATAATAATTTCGTTAATAATAATTTGTAACCATTTAAAAAAAAAAAAAAAAAAAAGAAAAAAGAAAAAGTTTGTCTATGTCGGCGTACATACTCGAGCTTTTTGACAAAAGAGAGTTTCTACTAGTTTAGAGAACTGTGAAAAAGTTGAGAAAATTAGGAACGGAGTAAATTGCAAAAAATTTCTGGAATTTACGACTCCGCTCGACGAAAATAAGATTGTAAATTATATATAATTTACAATATTTATTATCCGTGTGTTAAAGAAAGAGAAGCTTTATACAATTATAAATAATTATTAAATATTACCTAATAAGAATAATCAAACGTGAATTTTCGTCATTTGTATCACTTTCGTTTTACTTTGCACTCACTTATTTTTTTAATTTTTTAAAATTATTTTAATTTCCATCGTAATTACAAGTACTCACGGGAGGCAGAAATATAATTAAAGTAGAATTTTCATTCGCAGTTGTAATTTTAATTTAGAAAGATAGCAATTTGCTCGGGAAAATTTAGGAATTTATCTCAGGCTCCCGGCTCCGTGTGGCTGCTTCGACGGGAAGTAAAGTCTTGCCGTGGCGAGCGCGAACCTGATCTGAAGCGAACGTAATAATCGCGCCGGGCCGCGGTAACACCAGCGGAAGTGGTTTTGTCGCGCGCGAGATAAAACGTTATCGATCACATTACGCCGAGCTCTCGAGCGGACGACATCGCGCGAAGGAAAGGATCGGCGCGAGGTTGATTATATGGGAAGATAATCGGTGCATCGGGTTTTGCCATTTGCAGGTAACGCTGGAGAACTACTACAGCAATCTGATAGCGCAGCATATCGAGCGGAAGCAGAGGCTGGCGAAGCTCGAGGAGTCCCTCAAGGATGAGGGTCTCTCGGAGCAGCAAAAGCAGGAGAAAAGGCTGCAGCATGCTCAAAAGGAGACAGAGTTCCTCCGGTTGAAGCGATCCAGGCTTGGCGTTGAAGATTTTGAGCCTCTCAAAGTCATCGGCAGAGGAGCATTTGGCGAGGTGAGACTCGATAGCCGACGTAGAGCGAGCTAATGAGCTAGCGAATTAGGATGGTTTCGTGTTGGTCTTGGTATTAAGTTTATTCGCGTTAATTTCGCCGCGGTTTAATACGAGGAATTATGAAGCAGAGCTTCATTCGCGATGTAACAAGAGCGGAGAATCCCGATGTCGTAATCGACGTATATATCTTGTCTCTCGAAATATAAAATATTATAATTTCATGAATTCGTTCTCGTTTCGCCAAGAAATGTAAATTTTTAATACAATTTTATAAGAGACAATTTTTTTTTAATTTTATTTAAATGATATCTTAAACGACACGTAAATTATTTATAGTTCGTGCTGCGATTTAATGTTAAAAACGAAGATTGACTTGTGCTTCGTAGTTGTAATAATTACGATAATAACGGAAATACGCGAAAGAGTCTCAGGCGGTAGTCACGTCCAGGAGAGAGCGAAATTTTCTCATTACTTCTCAGAAGAAGTAGCGTTTCGCCTCGCTTCGCGGAGCAAGTGGAATCCTTTTCGTAAAGTTTAAGATTAGAACGGCTTTTAATCGCTAGTGACGGAAGTCCGCTGGTATTTTTACTCACAAAGCGCTTACTCTGTGAAATAAAAATTATTTAAAAAAAAATATTTTAACAGGTACGACTAGTGCAGAAGAAGGACACTGGACACGTGTACGCGATGAAGATCCTCCGAAAAGCGGACATGCTCGAAAAGGAGCAAGTCGCGCACGTCAGAGCAGAGAGGGACGTTCTCGTGGAAGCGGACCATCAGTGGGTCGTGAAGATGTACTACAGTTTCCAGGATCCTATAAATCTCTATCTGATAATGGAGTTTCTTCCTGGCGGTAAGTCTCGCGTATCGATTTTTTGGTGACAAGCTGAAAATGAAAGCACCTACTTCTCGGCATCGCAAATAATTCGAACGGTATGAATTACAGGTGACATGATGACGTTACTTATGAAAAAGGACACGCTTTCCGAGGAGTGCACGCAATTTTATATTTCCGAAACGGCGTTAGCGATTGACTCCATACACAAATTAGGTTTTATTCATAGGTACGTACGTCGCGGTCAAGATAAATAACGCATGTTTTGTGGCCTTAACTAAAGTTTAACTGCATTACATTTTACAGAGACATCAAGCCAGACAACCTGTTGCTGGACGCAAGGGGCCACATAAAACTATCTGATTTCGGGCTGTGCACGGGTTTGAAAAAATCACATAGGACTGATTTTTACCGAGACCTGAGTCAAGCGAAACCTTCTGATTTCAGTGAGTAAACTATCGTTTCTCAAAGAGAATATATTTACGTAATGTCGGTTTATGATTTATCTAATGCCTCGTCTGTTTCTCGCACAGTGACATCATGCGGGAGTGGAAGCGGTGGCGCGATGGACAGCAAAAGGAGAGCTGAGAGTTGGAAGAGAAACAGGAGAGCGCTGGCTTACAGCACGGTAGGTACTCCAGACTACATCGCGCCGGAAGTATTTCTGCAAACAGGTTACGGACCGGCTTGCGATTGCTGGTCTTTGGGAGTTATAATGTACGAGATGCTTATAGGTACGTTACCTCTTACATTTTCTTGTCTAAACTTATTTGTGAAAGATCAAAGTTAAATAATAACACAACTATTTCAGGATATCCACCGTTCTGCAGTGAGAATCCGCAGGAAACGTATAGAAAAGTAATGAACTGGCGAGAAACGTTAGTGTTTCCACCGGAAGTTCCCATCAGCGAAGAGGCTAAAGATACCATTATCAGATTTTGCTGCGAAGCTGATAGAAGATTAGGTGGAATTTTATTTCGAGATTATTAAAATAAAAAATGCATTTCTTTCACAGAAATAAATTTAATTGTGTAATTTGATTTTATTACAATTATTCCGTAGGAGCGCAAAGGGGTATCGAAGAGCTCAAGTTAGCGCCCTTCTTCCGCGGTGTCGACTGGGAGCATATCAGGGAAAGACCAGCCGCCATACCGGTCGAGGTGCGTTCCATCGATGACACGTCAAACTTTGACGAATTTCCGGACGTAAAATTGGAGATACGTACGTATTTTATATATATATTATTACTACGATTCGATGTCTAGAACACGTGCTTTATTTCTTTTTTTTGGGGGGCTTTATTACAGCATCCGCGCCAATGCCACAGGACGGTGAAGTAATATACAAGGATTGGGTATTTATTAATTACACCTTCAAGCGCTTCGAGGGTCTGACACAACGGGGCACACCGACCAAGAAATAGCAACCCCTCACTTCCTGCTCGATCAACAACGCCGTCGCTAATCAGCAGCCAGCTGACGTGATCGAAATTCCGGCCTTGGTACATCATCCTCATCCACCGTCGTCGACGGCAATGGTGTCACGTACAACGGACGGTTGATCTGTCTTTTTGGCGCGGTTCAAGTATCGAACACAAGTCATTATTTGTATATATGTGATGACTGTGGATTGTTGGAAATTACACGCGGCGTCAATCATGAATATCGACGGGCGTGAGCAACGCACGGTCAATCAAGTAAACGGATGGACGGATGTGGGAGAGCATAACGATAAAGGTGCACAATACACGAATGTCGTACGCCCAACGCGTGCGTCGATAACACGTGATAGGGGTGTTACGAGAGAAGTCTTTCGTTGTGTAACTCACGGTGTGACCCTCGTATGTATCCCCGTTGAGATGCGATATTCTTTACTCTTGTCGTGCCGCGGAGGAGACGTTTTGTGCGAAGCATAGCATAATAAGCTCTCTGTGGTAATGGTATTAAATGGAAATGATCGGAGAGAGCCTCGGTGCCACGATTCTCACGTACTTCTTATTTATCTATACGATGCGCGTGTCAGTAAAATTTTATCTCGTGAAATACATTTGTCAACGTTCGGTTAAGCTCTTGAATTAAGCTCTCTTTTTTTTTTCTTTTTTTTTTGGAGTTTTTTTTTGTTTGTTCAAACGTTGTATTTATAATTAACTCTCTGTGATATATAAAGTTGTTAAAAATATCTGCTATCTTCAGACCTTTTTGTCTGTTAGTGGATGCTACGCTTTTATTGGTGTTGTACATATATGTGATTAATCGTATTTCGATATGTCTTGAAAATTTAAAAATTGTTGTGATGAAAATTTTGTAATATGTATTTTTGTGCTGGTTTTGAGAGCTTAGATTCGTTCACGAAACTAGGAGAATTAGTGACACAAGTTAATGACACACGTGCAAAGTTTTTCATATTAAAAAATATATATATTTTACATATTTTACGATGACATTTTGTGATGATTTCAACATTGTGTAACAGTACACACTTTTGGTACCGGGACTCTCTTTTTTTCTTTATCTCTCTTTCTCTTGTAAGGCAATAATACAACATTTAGCCGTGTCTGAATACACGATGAAGAATGCTAGGCTTTAAAAGATACCGTAAAAAGGCGTAAGAAAGGAGAAAGAAAGATTACACTTGTAAGATTCAGGGCTCCTTCGTTGCCTTATTAAGGTTCCTAACAGACAGCCCAACAAACCCGTACGTTTAAACGAAAGAGATGAGCCAGACATGCCACTTGTTCAATGGAAAATGGTGAGGAAATAAGGCAGTGTGTTACGACGTATGTATAGAAAATCGTGCACACTTACACACGCCCGTGTATTTTAACACTTGATGGAACCGAATACCTTTTCTTTCAATCGCACTGTGAACAATTTTACGATATACATTTCGTAGTTTTGCTGACAACCAGGGCACCTTGGTAATAAAATAGCGTAAAATAACGATAAAGACTAGGTAACATTTAAGATAACATACATACACACAGAAGTACCTATACGTTAAACAAAGAAAATGCACGCGTGCGCATTCGAAACGGAATTACATTTTGGATAATATAATACATGTATAAAACAAAAGTTCTCAACGCTCCTTCCACGTGACGTTCCGGCGTGTCTCCACTTAATAATCATGTAATCACGCTGTACTGTACATTCGACGAAGAGATTAGTTTCATACGACTACTCCGCCTGCGTATCTTAATACCATTTATCGAAAAAAAAAGTCTCCAGGTAGTTTAAATAAAGCAGAGAGCGCCTAGATTACGGTGTATTACCCGTTAAGTCAGTAATTTAAACGAAGAGAAAAAAGAAAGGAGAAAATCACCCTCGAATGAAACTAGTAGAAAAAAAAAAGAAAAAAAAAGGTGAAAACTATTTTCTGCACTATTACTAGGAGTTAAATCGACGAGTGTAACGTAAGCGGGAAAGTTAGATTAGGAAGTTACAGAATATTTTTAGTCTCTCCTTGTCGCCATTGAATACAGATGCTCTGACGTCCATGCTACTAAGAAAAGAAAATTAAAAACGAAGAAGTGATCACAATTTATTTATTTAAAGAGAAAGTCTAAATAAATGATACAACAATAGCCACGAGATGCCTTCGACGCAACAAGTTTCGGTGCCCTGGAACAGTGCATATATAAATATATAAGAATATATGTAAAAAAAGTATATATATATACGTATATATACACGTACATACGTATACATATATATACATACATATAGATACCTTTTAGTAAAGAGAGAGAGAAGTGTAACATGCGCTAAATTTAGGTGTTGAATTATAGGTGTGTTCTGAATTTGAAGTCGGGTGAGTGTACAATTATTTCCTCTTTTCTTTTTTTTTTTCTTTTTCTTTCGAACACGAGAAAGGGAACGAGCGTATTATAATATAACGGAATTGTGACGAAATGTATGTACGCACGTATCGAGTTATAACGCATTTGATGTAAAACGTAATTTTGAGAACACGTGAGAAGGAAATCTCCAAGTAGACTTAACGGTATTGATTGTCGATGTACACTGTAAATACTGACGAGGCAACTAAATATGATTAAGAGGCAGTTTGAGCTCCGTTTCATTGGTTACCGCTGTACTGCCATCCTCGACTCTTTATTATTGTATATCGCGCATGATGAATCGCATTACGGGTGTGTTAAACGTACGGTGTATCATCCAGTTTCACGTTTTTGCTCGTGTTTACGATAGTGTTCTTATCATTGTACGAATACTGATTAGTTGTTAATTTTATGGTTAATTTAAATGAAAGCAACCCGCGATAGATCTCTCCTAGCTAATTCGTACTAATTAGTCGTTAAGTTACTCCCTTCGGCGAGGAGACTTTCATTTCCTTTATTGTTTCTTCCTTTTTTTTTTTTTTTTTTCTCTCGTCGAACAGGAATTCGCTTCCGATGATTACACGTCCAGATGTTTCGCTTCCCACATTCACGTCTTCTGTCTTATCGTAGCCGTCATCTTTTCGTGTTGGTTCATATGATTCTTTTCTGTCGCGATAATGTAGAATTCTCGGATTACGCAATACCATATCTACGATTAATTACACTCACACGCTCGTATTTCACGCAAATTGTTAGGCGTGTGAGTAACTTGTATCGTCTCGATGCGCATTGCTGAAGAAAAAAAAAAAGAAACCGAAATAATATCAGCGCTACTTTCACTCGCGAGTAACGGAATCAAGTACGTGTGTTGCGACAATCGTGCGAACCGGACGAGTTTCTTATTCGGGGATACCGAGTGTTGTTATCAGTCACTATAACTGCGCAAATATTCCGCGGCTTTGATTTATCACGTTATCGCTTTGTACAGTGATTTAGCTGAATTTTATAAGTCGGACTTAGCGTATCGTAATTAAGTACAAGTTTTTCATGAATTAATCCCATTCAAGCGTAGCGATAATAAAACCCTTGGATATGGCCAGTCCCCGCGCGCCGTAAGTTAGAGGTGACTAGATAACATCGTCGTGATACAAGCAAGTGCAATGATTCTGCAGGGGTTATATTGAATTTTTTAATGGTTGATTTTTAATGTAAGATAAAACATTACGGAAATAATCCTAGTTTCTGAGAATGTTTGGAGAGTTTGTATGTATGTCTTGGATGAACATATAATTTACGAAACGATTAATCTATAAAGAAGCCAAACGCTTATTTATCTCTTGTAATGTAAAAGGCACGTAATCATTTATGCCGTTACATTCTTTAATAAAAATAGTAAAGTATATCCGAAATACATCCATATATCCGATTATATCTTATTAATAAATACATTATTATTATTACTGTAATTAATACGGTTGATTTGTGCTTCTTTGATTTTTATTACAAATATAATTAAATTAGATTTAATAATTTAAAAAAAGAAAAACTATTGTTAGACTTTATTTTTTATATGTATTATATTAGAAACTATTTTCTTAAATTGAATATCACTGTATTCTTTCTTTTGAAATATTTCAAAAACCGATTTCGACCAAAAAATTAAAAGAATATATAAAAAAAATATAAAGGCGAACGCATCATCATTGCACTCGATTGTATGAAGATCGAATTTGTGGAATAAACTTGTAGAGCATGATTTGTCTGTCCGGTTGTTTTGTATGCGATGTTAATCTTATAAGATTTGCAATTTTATTTGAAAACCATCGTTGGCTATTTGTTTCAAGAACGGACGGAGAAGACCAGAACCCGAATTATACACGCGGACAGCCGAGGTATATCGAGAGCGGATATTTTATAGTAGGCTTGTGATTATAAACCGAGGAATTATTGTCGAATGGTCCGAGTTAAACAAAACAAAAAAATAAAATAAAATAAAAAAAAAAAAAAAAACAAAACGATGTATAAAAAAAAGAGAAATATTGCTTTCCACACGCAGAATATACTATTGTAATTATGTCGTTAATAAATTGTTTTTTATTTTAATTGTCGCAAACGGTACCGATGCATTTCCTGCATGACGTTCCAATAATTTCTAGCGTGGGACTCTGGTGACGAAGACGCAATCCTGAAAAGAAGAAAAGCGTTATTTATGGTAAAGATAGGTATGCGGCACGCAACAGCACGCAACAATACGCATACTTACAACACGAACGTGACTGCTTCTGCAGTAATGGTAATTTCATCTTTGGCTGCTACTGACATCTTCAATCGAGTTTTGGCCTCCAGTTCACAGCGTCTCGCCGAGATGATGGCGTTAGTAGTTTGAATTGGAGATGACGCACGAATAATTATTTAATTACTCGAATTTTTGATACGTTTAAACACGTATCAATAAATAATTAATCTCGAGCATCTCCATAAAAATTCCTTGTATACCATAGCTGCTTGCTTCATTGCATAATTTATAACCTACAAAGCAGTCAATGTTTTATCATTTTCAATAGTAATGTTTTATGTTATATGAATAAGAATATTAATTATAATTACGTTGTTAGACGTTGAAAAACATCTCGGTGACTTTTTTTCATGAAACAGCGGCGGCCCATTGTCGTTTGCGTTATATATCTTTAGAATCGCAGGAACTTTGACAGGCTCTTCATGCTCGAGGCAACGGGAACGAGTGTTCGATGTGAGGAACCTCGCCTCGGAGGTTAGATGGCACGGCGACATGTACAAATCGTACGATTATGCGAGTCGTGACACGGGCGCGCGCCGACGGTTGACTCTTGAGAAAATGCGATTGGATTGATCCCGGTGATGTATCACCGTCCATTTCCACGCGAGCACTCCTTCCCTTCGCCAGCCACGCGAACCGAAAGCGAATTCTTTGCAACCGCAGAAAATTTACATGTATTGTATTCGCATGTTGCGTTCGCCTCTCGCTCTGAAAGATTAAACCGTACTTGCATATTACGTTTGACAAATGTAACACTCTGACACAAGCTCGAGCCAAGTATTTCCCGAAGGATTAGCTCGACGTGTTAGAAATTGAAAGAAAATTAATATTTGATACTTACAGTTACACGTTTTACGATGAGAGGAAGCTGGATAAAAAAGACTCGGAACTCCCTTGATCTGTTTCCGATTTTTATTTTTAAGTCCAAAGTTACACAGTCATTTAAGTGTATGTGAAACGCGAGACGATTTAATTAACGTGTCCAGGCAAAGACGGTCTTCGTGATTTTCCCTTTCCTCACCCCGCGCTACACCCCCGACAACCAGTGATCGCGATCGGGCCACGTCGTCGGCGCTCGGCGAAGGTCGAGGAGTACTAGAAGATCATGCTAGAGCACCTGAGCGCACCGACCAATCACAGCGCTCCGTGATCGCCTGATCGCATGGGGTCTACGCGACTCATCTGCACGGACCAAGAAGGTACGCCAGCCACATGCAGCACGTCGGTTCTCGAGACGAAGACGTCGAGGCATCTGAGGGTGTTCTCTCAGCGCGTATCATCGTGCATCTATGTCCCGCCTCACCCTGAGGACCCCTATGAACCGCAGTATCTCGCACGAGACACCACTGTTGTCCATTCGCCGACACCCGACTGGACAGAGGTGAATGATCACACTCTTTATTCTCCCGGAATCGCATACTTGTGGTCGGGCGACGATACGCGAGCATCGAAGCTGCAGCATTCGCGATTGAAAACCTTACAGGAACTTTAATTCTAGATCAAAGCTGAGAGCACGAGACCTGCACCTCGCCCGTCTTCGTCGTCGCGGCCGAGATTCTCGTCCCGTCTCGAGCAAGAGATCTTTGAGGACCTCGAGGAAGACGCGGGGACGTTTCACGTCGCGGCCCCGTCTCGTTCGTCGCTTGACGCGAGGAGACTCTGACCAGGCTTGACGTCGTAGCCAGTTGCTCGTATCGAGATCGAGGACGACTCAAGTAAAGACTCGATAAAGGTAAGCACGAATATCGGGAAGGTAGATTTATACAACGAGTGATCGTCGCGCTTCTTAATTTTATTCGTAAGAAGGATCTCGCTGTAGGCGCGGAGAGCGCGGGGAGTCGGGGGGACGGTGTGCAATAGTTGCGCTAGCGTTAGAATGTGTGTCCGGTCACCCGGCATCAAAATACGCACGCGGTACGATAAACAAAACGCGCTCAACAAGACATTGAACAGGACATATTCTAATTGCAAGTCTTCTGTTTCAGGTAAAACTACCATTGAAGGAGGAGCAGCCCGACATCCCGCAGACACCCTGAGAGGAGGAGGAGGCCCAGGAAGGGTATCCTGCCCCGGCGGAGCAACCCATGGGTATATATCAATTTTTTCTTTGGATTTTTAATAACGTTTTTTAATTTTTTCATTTAATTAAATTTTATATCTACTAAATAATTGTTTTATTTTTTTGTTTCAGGTCAAGAGAAACTCCGCTGCGTCGCATCGCTCAGTGCCGCACGCCGATTCGAAATTATACGAACTGCAGCCGGTTCGTCGGTCGTTCGGGGCTGCCGATAGTTACCGGGCGTTTTTTTACGATTCTCTTTAATTCGGGAGTGTCGAAAAATTTGTTCAGTAATTTTCGCGATTGTAGCTTCACCCGGACGCGTTCGCGAGTTACTTGTGCGCGGAAGGATGGCTCGTCACGTCCCACCTGAGAGGAGGAACAGGCCCAGGATGGGTATCCTGCCTCAGCGGAGCAACTCATAGGTAAGGATCAACTTAAAGAATTATTAAAGAATTAAATACATCTGCATAATTTTTTTTGTTTAATCATTAACTCTTTATTTTTAACATGTCTACATTAATATTGTTATTTTATGTTACAGCCACCGCCTGAATTCAACAACTCCGCTGAAGCTCATGCAGATCGGTGAGTCGCATGCTTTTTTTTCGTAGTTTGAAATCGAATCCCTTGAACCGATAACACGTCGCCGATTATATTACTCTACTACTTTGGCTCACTTCGCGACTACGAGAATAGGTTTAATTTGTATTATTAAATAATTGTACGGCATCGCTGGCTTCTCGGTGACACGTGAGTCTCCGTTCTCGTTTCTTTCGGCGAACAGTCAAGTAGGATCTTCGGCGATTCGCATAGTAAAACTCGTTCCCTCGCCCTGAAAATCCGCCGAGTTCGACGGGATACGCCCGGCGCGACGGCGGCAAGAGTGCCGCGAGAAATAATTAGTTTTGCAACTATGACGCACGCCTGCGATCGCGCACGCATACGGGCACGCACGAACGCATGCACTCACGCACGCATCCGCGGGACGCATGGCAGGAGAATGGTTATCACGGGGCTGTGATTGGTATTGCCCTATGACCTCCGTCGAGCCACGGCTCCGCCTCTCACTTACGCACCGACACGCACGCATTAAAAGCGGGCCTTCTTTGCGTACATAAGCGAGCGTGGCTAACGTACGCTCGCGCTTGGTCGTCGTATCGTGATGGCGTCCGCGTTTTACGCGAGCCAAGACACCAATCGAGAACCCGAGGGAACAGAAAACGCGTCGGTTTTATTAATACTAATTTTTTTTTTTTTAATTATATTCGTAGCACCACGATACGCGTCGCGATCGCGCCTGAAATATTACACATAGAGAAGCTCTCTTGTCTAAGCGCTAAAAATACGTTAATCTTCAATCGCGTAACCGGATCAACCAGTTCCTGGCTCGCGTCCGCTAATTAAAGTTTCGACGTAATTATAAATATTTGTCGATTTTGTATCGATTATAGCTGAAAGACGGCTAGGTGCCCGTCGTCGTCCGCGGTTATCGTCGTTGTTAATGACATTCTTGGATAATTGAAGGCAACCGGCACGTTTCGTAATGTGACCGTCGTGGTGGGAATTATTAGAACGGGAATTATTAGCGTTCCAGCACTCATTGGTGTTGGTTCTCTTCCATCGACCTCGTTAATTAAGCCGGGCTAAAAGTCTCGGTGGACTCTAAACGAGCTATGACAATCGCTCGATTTGGCATTCCGATTCTCGCATGATTCACCGCACGCTTATAGCCGCCGAGGGCTTAATTGAGAGCTCGGCGGATGAAAATTATGCTCTTTGTGTATTAGTCCGTTACTTGGATCTCCCGGCCTGCGCGTTCAGTAATTCTTACGTTCAATGATACATGAAAGCATCGGCAAATATGTCGTCGCATATTCAGATCCCAGAGTGCCACTTAAACATTCGGAGCGTACGAAGATTCGAAAGAATCTGCAGATATAACTTGAAATTTTTATAACACACAAAATATATAGTAAATGTAGTAATGCAGCATATTATTATTTTTTTTTTAATTAATACAATAATGAAATTTTATTTTTTAACAATTTAATCGATTTCAAACAAGCTATTAAATATATGTACATACTTGATGGGATACGTGACGAAACATTTGTCGCGTTAATATGAGAAAGGAATTTTCTACGCGGAAATTTTGTCGTGAAAAATGACTTCGGCGAACGCGGAGAGATTTGGATACGGCTCACTCGTAGTTAAAGGGTTAATCGAGGTCGGCGCGATCGATTCCTACTCGTGCAATTTATTTTCTCGTGGGTTACGCAACGGCATCCACCGGCATCCTCGATGCCGATGCTTTCTCGCTCGATCGCCGGAGAATCGAAAACACCACGCTACGCCCTCCATCATACGTCCTTAGAGGAAATTATCGTTCCTCGGTGCAACATTGCGGATATTAACTTACCGGCATCGGCTGTAATTTGCGATCGTTCCGTTACCGCGATGATTATTTCGCGGATCTCTCGCGAGCGGTTTTAAAATTCCGTATCGTTGCTATCTCGCCGGCGGCCGGCGGTGCGATCGCTCGATTTACACTATTTTATATTCTGTCGCTATTTCCGCTCGTGCCCCGCGGTTTCCATTTAATCATAACAGATTGCGAAATCAATCGAGATATCTAGGACAATAACATCCGGCTTTTGAATGAATCTGGATTAAATGAACAATTGAACGGCGAATATCCACGTGTATCGCCTGTTAATTCATTTCGAATACGTTTAACATGTAAAAATCGGGCATACGCACATATGCAAATGCAAAGTCATCAAGACTTGCGTACGCGTACGCAGCTAAAATTATTTTGATACCGATATCTGCCTTAAAATGTATCGAAGTTATTAAAGATTGGACTATTTAAAGAAAAAGAGAGAGGAAAAAAAAATTAAGTCTTAAATTAATCAGCGGATAATCGAATAAAACGAATTGACGAAACGCATGATTCGATGAGCACGTATGAGTCCGGGGAGAATCGACGCGTAGGTGGCGAAACGGCAATTGAAACATAACAAACGCACATTACTCCAACAAGAAACGGAAGGCAGCGGCCGCGGTTCTCCGGTGAACTTCCCTTTGACTTCTTTGATCCTATGCGCGAGTGCGTACCGCCGTCGGATATTGTCGTTAAGACCTTACCGTCTCAATCGCGCGTATAAGTTCAGTCCTTGTTTCGGCACGAATCATTTTTTTTTTTTTTCTTTCGACGGAAGGGAACTTTCTTACGGTCCACTTTTTACTCCTTTTAAAAATGCGACACCAAATTGCTTCTCCGTATTATTATTTTGTACTTTATTTTTTTATTTTACATTTCTTTTGAGGCAATATTAAAACTTCCTTCTTCGGTTTTATCAAGTTTACACTGCCGAACTAAGTCGCCTCGTGATTTTTACCGAAATATCGCGGACGCGGACGGATTTTCCCACCGCGACAGCGTGTCCAATTAAATGAGATGCATCGTAATCGGTGTTTTCAGTATTCGTTATCTCAAAGCGATTAGACGAGATACGTAAAAACGGCTGTTTACTTCGCATTACCAGTGATGCAATACCGGGTCACGCTATGCCACGCCGACAATACTCCGTTACAGCGACGAGCGTATCGTGCTTTACGGCTCCGTATCTTTTAATGCCGTAAATTCGTTGAATCGATCTCGATCCGTGGATCATCGTTTTCGCAATATGCGGAAGTCACATGTCGCGGGATATATCAACGAAATCATAAATCACTAAAGAAAGAAATACATAAATCCATTAGTTTATACGAATTATATACGAGCATATGATTGCGCTCCACTTTATTTCCAAAACATATAAATTATATATAAAATTAGATCTTTTTTTTTTTTTTTCATTTACAAACGTGATGAAATCTTCATTATCAAAGTCAGAGAGAAGCGAACGATACAAAAAGATAAACGAGCCAAATTTCTAACGATAGAATCATTACTTATACTTATATCTTAACCCTTACAGTCGACGTTTTCGGCAAGGTAACACCGCGGATTTATCAAATTAACAATTTACTTAAAAAAAACTCGCGAGTCTCCGTTATATCAAATAAATTTCTTTTTATATTAATTCAAACTTTTTATCAAACGCCACACACACAAACGTCTCGACATAAAGTCATCTTCGGAAAGCAAAAAACATCACGTAACATTGTTTTTTTATCAATAATAAAAAAAAAACTTAATTTCTTTTAGATTTAAGTGTAACAAAGATAGTTAAATAACGTCTCGCGCGCAGCCGAGATGCGTAGATGCCGCGATCGCGGAGGAACCGCGCGAGGAAAAGATGCGATTTCTCGTGCGGTTTCTTCGCGGGAGACGCGAGATAGGGATGGACTTCATTCATGGGGGGGAAAATCCATTGACTCGCGGCCCCGATTGTTCCGTCGGATGCACCGCGGGCGGCCGGGCGCGACGCCGCGGCTTCCAGGAAATTCATTATCTCTCGCGCGAGAGATCCTCCGCTCTCTTGCACTTTCGGCTGGCGGCGGGCGAGAGAAATGGGCGGGCGGGACGGAGGGCGCCGCGCCGTTAAAATTATATCGCCGGAGGAGAGAAGCCCTCCGCCCGCGAGATATAATAAGGTCAGACGCCGAGGTTATCGCCGGGGTTGACCGTATCTTTCTTTCTCTCTTTCTCCCTCCTCCGCTCGCCTCGCGAGGGAAACGATAAAACGGAAATATATAGCGAACGCGGCCATCGCTGGTGCCGCTGGAACCGTACCAAATCCTCCGTCGCATCCTCTACCTTCCATCCTTTCGGAGTTGCTCGCGTGAACCCCCGACACCGTTGATCGCTGCCCTCGCCGTTTAGTCTCCTCCGTTCTTAGGTCGTACTTTCATAAGCGAATTTTAATTTTCTCCCGTTCTGTTTCTCTTCTCCACATTCGTATACGTTTATGTAGTTTCGTTACTTTTTATCTTTGATATTTTTTTTTTTTTTATTATGGGAAATAGATCTTTTTAAATTACGTAATAAATTGTTATAATATATTTGTGCCGAGTAGAAAGAAATCGAGTCTTTTAGTCAAATATGCGAGGAGAGAAAAAAGAAAAATTTCGAAAAAGTCAAGAAGCTTTATCAAGTAAAGTGTGAAGACGTTTAAATACATTACTGCGTGTTTTTTTTTTTTTTATAGATAATATTTTAGACTTTTTTTTCTATTTCTAATACTGATAATTTTCTAATGCTCGGTATTTCGAAAGCGATCGTTCTTAGAAGGCGAAGCGTTTCACAACGGTACACGCACGCAATACATCAGCGGTTGTATATTTTGCCCCGAATGAGGATGAAGAAATGTAATTTCGAAGCTAACAGCGCGCGGGGCGAGAGACGTTATCTCATCGCGTTTACGCTTTGATAAGCGCGATGAGAAAAGCGGATTCTGAATGAAGCGTTCTGTTCGACGTGGCGCACAAATCGTCGGCTGTGAGAATATCGCGGCATTAAAAACCGGCGTGTGCCTAATCGGAGCGGATTCTCCGCATTTCCGTGATCAATCGTCGTTCTTTATAAACGTGCGATTAGCGGCGAGATCGGGGACTCGCAGACGTAACGTCTTCTCGATTAATAGAGCAAAGCGAGACTTATCGGAAGCACTTTTCCTTTCTGATGCTATCAAGATGCTGCGAAATGGGAATACGCGCTTATTTATTGTCGATATCGCAAACTGGCTGTATATTAATATCTACAAAAAAAAAAAAAAAGAACAAGATCTTAAGAAACAACAATTATTTATTATAATATAACGTAAAAAATTTATTTCGGCAAGTTATTTTACAAAAATTATTTAAAATATTTTTATAAGACTTATAGTCTTGGAAACATATGAGATATTTCGTCCTTTGTGGGAATTATAAAATTTATCGCCGCGAACACAGCAATTCCGTATCGTCGCTTTAATTTTAATTAATTAAATCCCATGTGTGTGCTCCCATTGTCGTCAGAGGCGATTCGATGGTGTCCTCGGAAATTCCGTGCGGAATGGACGCGCAAGTCTCGCAATAATTCACTCCGAAACGTCCGCGAATGCGTTTTACGTCTGGAGAGCGGAACGATTAATTTCGATTCAAGATGCCCTCGGCATGGAAAGTATGCCTGTCAAGAGCGCTTTGTTTACGGGTTCAAGAGAAGCGTGCCTTCTGGAAACGCGCCAAACCAGAACGTGTTTCACGAACGACATCTGTTCTTATCGCTGCCTTTCAGCTTCTTTTACTTTTAGCTGCGGTGTCCGGAGTAGAGACATAATGAATACCAATTATAGAGAAATAAATATCGTCCGAATAGTACTTAACTTACAAGTGATCGTGCGCGTAAGGTAAGGGTTATCATTAGGCAAAGTTCGATTTATTACCTGGACATTCCTCGATAATAACAAATCAGTCTCGATTTTGTAAAAATTTAACAGGATATTTTACTGTGAAATAATTTACTTTTTTTTTTTTTACTTTAGAAACAAAATATATCTTATCTTTATAAATAATGGTATCAATTCTAACTTTACTTTACGGTGAAATGCGGGTCTCGAATGCGCTTTGTAAAGCTCGCCGTGAGAATACGGTCTGAAAATAGGAACCTCGTTCGTTTTCATCGGCGCGCATCGCGAACGGGAGGAGTCGAAGAGTTTCGCGAATGGAAAAGGAAGTCGTGCTGTTTGTAGGCTTACGTGTTGTATCTCGGATGCATCCTCGAGTTCTTTTTCGAATGCCTCGTCGCTGCGCGTCCCGTATTTTCCTGTTCCCTCGCCTCCGTGCATTCCTGAAGGAGAAGACGCGCGCGCGAAGAGCACTCGGCGCATCTGCCGGGATGCATTCTTGCACGGGCGTATTTCAATATAAACAATTGGCGAACGAATTTTCCCCGGGCCCGTGCACGAGTGATTTCTGGCCGACGTGACGGCGATGCCTCTGTCTGCGATCGCGACCTCGCGCCCTCTCAGCGGCTAAGACACTCCGTTTCTTCTCCCTTTGCCTTTCGTTTCGCGGGATCCTCCCTTCAGTTCAGCTTCTTTCTCTCTTTTACGTTAAATTATTTTATTACTTTAAATAGAATTAGAAAAAAAAATTCAACAAATTATTAAGAGATAATAACGTTTGAAAGTTTAATATATTATTAAAAAGCGTAATAATTTTTTGATTAATTAAAACGCTCCAGTGATGGAGAAGCTCGCGATTTATTATAGCTGCGGTAGTATGCATAACAAAAAAAAAAATAACGATCGCTAAAGATTTTACGATCTCATAAATGCTGCGCAGGGGTTAGAATAATTAGTACATCGATTATATTTTGTAACGTGATATTTTCTTATTATAACATCTGCAAAAAAGACCAGTCGCGTTACGTCTACAACTCCATACATATCGCCGTTATGCATTTCGAAACTGGTTACATCATCATCAATAATGCTTTTATTATTCGTCGTAGCGGTGTTCTACGCGACGCTACGATACATTATATATCCATTTTATATATATGTATATATATGTATATATATACATATATATTTAATTTTTTTCATATTTATATATTTATATGCATTTATATTTATATTCTTTATTTATATTTTTATATATATATATGTATGTATATATATATATATATATTAATTATTTACACGTTTTTTATACAAAAGCTTTTCGCGATTTTATACATAACTATGTATAAGAACGTCACTCGCTCGCGCCTTGACGTACTTACACACGCGTTCGTTTATAATACATTTTTGAGTTTCGTGAGCAACCGTATCATCGTGCGAGCACCTCGAGAGGGATCTATGTCAGGTGAAAATATATCGACAGGACTCGTTTCGCAGTTAATATTTTAGTTAAATGAAGCAGTGAACAGCAGAGTTCATCACGTGTTAGTTCTCGAAGGATATTTTTACTTTTACATATAGGAAAATAAGTTTCTTTGACAAAATAATTATATTATTCAATATTTTCGTCAATTTTTTTTGCGTTTGCAACAAGCTCGACTATCCGATCGTCATTGATTCTTCTCACATTCCGGTAATCACTATCAACTTTCTGACGCTACTGAATGAGCGAAGGTGAAACAAAGCAAATGTAGAGTGTACTGAAATTATGATATCACTTACAGGCATTTAAGTACTCGATGATAGTGACCGTCTTTTTCTAGATCTCAATTTAATTTATTTCAAGCTTCTTCTAGACAATTCTTAGATTAAAAAAAATGATAGAATTGCATTCAAGTTTAATGAAGAGAGAAAAGAAAAGGAAACTTATTCGGGACAGATTACATATCTGTTTCGTCGTTTTAAAAATTAAACGTGTTAATTTCGAATAACGCGGAATAAATTATCTGCAAGTTCAGTATCGTTAATTGAATCCCACTCGAGGACGCTCAACCGCAGAATTTCCTTAAAGGAACGACCGCTGCTTAAACATATTAGAAATATCCCATATACCCCTAGAAAAAAGTGCTCCACTAAGTAACTAGCTCGACATTGCTACATTTACTATAACGTAGTGTTCAAATATCTCCTCTTAATATCATTAAACAATTCTATACAACGCATCGAATCCGTTGTGCTGCAGCTGTGTATACAATATATTGTACAATATTTATAAGATAGAAAAAGCACCGTTTTCGAAAAATCGGATTTTATTTTTGACGTACATATTATCACATTATTTTCCGATCTCGTTTCTCTTTCGCACTATACACACACACGCACACACTCTCGCGCTCCCGCTGAATTTTTCTCTCTTAATTTTCTTTTTTTTTTCCGTACGCACGAAGCAGACGTACGCATGTAACGCACATACATTGAAATTTATCGCATACTCATAGAAACACACGTTTCGCAGCGCTGTTCTCATCTTACGCAGTTCAACAGTTATTTTTTTTTTTTTTTATCTTAATCTGTCGGAGACCCAGCGACAATATTGAATATTTTTTTCGTATCTCAATCAAAAATATATCTCGATATATTTCGTAGCCGTCTTTGTCTCAATTTTGACTCGTTATATCTCAAATTGAACATTACATTAATTTTGCATCAAAATATAGAAAAATATAACACAGAGAAATTATAAATTATAAAAATAACTAATAACATATATAGTATTTAATCGAATAAAATAAATAATTAATCAAAAAGACTCAAATAAAATATGTTTTTCTTTTTTTTAATTTGTATCATTAATCTTAAACTCTCTTCGTAAACATTATTAATACATTCTTTCTATTATAATCTATCCAATATACATTTGCATTTAAGAGTCATACGTAACAGGATATAACGAGTCCTAAATTGTCGTTTTTTTTTTTTTTTTTTTTTACATTGAACAAATTATCGAAGTTATTCCGCCAACATTTTTAATCATACAATTCAATAACATAAAAGGTTGTGAGAAATAACAAAAAAGAAAAAAAAAGAAAAAAAAAAAAAAATGAGTTTGGCGCATTTCGTCGGAAGTTCTTAGATTCGTTTATTTAAGTATTTCACAAGGAAATCTAGTAAACTCGGAAAATTTTAATGCGAAACGAATAAATAAATAAATGTACATAATTTTTTAATAGACAAATAATGTAGATATATTAATGTACAATTCTATAAAGCAGATTTATCTCTCATAAGGCAACGTCACTAAAAATTTTTAATATACATCTGTTTACCGATGTTTAATTAAATCATGCAAAATTTGATTAACACTCGCGGTTTACGAGTTTGCCGAGATCTCCTTGCGAGTACAACAGAAATAACGACTTACCTTACCGCGGCGCGTTTCCTCCGAGCGACTCATCTCGGAATTAGCATCTCCGAGTCGGTATTTGTCCCGGAGCATTCTATCGATTGATCGATCGACCGATCCTGTGATTGCCGCGGAATTGATCGTGACGCGATGATGCGACGCGCAATGGCACTGGCATACGAAGGAGACGTTGCAACGCAACTCTCGAGCGGTCTCATCACGTATACGCTTTTAAGTAACCCAAGGTAAAAATATCATATTTACAAGATACATAATATTGGCTGCATATATGATATCGCGCGGTATTGTCATCCACCTTGAACGTCATATGTGGGGTTTCGTCGTCGCTCGCTGCTCCTCTTTTTTTTTTTCATTTTTTCTTTTTTTTTTTTTCTTCTTTTTTCTCGAGGCTCTCCTCGAGGACAATCGTCGCGTTAAATGAGACATCGAAATCGCCATAATTCTAGCGTAAGTAAACGTGACTGTGCTAAACGCGCGCACAAAAATGTCGCCGTTACGAATATCGCCGCGCAAACCCGCGAAGGAGGCTAAATTATCTCGCGCGATTCTCGTAAGCTTCTCGCGATCTCGCACTTTTTATATTCTACTTACAACAATTTCTTTTTATTATTAGTGAAGCCGACTCTTCGCTAAATTACCAGTTGATGTCCGACTCTCTTAAACGTTTATCTAAGTACTATACATAAAAATTTGTACAATATATTTATCTTTAAATATAGACGAAATTTTCGATAGTGCCATTTACGGTACCCTTTGCAAATGATTCACTTTTTAAAATAGAACAAAGTAAAGCGGATTCAACGAGACATTTAAGCGACTTTGTTTCTCGGAAATATAGATAACGCGTCAACGATAGTGATCGACATGTATAGTACACATATTAAAACATTGCAAACGGGCGAGAAAGTGGAAAAGAAAAATGCGTAATGCAAAATTAGAACTTGTCGAAATTAATTTTTATACCGTAATATTAAGGAAAATTTTTTTTCCAAAGTATCAATAACAATTTTTTCTTAATATTAAATATAGAGCTCGAATATATTACTATATTTCGATTTATTATGTAAAGTATTTAGTTAAGATTATGCAGAGATTTGATAATTTCAGGAAAAGTACTTTTTCGCGAAGATAAATTTTTATTGATTTAGTAAATGTATCTTTTATACATTAATTTGAAAGAAAAAAAAAAAAAAAAATTGGGAGGGAAGATTCGCTTACACAAATAATTTACGAAAATATATTATTATGCGACACCGGCTATAATCGTCTCTGAAATTCCAAGAATATTTTTCTATCGTAATCGAACAATTAGGATAAACGCTCGATTGCGCGATAAGAACAATTGAGATAGAATCGCGGCTTACCGTCGATAAATCCTCGAAGACCGCGGACTAATCCGACGAAAGCGACGTCGTGGGATTTAAGATCTGCGATGTACGGTGCAAGCGCGATCGTCGTCCGGCCGAAAGGGAATATTTTCGAAAGAATGTTTCATGGGCTATGAACTTGAAGAACGCAGCCTCGTAGAAGAGGCGTCAAGACGAATGACTAAGGCCCATGGCATGACTCGACTAACAGCAAGTACTCGACGCGAAGATTGATTCGAGATAGCGATGGGAGATCCGCCAAGCTCTCTCTCTCCCCTCATCGTTGATTATAAATGCTAATTTATGACTTCTTCACGCCACGCTCGTCTTCCCTTTCTCGCCCCCTTCTTTCCACCCTCTCTTTACTCGATTCTTTGCTATATAACAAAACGCTTATCTATCTATCTATCCATCCCTTCTCCCCGAAACCTTTTATATCTCTTTCAATCTCTCTATTTCTCCCTCTCATTTATTCGCTTTCTCTCGCTCGTTCACTCGCACCGACAAGCTTTTTGCGCGCATACATCCCTTTCTCTTCTTTGCTCGACTACATTAGCGAGGGTCAAGTTTTAACGCCCAATAAATGTTCACGAGCAATCAGGTCATTCGGTGCTTACCGCGGTTTTCTGATAAACTACGTCTTTATTACGTATACCGTTTTCTTTTTTTCTTTTTTTTTTCTTTCTCTTTGTCTATTTCTCTTTCGTCTTCCCAACGCGTTACCGAAAATTTCTTTTCTCCGGTGGACAAGACAACCTCTCTCATTGCACGCCCACCTTTCTCGCTGCCACGCATTATCTCGGCCCATTCTTGGTCACACTTAATTAACGATCTCTTAACTCTCTCCGATCTCTACCGTCTAGCTTAATTTTTCTTTCGCTCGTCCCCTCTAATCGCGCCTGGTCTCTCTTTCCGATCGTCGAGTCGTGTCCACTCGGGGTAGAAAAGTCTTGAAAAGTTTTGATTCTGATATTCCACGATGGTACTCGTTCGCAAGTGCCGTATTGGTTTAACGAAACGCGAGTGTAACAAGTATTAATGACGAGGAATATTGTCGCGTCACGCTGCTAAGAACAACGCGGATACGTAACCGGGTTAATGGCGACGTTGACAAGAACGAACGCGTCGGGAATCTTCGACCTCGAGGACCTCGCGGCAACGAGGCCGAAGCCGGCGTTTACCGTCCGCGCGCGTTTAGAGTTTGCGGGCCATTCCCTCGCCGCCCTCGATTATTCTTTACGCGGGTCGGGTTTGCGGACCATCGAGCGCCGCGATACCGTCGTTCGAGGTGTAATATTATGCGGAAGCTAGCTGCCGCCAGACAGAGTGTCACATCGTGGATATGTAGGGCCAGTTGAAGCTGTTGCCGCTCAGCAGCATGTCCCTGATAAGCGTCTCGATCGGCGTTTTCCCTACCAGCCGCACGAAGAAGAGCTGCTCGATCACCTGCGACGAAACCGTGCGCAACGACGGTAACCGCAGCAGCAGCTTGCCGAACCTCGTCGGCTGATTCGGGTACTGAGTTCGACAGTATTCCTCCAAGGCGCATTGCGATTTTTCCTGTAGGGACTCGATGTGCGCCACGTCCGAGAGGCCACAGGCGTCTGTAACAGAAAAATGAGGGAAACAAAATTTAGATACGTCGCGTTACGATATTAAAGATTGATTTTGGATTAAAAAAAAAAAAACATTTACAACTTAAAAAGGACAAATAATTAATATCGAAATATTTTACAAATCGCAGGTCGTTCCTACGCGCTTTAATTTCAATCCGCTGTTTCGGCCAGCGGTAGAAAATCTCAGTTTTTCCGCTCCGAACATTTTCCTTGTTAGTCGAAGCGTGTCTTGCGATACGCGCGGAAGGCGATAACTGTTGCCGTTTAATTTACGTGCACAAAGGAAGCACCCACGCTTTATTATCGGGGTAATTATCATTGTTGCCCATTAGCCAGGGCATGATTAGCGAGCCGGAGAACTCTTTTTCTTAACCATTGCGATTAGAAGGCACGGAGAAAAGTAAGGAGCAATTATACGCGACCTCGTCAAGCAGCGATGGAGCGAATGATTTCGAGTTTGTAAGCCGATGTTGCAAAAATATATTTTTTTTTTTTTTTACAATTACGATCCGTAGATAACGTTTTTTTATTCGTCACGTCGCAGTCACGCGGCAAGGCTGGGAGATAACGTTAGGAGAGTTTGATTCGACAAATAATTTGTTCAATGTACTCGGCTCGTTTATAAAAATGCATTCGTCACTTGATACTTGCGACACACTTGTTTGCGTATCATTGCCGAACGCTCGAGGGAACATGCGTCTTACGAGATCTTAACAGATCATCGCAGCCTCTGCTTCTCAAGGAGAAGCATACATACCGCGCGCGCTGCGAATATTGCGTATGAATATGCGTGAAAATTAATTTCGCTATTATTCCACGCGCTATTATTTCTCGTCGTCGAACGACGGGCTGTTTTCCATCTACGTCGCGTCGAGGACACTCGTATCGACAATTGACATTTAATTCTTAACGTATGAACCTTATCAAAGTATAGGGGATCGTTAAATGCAGCTTTGAACCACCGATAAATTGCGCAATTATAATGTTCTTTACGGGTGCACCACGGAAAAACTCTTCACGCAATATATATATAATTTTTTTTTTTGCGCGCGCTTGAATAAAGAAATGGAATAATAATTCGACTAGATTATCATTGGACGATTATCATAATGCAGGCTCGAATCGCATTGCTATATGCAAGTACATTTTTTAGCGCTCGACTTACCGCTTTGCTGTTTGAAAGCTGAATTGAAATGATTAAAGAGTCGCGCCTTTCTTTTTCTATACGTCGAAGTGATACAGATACGAAATCCGAGCGCGATCCACCGCGTACCCGTATCAGCCCCGATCGACGAGATCTCAATTAAAAAGACCGCGAGGAATCCGCCAACGCGCGGCCAATAAACAAACTGTCGGATTGCTTCTGCACGATGTCGTCAGCGTCAATTCACCGCATCAGTTCGAATAATACCGTTGAGTGGCGTCTCTGGTTGCTTCTTCGCATCGTCTCATTTTCTTTCTCTCTCCATCGTTGCACGCGTTAACTGTTAAATGCTGTGGCGCCTCGTTGACCGAGCACCACTATAAATTGACCAATCTTTTGTAGTGGGATCACCCGAGTCTCATGCTATCTTCCACGTTGCCAGTGGCACACACCCCCTCGGGACCCCCCTTCACGCGCCGGATTCGATTGACGTTCGATTCGACTAGTGATTCGCACGAGTTGCGACATTAAATCAATTATTCGTGGCTCTGCGATGTCTTAGCATTGGCAAGATAATTGGCGGTCGAGTAATATTAAAAGCGTTTTCATTCAAAAGAGGAATATCCAATGTTTTTTGAAAAAAAAAAATTGAAAATAGTCTGAAGAAATTTTTATATAATTTTTTTTAATATCCGAACAAGCAGGACTTTCTATAATTTGCCGTAACTTGATCACCGTTCGAGTACTAACCGTGCCCAACGTGGTTTAATTTCAATGATTAAATGAGAACTGGTAATTAACACGTGCTATGAACGATAAAATATTGAAAAGGGTATTTGAACTAAAGAAAAAAAAATTTTAGTTATTTTTTATGCGAACAAGTACGCCACGATAGTATTTATTTCTTGAGACTCCGCGTATGTATTCACAAATTAATTTTTTGTCAATCTAACAATTTTTTTTTATTAGTTTTATAATTTTCTTTTTTTTTTTTTTTTTTTTTTAATTTCAAGTACATTCTTCAGTCACGCGATCCTTGTTATCGCTTCCTCGAAGTTAATGTCAATCGCTCGAGTTTCAGCCGTTTTCCAGTATGTACTGGCTAGATCCAGCATCACTCTTTGCTTTATTAGTCTCAATTTCGTCGGGAGATACTCGATGTCGTCAACCGTCTTATAGTTCTAATACCCATGATATAATTACGACGCACGTTGCGTAACCTTCGCGTATCATTTTAATAAGTATTTTACAAAGAAAAAAATTTACAAAGTAAATTCATATGTTTCTGAAACTCCTAATATTAAAAAAAAATCTTTAAAAATCGGACGTAGTTAAAAAAATTAAAAAGAAAAATCTATTTGTTTAAAGCTCTTACATTTAATCTAAAATCGTTACTGCCATTATTGTAAGTATAGCTCTCGAGTAGTTTCATTTATAAGAACGAGTAATATTGCCTCGATATTGAAGCCGAAACGGAAGTGATCGTGGATCGCGCGTCCATACCCAATAGAATAATCCCGAGGATACGTATATATACCTCGGTGTAATCCGACCCAGCGGGGAGCAAGTTATCGAAGGAATATAAGGGAAAAGGTATACGTAAGACCGCGAGAAATCGCTCGTTCAGCAAAAGCTCTCGCGTCGACAAGACGCGACATTTCTTGCCGAGATATACATATCGATATGCGGCTGCGGGGGTACGGCGGTGTCTCTTCTTCGGGGCATATCCACTCTCCGTCCCTCTTCCTCTCGCGTAAAAAGTCGTGTCCGTAGAATCACGGATTTTTCGCCTCTTTCTCTCGCTCTCTATATGCGCGTACAAATAAGGCGTCCGGAGACAAATGACGCGGGAGAGGGATCAACGCAGCCCGACACAAAGCATCCCCTGAGCACCCTTCCCGGAGTCGGAGGTGACGTCACTGACAATGGAAGGTCGAGCTGTGATTAAAGATCGAGGGACTCCGTAAAAACTCCTTCAAAAGTACCGGGGGACGCGCGAGGGAGGTGACGCCAGGAGGTGAGACCCGCGAGGGAGAAGGACGAGCCGCGAAAGGGGGAAGAGGGGGACCTACCGTCGTGAAATATTGCCTCCACAGCACCCGACAGCTATATGACATTTCCGAAGGGCATAGAAGAATTCCCCGCGTACCCGCCGCCTTGGTTTTCTCGTTCGCCCGCTCACGGTCGCGTTTCGCCTTTTTCCGCATAGCGTCCAGTTCTTCCCAAGATTATTTTACGCACGACGCGATCATCCACGATATCGAGACATAACGTCGATAAATAAATCAATTTTTTTTTTATTAAAAATTATCCTTTTACCCTGTTCTTTACTTGTTCTTTCTACGTTGAGAAAGAAGAAGGCTTCGGAAAGTCGCGCGAATAATTTTTTTTCTCCATTCGATCTAACACGGCTTTTTTAAAGATAGGATACAAAGCTGCATTAAAGTTTCATCTTTCAATTTTTTTTTTAATTATTTTCTGACAGTTGACGTAGTCAAAGTTGATACCTTTGATCGACTACGTTTTCTTTTTCCTACTATGTCCGTCGCAATCTCTGTTCCTTCACTCGCCAAAGACTTTTGATTTTTAGTTTCAATGTCTGCAAAAGAGACGATTCTCGATTAAAAATGCAGACTACATCCGCTATTAGTATTAGACATTTTTTTAGGAGCTTATAACTTCCAGTAGAGAGGCCAAGAACGTCAATCTTCCACGTCGACATGTAGCAAACTGCATAATTATGTGTTCTATAAAGTAGATCGAAACGTACTCCTTTGGTAAATACTAATTATAAGCTTAGATCATTCATCTCACTCTTGCGAAGAATTATTAACATGAAATTTCAAACCACAAGTTAAAAATATCGCGAGATAAAGTAATAAGTTGTTAAAGGAGCAATCGCGCAACAATAAAAAAAAAAAAAAATATTATAACGCGAAAGAAAACGCACATATATAATTATAAAACCAGACATCATTAATAAACATCAAGTTCCTTCTTTAGACATTGGTTTCGCGATATTTCTTCTTATTCGTATAACAGTCCGCGCGCACGTCACCGCTTAATACCTCGTGCGAGAATGATCCTGATAGATAACGAAGGAATTTGCCAGCGAGACGCGTTCGTGATAACAACTTGGAGAGAGGAAGTTCATTACGATCGTACCGCGCGTACTCGATAACTTCTCCGCAATCGCAGCGGGCGAGGGGGAACACGGACGGGGTGCGCATGACGTAACGTATAATTTACCGTGCTTAATTCCGCGCGTCTTGTAACAGGTGACTTACATTAATGGCTTCTATCTCGCGGCCGTGTGGCGCGGAAGAAAGGCCGGCCGCTTTATCGCGCCACGAGAGTCGCGGAATCGCGCGCGAGGATCTTCCTCTCGGTCTCTTCTCTTCTCTCGCGCCGAGAGACGCTGTACCGAGTATCGCCGCGATCCTCGCAAATTGCGAGCATAAATCCTTTACGTGCGATCCAGCGTGCGGATGATTAACAATTGTCGCGAAATCAGCGCGAGGGCAAGTAACCGCGTACGACGATTACGGACGTCGGAAACTACCGAGGATTAGAAATTGTTTTAGAAAACAGGCACCGTGTTAGCGAGACGCGGATGATTAATTGATAGATAAGAGTCTGGACGTTGCTCGAGTAAAAAGTCATAAAAAATTACGTCAGAGTTGTTTCTCGATCTGAAATAATTAATTAAAATTACGCTCTTTATTATTTTTTTTTTTCTTTTTAACGCGCAAAATATATTTAAGCGTATTTAAAGACCGCGTTCACTTCTCAAGTGTCGGATAAGTATCGACAGGCCGGAACCTCTTCAGCTTCGCGTTACGGTCAAGGTGCGACCCTCCGCGCGTTTTCTCGAATGCACCCGTGACGGGATAAGGCGCAACGAAGAAAAGCGCCGGGGGGGGGTGGAGGAGAGACGGAGAGGTGATAATTATACGGTCGGTTAATCGAGCGGGTCTCCGCGGACGGGTGTTAACAGGCGTCTTAATAAGCGCGCCTAAAAGGAGCGCACCGGAGCTTCGCTCGCGAGCACGAGGCCCCCTAATATGCTCGTTGATTTCCAAGATTTACAAGTCCCGATCGTGTTACTGTTCTATGCAACGAGCGCACGCTCGGCCAGATGTATCTTGTATAACCCGCAGTTTGTATCCTGGAACGATAAAGATCGCGACAGGAAAAAAATTATCACGCGAGATGTTAAATTATAAGATCGGACGATATTTCTATTTTGCGCCGTGAGGGTGCGAATTCGATGCGTCACAAAGACCGCTGGCGTTAAAACGGGAATTTGCTTCAGCGTCCAGTATTTGATGGGCTAATCGTCTCTCGGACGGTCGTCGCGACTCGCGTTGATGAAATCGTCGTCTGTAAAAATGGCTTTTCAACGGTGATTATTATGCTTTTGATGTATATCGCGGCGCCTCGCGCTTCCTCGCGGGGACTGCTTCAAGGTAATGGCCGTAGACGGCGGGCAGTTTTACGGGGATATCGAGGGAGAGCATAAAGGGAACTAGACTTACCGGCGGGGTGGTCGTCGTTTCTCTCGTAACGGAATCGAAAGTGTTGTAATTACGCGACGCGAACGGCTAATTAAGTCTCGTCCCCTTTCATAATTGTTAGTCTCGGGCGATATGCCCGAGACGTCTCGTCGTAGCGTTCGACTTCCTCATTCTACCCCGCGATTGTCCACCGGCTCGTATTTATGTAAGGATTGCATCTAATTGCGATCCTAGGTCATTTAATTTAAATGTCCACGTTGCAATAAGAAATAAGACTTGCAAGTGCAATTTAAAAGATTAAATTATAGAACTCGATGCAATATTGATTCAATTTTTCATTTTAAATTAGGAAAATTAACTTTCTTCAATTTTATTAAATGTAAGATTAATTTAAAAGAAATTGCTTTTCCATTTCTTTACGTTTTTTTTTTTTTAAATAAAACAATTCTTTAAATTAATTACGCTGGAAAAAAAAGGTTGCTATCAATGTCGCGTAAATACGTGGATCGTCTTTGCGTAATTATGTATTGGCATGAAAGTGCAGATTTTCAACAACAGTATTGCTAACTGTATCGTGATTAATTATGCATGGTAATCAATACCATGCATAAGTAATGATATGGCCACGTGTCGTATAAAAGTTTATTTCAACGATCGCAGAATGCAATTCTTTTAAGAGACTGCGTAATAATAGACAATAATAACGCTAGATATGCGTTTTAAAAATTATTTATCGAAACATATATCCTTTCCTGCATAAAACCTAAGTCCATAATTTTCCAAGAAACTGTAACTACAATTTATAATAGCTCCGAGCACAGCGCGTTTAAAAGTTTCCGTGCTTCTCAGAAAAACACACTGCTTCTAATATTAATCCGCGATTATCCCCCTAAGAGCAAGTAAAAAGTTTGTAAAAAAAAAAACCAAGGCGGTACATCTTTCCCTGGGCGGCTGCTGCGACCGCAATTGTAACGTCTAACGTGTAACGCGTAACGTGAATGAGAAACCCCAGATTGCCGGTGCTGATGAGCGGAAGTGTCATAGCGTGCTCAGTTCCGCGCATCGCATGCGGTACACGCTGTATCGGATATCACAATATTGTGAGGAGGCGCCTTCTCGCGTATAATGGGTACCCCGCGTACGCGTACGGCGGGCCCTGCGTGATAATTATCATAACAACACCGCATATTTAGAGACGCCTCTCTCTCTTTCTCTCCTTCGGGTCCCTATCGCGGCTAGGCATCGAGGCGACAGGCATTTAACCGAAATACACACCCCATAGGTGGCCCTCGTACGTACGTACAAGCGTCCCGTTTAGGAGGCACATTGTCATGTTAATGGCCGACAATGCCAATCCTATTACGTCGTCCCGGATAGCGGGCGCCGCGGGCCCTTTTCGGGGCCCGCGCAGGGAGACCCAACAGGCCTCCGAGTGGCTCGGTTTCCCCTTGCCGAATCGCGGGCAGGTAGATCCCCCGGCAGGCAGGTGCTACGAAGGTCAACTTTTTATTTTTCCTTTTTTTTTTTTTTTTTTTTTTTTCTTCCCATCGACGCTCTTTCTCGCAAAACGCGTCGGAATACGCGCGTCATCCTGTCTGCAGGGACCCCGCCTTTTCGGACGCGCTCGGGACCGGTTTCAACAACGGCATAACGGCCTGGTTAGAGGATTATCACCGTCGGACGAGAACGAGGCCGGAGGAGGGTAGTGTCAGACTACAAAAGGTCGTGAACTTTCTACGTGTCATAATCCGTCTGAGAGGATTCGCGGTCGCCGATCTCGCTCCTTCGCGCCCTTCGTGCCCTCCGTTGAGCCTCGTTTTCGTTCGTTCGTGCCTGGTGTTACTTATTCCCGTGAAGAACAAGTCCTCCGTAAAACTTAATTCTTTTTTTTCTCTTTTACGAGATAAACGATATGAGGAGATCCAATTTTAATGACAATAACGAAAATTTTAATAACGTTTGTAATTTAATTATAATCACTGTTGTGTAAATTCTTTAGAAAAAATAATTTTCTTTATTTCGGATATTCCTAAAAATTTTGTTCTTCTCTCGAAGCTAGAATTAAAGCTTATAGCTACGCGAAATAAAATTTTTACTTAGACATTTTAGAAATGCAGGTTGTTTCTGTAAAAAATGCATTATCAGAAAAATCTGATGTAAAAGCATTATCTCAAATTACCATATAATTAATCCTCGCGGTAGTATAAAAGGAATTACGTCCGACATTAACCGGTCTCACGGAGAACCGCTGCCCGGTTAAATCCCGAACACGAGGGTCGTCGGCAAACATCGAGACGGGGATTAGCGGAAAGTCGCTTTTCTCGCGTATTTTGCGTAAGGTCGCAACCGCAACAAGCGGCAACGATTAGCGCGACGTCGATTTCAATGTCGGACCGTATTATGTAATTCTCGACCCGAAATGACAAAAAAAGAACAATGGCACAATCGTACATTTATTTGCAAAGCTGGCCTCTGCTAATTTCTAATTCACGAAATAATGCGCATAATTAAAAAATACAAAACTAATCAACGTAGTAAAATAATTATGTTCACGGTGAGATCGGTAAATTAATAAATTGTTGGGAAACGTAATTTTAATCGGAGCGAAAAATTGCGATTATACGAAGCGAAACAACGTCGTTGATAAAGTTTAAATGTAGATGCGACTCAATTTCAGTCGAGTCGTCCGCGATCATCTCGCGGAAAATTCAAGCGCCGCGTCGCTGCAATTTTACGATCATACGCGAAAGCTATTCGAGGATCTCTAGCGAAATAACGAGCCGGACCAAAATAACGATCGTGCTTCCGAAATATGTTATTAGCTTATCCAATAGTGAAACTATGAGGCTCAAGCTAAACTGGATGCACCAGCCTCGCAGGGCCGAATTCACTCCGGGTAAAGTTGAAAGCGTAAAAGCCATTTGAGCTATAAACGTAAATTAAAAAAAAAAAACAAAAAGAAAAAATTTTATTTGACGTCCCTTCGTTAAACGAGCGTGGAGCACGGGAAAATTTATTTTTAGATAAATAACGTCGAGATTAAAAGTGTCGATTACGGTTCGAGATGCGTGATTAGGGTGAGCCTAGAAACCCGACCCTGCCCGCCGGCAAAAGGCGAAGGGTGAGCGCGGCGGAATACCGCGTCGCGTACGGCAGGGCGCGCACGAGGAATCTATTGATAAATTCAGTGGGCACCGTAAACAATGCAGCAACAATGTCAATTATGCGCCCGGCGCCGATCGCCGGCCGTTGCAATTAATCGAGCGGGCGAGCGCGCGCGCGACTTTACGCGGTAATTAATTGCGCCGCGTGGCGTGCGTGCGTGTCGGCGCGTTTGTCCGCATTGGCCCGCAAACGCGTTGCGCTTTCGGCCCCCTGGCCGACGGTGGTGAAGCCCCCGGTACCGGCGAGCCGACGCGATGTAACGGTGCCTCGATCCCCGCCTCAACCTCGGTAACTGCGCATCAATTACCTTCCAACAGTTTTATTCAGCTTCCACTTTGCGAGACTTCGAGCACGACCTCACCTTCGCTTACCCCTCACCGTCCTCTCTCCCTCTCGCGCCAACTCCCGCAATGCGATCGTCTATTTTCAGCTAGGTCACTTCGATTAAAACTACTCCGACGTACGAACAGTAATTTCGACCGTAACGCAGACAGGTACGCGATAAATCTCACTGTTGCTGCAGTGCCGGTTTTTATTTTATTTTATTTTTTTAATTCAAAGCGACGTATCTTTGAAAACAACGGGAATCCTCGTTCTCTCAGCTTGCACGAAAAATTGCCAGGTGGTGAAATGTACGGATGTATGTATGTATGTCGAGCCCACCGGAATTGCATCGGTTTCAATTTCTACGTCGAAATTTATAGCGCCGAGCCGGCGCGGCGTTATGCATTATCCATGCGCACGTTCATCGACACGCTCGACGGGCTCTCATCGCGCCTCGATCGCGATCGCGGATATCGATAGCAGGCTTGACGTTGGCCAAGTCGACGGGAGATACTCTCTACCGTCGGAGAGCCGCGTGCCGGACGATCGCGTGGGCGCGTAATGTATTCTTGGGATAGACAATGTGGCGGGCACGTGGGCTATAGAAGCCAACTCGACCGGACTCGGTTGCGCCCCCCTCGGCCTGCTGGCCCTCTCGGTCCCCTCCCCCGCGCTTCCCTTTACGTTCCCGCCCCCTCTCGTACCCTCTCGGGCCCTATAATGAAGCGTTGACGCGGGCATAAAACGAGCGCGCCGGCCGAGACAATGGAGTGATTGAGCGCGGGCAACGCCAAAGGGTTGCCCGCCGTCAACCCCGGGGTGAAAATGTCAGTAACCAAATGTCAGGCTTCGCCTCAGGCCTTTGAGAGCCTACTCTGTCGTCCCGTTTCTATGCGTGCCTCTCGCGTTTCCCGCCCGCAATTCCAACGCGCGGGGTAGTCCACCCTTCGAAAGCGCGCAAAAATCATATCTCCGAAGACAAAACTGTGAAACGAAGTGACGAGATTCGATAACGTACGGTACAATTCGCAACGATCTGACTTTTAACTTCCATTTTCAACCGCACCGAGGCACTAAGAAAGTTAAATTTTTTTTTTTTTTTGCATAATTGCGATTCGAGGTATCGAGAAGAAGTTATTACGTGCGGGAGTCAATCTTTCATTAATCAAAATTTCGTGGTTTAATTAAGCTCGCGGGAATCAATGAAATTCGATTCAATTACTTCGGTTGAAAGTGCTGCGAGTGAACAACGGCGTTACGATCTCGCGAGCGATACGGTGAAGTCGGGGAATATCGAGAGAACCGCACGCCAGCTTTAAAACCACTCTCATCTCTTCCGGCGAGCACGGCGTCTACGAGGTGATCACTTTTCGGCGGGTGAGAGGGGTGGGATATTTCGACGCGCAAAGGGTCGGCGGCGGGCGAGACGTGGTAAAAGCGGGATCTCCTTCCGGCATATTTTATATCCGCAGACGTCCTCCTTCCGAGTGCGCAACGGCAGAGATTGCTTTCTCTGCCGGTGGAGTAATGCGATTTTCGGCCCGCGAGATTGACGCTACCGTGAGGCGAGGGTGCCGAGGCCGTCGTCTCCTTTGTTCCGAGGGAACGGGTTAAGTGGACGCGCCGCGGTTTATCACTTTGCCGTTCATAATGCATGGTTCTCTTTGAGTCGCGGGCGAAATTAAACGAGCCCTGAGATTCTCAATAATAAATACGAAAAAAAAAATATTTAACGGAGTTAAATAATGCAAACTGCAATTTTTAAGAAAGTCGAATCATTAATATTTTATTTGATACCTATAATTCAGCATAGCCTTATATTATTTTCAATATAAATAATACTCGAAGATGTAATATATACGTAGCGACCGATTTTCCATGTACGTGATATATATTTTCTATATTTATCGTAATTATTACTTGCGAGGAATTTTAACACCTGTCCTGCCCCATCTCTACGGTACTTCGGCCCGACGTGTTATTAGCGCGTATATTTTAAATAGCAGCGTATTTTTACGATCCGTAATCGGGGAGATTTCTTAATTTGACAAATAACACGTCCCAGGACTTTCCGTCTTCAATTATCCCGGCGGTGCACGTATCCCATAAGCTGTTGCGGCGTATCGCTCGCAGACGTTCGCGGAGTCGCGACATGGAAAGGCAGGATGAGAGATCGCGGCGGCAAGGGAAAATAAATAAAAGAGCACCGTAGTCGTTCTCGAGACGAAGAGATTCGCGAGAGAGCTGCTCGCGGATTCCTGCGGCGAGCGTTAATGGAGCTGTCGCTCGCGTTCGCGCTCGCGATAGGCGATGCTCTCTTTCTCTCTCTCTTTCTCTCTTCGTGGCTGGCGAAGCCGCGGCAAGTTTCCAACCAGATCAACGTCAGCCCGGAGAGGAGCGCGGATACCCCGGGAAACACATTGTAGCCGGCTGCGAGAGCGGAGTCAAACAGTCACGCCGGACATTGGGGCCGCGGGGTGGAGGCGCGCCGGGCGTTACTTCGATTCCAATTAAAACGTCGGTCGCTCTTTGTTAACCCGACACCGCCGAGCCCGGCCCGAGTCCCGCTATCCTGTTTTCGTAATAAATTTCGCCTTGAATATTTTAAGCGCGACGTCGGATTTAACATACTTAATTTTCGGCCGTGCACGCGCGTGTATCCCGCGCGAGAGGCGACTGTTGACTTAGCCGCCGCGCGATCCTCTTAGGGCGGATCGGGGCATATTTTAAAGAGTCTTCACCGGCTGGCAGAAGCTAGTCCGGCATCACCCCTGGCCGCAAATTGGTTACGCTGATAATAGCCCATGTGTGGTTATAATACTTATTCGTTTGAAACGATAACAATCAAAATCTTACATTGTTAAACGTCGTGGCGCGATCGTAAGCGCACTTTTATCTCGCGTTTTAATTCGATTTCTTTCACCGCGGATTTAAATAAAAGCGCAAATACGTAACCATAATTTGCAATTTAATTTTTCGGAGTAACGATAAAAACTAACGTATCCGCTCTTGATAGGCTTCAGCGTCAATTGCTTTTCGATTGGGGGTCTCTCGCAAGGTTTTCCCACTCGGACATTTCGCCACGAGCGATTTCATCATTAAAATTGCTGCGATTATCTCGGCGCACGTATTTACGCGATGGCGCGATCCCCGCGCGTTACGATCGAATCAAACGGCGCCGATCGTCCGAGGGTTAATCGATCGGTGCCTAGATGCACGTGCCGGCCGCGCATTAGCATCCGAGACCGCGTACTCATTATGCGCGACCGGACGCGGGACGAGTGAGCCCCTTAATCGCTGAAACATCTGGATCGCGAGCGCGACACGCCGGTGTCTCCGCAAGTGCCTTTTTTTTCTTTTTTAGCCACGAGAAAATGATCACTTACGCACCGGTAATGAGATCGTGCTTATCCTGTGCGGCGATTCTTGCAAAACCGGTGCATAACGATCTCTGATCTTTCTTATTTTCCTTCTCCCCGTCGTTTATTTTTATTTCTCTCGCGCCGCGCGTAACCCTTTACTCCGAGGCACGCGTGAGTTTACGCAAGCGTGCGTGCCAATTCATTCAATTCCATTTCGTCCCCGCCGCGCGTTGCGTGTTCCGCGCTTCGGTAATGCACGCCGAAAGATCGATCGCTCTGTCGAGCCTGCCGATTGTTTCTTCTCGCGTCGGAAACACCTCGATTAACCCGCTCTCGGGGAGAGATTAAAAGAAGTTTCGTAAAAAAAAAATAAATTTGACTCCGTTCAATTCATACCGCAGACAAAAGAATAGATTATGCGCAAATAAAGAAAATAGATGCATTTTAAACGAGACAATCGTAGGATTAACATAATAATAATGTTGAATAGTGTATGTACTTATTTAATGAATATATAGTTACACGTTCTCGAAGGCAGACACGAGTCCGTAAATTTAAATAAGAAAAAAAATTATTACAAAAAAAAAAAAGAAAAAGAAAACAGGATGAACAAAGTTTAGATGCAGATAAGTTATTTTTAAATCCCGAAACAATAAATAACGAAACAAGATATGAGAAATTCATAAAGTTCGCAACGTACAAAAGTGATATCATGTTTTCGCGCGTACGAGATAAGAATGACGTATCGTTACGCGTAAATCGTAGACTATCACCCGTGGTCTTTACTCAATACTTACGGGCTAAGGTTCGTCACCGGTTTACGCGCGCGGATGGTACTTTTCCGAGAGCATCTTTCCTCGACAGGGAGAGAGAGAGAGACCGAGGCCGAGATGCAGGGCCAGGCTGTTTTACAATACGCCGCGCTATATTATATCGCGGGCACGTATTTCTATGCACGCGCGGACCTATGCCGTAAACGTAATATCCTGCTGGTGCGTTTATGCGAAACGTGACGGCCGGTCGCGAGTAATGGCTGGAAAACCAGTTCTTAGCGGGCCGAAGCGCGCGTTGCCGCCCCGAAGTGTCCGAATGGTAAATCGTAATTTACCGCCTTCTGAGATCAGCGATCGTAACACGATCGGGACTACGCGAGAGAAGCGGAACGCGAGAGGGAGAAACGCGATGTTAGAGGTAGGCCCCGCAATCAGTTTGATCATTAGCGAGGCTTTATGAAAGGGTGCGAATCGATCTTAGATCTTTCAGCTGTGCACTTGCAGTGCACTGACTAACGCGCCCGACCTCGTTAGAACCGTCGTTGATAATGTCGCACGCACGGTGCGTGAAGCGTGCCGATGATATCAGCGCGCGAGTGGGTATCGTTAATAGCGCGGGAGCTGAAAGAGCCCTGGGTTTAAAGAGAGAATGCCGATGTAACCTTTAAATGTATAGAACTAGACCGTGCGCACGTTTAAGAGAATGAGTTTTATTCTTTCGTAATCGAATTTCAAGAGATCACTTTTCTTTCTTTTTTTTTTCTTCTTTTTACGGCGTCGTATATCGATTAGCGCTACGTGTAAATTTACTTTGCTTAATATTCTTATTATCCATGCCTCCAGCGAGCGATGTAAATTGGATTAACGTCTCTCCTAATGAATTACAGCCTCGGTCTGGCGCGTTTCGATCTCGTTGTCGTGGGGCAGGTCAGTGCAATTACTGAACGCCTTCTCTGCCGGAAGTTCGAAGGCGGTGCACACTCTATGCGGTGCACGCTGCCTTCTCGCACGCGGCGGGAGAGAGGCAGACGATTGTCACGCATCGTTCGCGAGCCTGGCATGCGGGATGTATCGCGCGCGCACGCGTTAATGCGCACGATTTCAAGGATACGCACGTGCTCCACCGGTGCCCTTTCACGTGGTGGACGATAGGGCAATTGCTCGTCATCGATTTCGTTCGCCCGTTTCGTCTCGCGATCTAATTTCACGTTAAATCACGCGCGCGATAAAGCGGCTCGAAGAGCGTATCAATAATAGATATCGCGATGCGATTAGAAACCAACAATTTTCCGTTAACGGAAATTTAATCTTTCCCTCATCTCTTTATAAGTACGAGCGTTTCGTCGATAAGGGAAAATCATCGACGTATCCGTGGGACATAATTGTCTAATCTTTTTATACTTAATAGTTATAATAGACAATAACGTGAGATTTAGACTGGACGTTACGGACCGCTCTCGATCGGCAGGCCTGATCTTTGCGTTACGAGATAAACGAGCGCGTGTAGCTAATGCACATTATCCGCGAGAGGTTGGTAGAAAGTGGTGACGTTAACGTCGAACTTTGCAAGCGACAGCTGTCGCGACGATTATCCGGGATAGCCGAGCTTTCGCGATGACGAATCGTCGCCGCAATCGTCTTCAAATCGAAAGCTCGATGGGAAAGAAAACGAGTCGCAGAGATTACTTTAACGAAACAGTTCAACACACGTTTAATTTATTTTCGGAAGAAATTTAAGCGGTGGCAAACGCAGCGGGAAAATTTTTACAATGTAAAGATATCTCGAGTACTTTTTATTTAAGATTTTAATATTGAAGTCTGTTAATCTTGCGGGAAAATTATCAAGAATTTTATTTTATTTCTTTTTCTTTTCCGCCGTGATAAAAAAGTGACCGTCATCTGAATTTTATGATCGAGAGATCGCCCTTCCTACCGATGACTCTTGTGCGAATGCCAAGATAGAAACATGAATCCCCGCGCGATATGCGCTTCCGGGCACGATAGCGGGTCGGAGAAGCGATAGCGCTTACAAAGGCTCAAGTTACGAGTTTGTGATATTATGGTTTATATTATACGACCATTAAGGCAGAAAAAGACGCGCCAAGTATTTTTTGCCGTAGCTTCCGGTCGCGTCGCTTTAAGAGAAACGAGGCATACCCTGCTTCCGGTTCTTGCTTAACAAAGTTTCGTTCGCTGGCAGGTCGCTCAAACACCAAGTAAAGCTTTCGGAAAAGAAACGCTGCTTTAACGATTGCGAAATGGATAGGCTTTCAGGCTTCGTAAAATAAAAGTTGAATAAAATAGAAAAATTAAAAAAAAAAAAGATAAAAATAAAATGCAACGACGATTCAAAATCAATATGAAAAAAAACTACGTGTCGCAATAATTTAAAATTTTCTTAAATAACACGCGTACTCCCGCTAATGCACTTGTACAGATCCAAGAGCTCTGTGCTCAACGGGATCACCGATTATCCGCGGTATAATACCAATTATCGTACTTTGATATCTAAATACGTCGGAGATGGAACGGGAGGAGGCTAGAACAGCGGCGGGCTGGTCGTTCCTGCGGCGGATAAAGATGGAAAGAATCGAAAACGGGAAAGGAAAGAGAAAGGGACAGGGTGAAGAAGGAGGATAGAGCGGCAGAGCGAAACGGAGAGCGCCGTCTCTTCACCTTCTCCCCGCAATAAATTCAACCAGGCGTTGCTTCGAGAGACGGGTTTCCTTCCAACCTCTACGGTGTCTCTCCATGTCGGTTCCGCCCATCCTTGATTTATAGACGCGCGAGATAGAACAGCAGCAGCCAGCAGCAGCGGCGGCGGCAACCAGCGCGTACCGACCACTATCGCTAAGGACGCCCGAAAACGCAGAAGACGCGACCCGTTAGACTCCGTACCCGGAGAGGAAGGTAGAAAAAAAAAAAAGAGATATGCGCGAAAAAGGCGCATTAACATCGCGCGCGCTCGGCGTCAGCTTGACATGGCAGACCCCGGGAGCGAGATCGAGAGGAGAACGCCGGCGGATAAATCACGAAAAAGTCGGCGAGCCGACTCGAGCGTCGCTTTTGTATCCTCTCGTTTCAACCGTGACGACGCGCGTCGAGCATAATCGAAATTAAATTAGAATAAGAAACTGTGCGAAACTAAGACCGCCAGAATTTCCCTTCCCCTTAGTCATTTATTTCCGATTATTTTTTTTTTTTACAAGTCTTCGATTTATACGGAGAGAATTTTTACGGCGCTTTGTTCTCTGAGCGGGAAAAATCTGGAGAAAGACTCTGCCGCGCTGTTCGTCCGACTGATCTAATAGATCGCTCCCAATTACGTGGGCTAAATAAAATTGATTAGGAGAGCGGCTGGGAGCGTAACAATTAGGTTTGATGTTGCAAAGTGATTCGGCTTACCACGACCACCGTAACCGCACCGTCACCACACCACCGTTTCTCTCTCCTGCTGTTCGCGTTCGCGACGAATCGCAAGGACGGGCCACCCTCGTGCGAGATGCGCGTCATTCTTCTGCAACGCAGACTGCGATATAACCTAATAGAATTATTTTCCAAGTGCGAGGGGTCGCGCTCCCCCCCGGGAAGTCAGCCCCCGGGCTACGGTGATCTCGGGGAGTCGTTGGGGTCGCAGGCGAAAAACGGGAGCGACTACGAAGGGCGTCCGCGCAGCGTCCACCCGGGGCCGTTTCTCCCCGCGTGTGTGTATTTGCGTATTTGCGGTTTCGCGGTGGCGATAACGCGAACAAAAGAAACGCTAGATTCGCAGGTGCCGTAAGAACCGGTTTCCCCGATTCCCTTTAGGTTCCCGTATCCGTTTCTTCCTTTTCTTCCATATCGTTACGCTATTACGCTTTAAAGCCGTCGACATTGTCATCGCCACCTTGTTCTCTTACTAATTTTTTTTTTTTTTTTTTTCGTCGCAAACTCGAATCGATCGTCCACGGTGTCTTTCCTCGGATGGAATGCCGTTCTGATTATTATCAACATTTTATCTCGGCGTAGAGTCACGGGAGCACGAGAGGCTCGTAATGATTGCACACTTGACAACTTTATTGCGAGGTGAGAACTGAAAAAATTAGGCGACTGTAGAGTCTGTCGAGTGATTGTCAACGTTGTTCGTTGTGTTTGAAAGTAACCTTCGTACAGTTCTCCCAGCGTATGTATCGAAAAGATTATACGACGTTAAATTAATGTTAAATTTATATGACTGGCGTTTGACGACCATACGATTCCCGACGATTTCTAAATTGAAATTTCAGCCGAAGATCTATTAACAATGTCGTAGATATTTCGACAATCAGCATTAACGAAGAATGCGAGATGCGCTTTCATGGCTCGCGCGCCGAGAATCTCGGTGCAAGAACAGTGAAACGCGCCGGTGAAACCACAATTGTGACCGCAGACCATTATGCGCCGCGCTCAAAGTAAAACTTGCTTCCCCCTCCCCCTCACCTTCCGACCGCAGCCTACTGATTAATTAAATCGCGTCGGCTTGATTAGCGCGACGCGACGCGACGCGCACCTGCCGTCTGAATATTGATTTAAGATCACGTTCACGCGTGCACGCGTGTAGGTACTTTAAAAAGCGCACGGTCATCTTAGCTAACTAGACGTTCGACGCGCGTGCATGCGTGCTTACGTGCGTGTGAGCCGTGTGTGGAAAACGCGCGGGTATTTTTACGAGCCGCCGTTCCGCTCGTATGCAATTATGCCTTTACAGTGACTGTAACGACCTCGCGCGTACGCTGTAATGAGCGGTCACCGAGAAAAGTCTGCCACCGGCCGGTCCGTTCTCCACGTTCGAGAGCCGCGAGAGAGAAATAGAGAGAGACGGAGAAACAAACGCGGAGAAACGTATTAATCGCAGCTGTCCGTTTAAATTGTCCGTCGCGTCAAAAAACCGGAGAAAGAGACGACGATTAGATATACACGGCGGATTAAATGTCAACCGACTTTAAATCGATGAAATTAATACAAGGAGATCTTGCGAGGCGTCGGTCGCGCCCGTATTGTTCCGAGCGAATGGTCAAAGTGGCGGAGATCTCTCGGCGGGATCTGGAAACGACACTATCGGCCTCGTCCGCCGCGAAACGGGCCCTTAGGCTACCGTAAACGACGGGCACGAGGCACGAAATCGTATCGCGTTATACTCGATTGTCACTTCCTGGAGAACGAGCGGAAAAGGGGAGAACGTCGCTTTCCCCGGAGAGGCATCTTCCGCGAGACGATCGGATCGGACGTCGTTTTTGCGGTCGTCGAGTAGCCGATTAATACGAACGCTCGTAACTTACGATAAATAATTCGCAATCATTGCGTAAACTTGAAATGAAATAAGCGGCGGGTGCTGCGAGTTGCGTTTAGAAACGACGGGGTTCTGGGTCCATCACCGGATTATGTCCGCGTGTGCGCGCTTGGCGCCAGGTCGGTAAATAATCCCGCTCGACGAAATGACGACGTCTCAGCGTAGATCGCCAATTCCGCGTCACGAGATTGTCGTCCCGCAGATCGACCAACGACGGCCTAAATCATCGTTTTACGACGCCGCGGAGCTCACCGCGTCCACGGTCTCCTATAATCACCATTAAACGAGCCGCGGGGTCATCGACGCGGCGATCGTGCACGGTAACGGTAAACATATCCTGCGCGGTGCAACGCGCGCGCGTGGTGCTTTCCTCATTCTCACAATTCCTCCTTTTCCTACGACATACGCGTCGTAAACGCGCGAAAGCGAGTCAAACGTGGAGCGCTAATTGCTTGGGCGCGGTCACTTTTCAATTCCACTCGATAGCGAACCTTGACCCGGCCCTTGAATCCCTGGCGATGTAATCTATATTAATAAGAACTAAAATTTCGAAAAATAAAATTGAACCCGCGGGATAAGCAGAAACAGCGGAAGAGAGATAAAGAAGGGACTTATTGTAAATTAATTAACTTTAAGATACCGTAATGGATAACGGTAATGAATCAATAGCTTTATAGCATCGTATAATAAACGTTGAAACAAAGTAAGAAGGCAAACAAATTGACGAGGAAGAAAGACCGTTCGCTGAAAGCGTTCTCCCGCTACGATTATAGACGTGCGTTTTCGAATTTATTTTATCGCGCGAGTTATATCAGTCGCGATCTCGTTTTTTTTTTTTTTTTTTAACTCTCGGAATTTCACAGGTGAGATGAAAGATTAATCGGACGCAAATTTTTAAAGAGAGCACGCCTTCGTTCGATAACCGCTTTATCATCTCCGCGCCTCTCTCTCTTAGTTCGTCTTTTTTTTTTTTTTCCTGACTATTAATGTACGCCATTAGCGTCAAGGCCCGTGCACGAGAAGGAACTCGGCTCCGCTCGATGTACCCGGGGGAATCTCCGCGGCTTCGGCTCCACGCTTTTGCCCTGCTTCTCCTTACCTATCTGACCGTTTCTCGCGAAACTTCGCTCGAGGTGCCGCGGTCTTCGGAAGAGAAGGAAAAGCAAAGGAAGTTTCTTCAGCCCGAGCACGTGGCAAACGAACCGTGTCGCGCCGACCAAGCGCCACCACCGCCGAGAATCTCTCTTGTACTTCGCCGCCGGAAGTCGGCGAGATCGTCTACGCGATCGCGGGAAGTAACGGGAGATACCGGATGAGGGAAAAAGAGGAAAAGGAGAGCGAAAAAGTAGCCCAATCAATCTATTCGAGATGAATGGGGAGCATAATTGGTTCTGCGGTCTCGTATCATGAACTTTCTTGTCGGACGTCTTAAAAAAATGTTGAATTACGTTGAATTAAGATCTTTTAAAAATTTTTATTGTCGTATCAAGTAGCGAAAGCATAACGTAACGATTTAGGTAATTATAATTGGACGTATAACGTGGACGCAGTGGCGATCTTATCGCCAAGTTCGAATGTTTTAAAAATCCAAGACGATAAGTACAGAAATACAACGCCGGTGAACCTTCCGCCTGGCTTCTTCGAGACAAGTTACGCGATTATTTGTATCCAAGAGTCGCGACCGTGAAAATTTATACCACGGAGTTATCCTACTATTCATCCGGGGGAAAAAAAAGTTGGACGGACAAAAAACCGAGAAGGAAGTAGACGATCGGCGAGCGAGAAAGAAAGATGAGGAATGAAAGATTCAGGCGCAGGGATACCGCTTGAACCATATTCTCCGCTCGCGTCGTTAAGCAGCAAAAAATAATAAATCACCGTGATTTTTATTCCGCGGTTTGCGAAGATAAATTTAATAACTTAACTACCGCGCGCTGTTTCTGCGGAACAGACTCTGCGGAATATTACTCCAATCGCCAAGAATTACGACTCGCGTGGAAAAATGTGCTTTTCGCAGAGAATACTTAATTTAAATTTCACCCGAATATCTTTTTCGCCAAAGCGGCGGTGCATTAAAGTACATTTGTCACGCGTACCCTTTTTTTTTTTTTTTCTTCTGCTAATCAATCAGCGATAAATTCGCGAGCCGAGAGTACAACTTGTTATTCCATCGTCTACCCAATTTTGAGCCGCGAAAATATGGCAAGTGATATCGGCCCTCGCTCTCGCTCCCTTTCTCAACTTCGAGTCGTCGAATATATCCGCGCGCCTTGCCACCTAAATCCACGCCCGGCACGTATCCGCGGGCATATTCACGATTGCCTACTTACCGCTCGTGAAATATGAAATTAAATTCATTAGGCTCTTTCGCGCGCTTATAATAAATCGAACGATTGTGGCCGTGGATAGAAGGCGTAGCCGAGGCTTATAATTCAGACGGGCTGAATGGAAAATGATGAGAAATGTCTCTCATTGAACGCTGGGGGGTCGCGGCGACTGGCCGGCGATTTCTCGGCCTCGGTGTGGGAGAGCCAGTTATCACACAATCTGAAACTCTTTCCGAACGAGAAGCGAAAGAGTCTTCTTCTCGTGAAGCCGAGGGGGAAAAAGAAGGGGGAGACAGCGAGGATGTTCCGGTGTGCCCATGTGGGCTTCGTGCGAGAGAACGCGCGAAGAGGCAACAAAAAGAAGGGGGCACGCAAGAGGAGGCCCCCTCCTTGAATCGTAAAGGCCCGCGAGCCATAAACACCCGCATAACGATCTCTGCGACGAACGTCCCTTCGGGGACTCTTTCTTCGTCCTCCTCAGCCCCGTTTTCTTAGCCCCCCCGCGGCAATGATGCGCACGTGCGTATATACTTTCTTCGCTCTCTTTTCTTTTTTTTTTTTTCACATTATGCATCACGCGCTTTTTTTTCTCTTTTTCTCGCCCATTCCTCGTCTCTTTTTCCTTCCCATTCATCTTCCTCTTTCTTTCTCTCGTGCGTCGTCGATCCCGTTTCTCTTCGGTCCGAAGAATTCTCCGCGGCGTACTTTTTTTCCAGCGAGAAGTATGCGAGAACATGCCGCGCCCAGCTGGGAAACTTGTATTAATATTCGACTAATTATGCTCGACGCGACGATTACGGAGTCTGTGGGCCACAGGTGCGCCCAGGTAGATTCCCTGCGCGTGCAACCGTGAAATTTCCTCGCTCGAGCACGATGTTTAACTTACACGCCCGTAGTTGCGTATGTCACTAACAATAAGATAGTATCTCGAGGGAATGCAAAAAATTATATATTTAAACGAAAAAAATGTAAAAAAAAATGCAAATTTCTGTATCAGGTTAAAAAAAAAAAAAAGAAATATTTGTTAGAACTTATTTTAAAACCTTTGTTATGAGCTTTAATTAAGATTTCACTAAAATAAGCCCTTCCTAATATTCTTTAAAAAAAAGGTGCTATATAATTCTCTTGTTCTTCTTTACGATATTAAACTCTGAAACTTTTTTTTTTTTTAACAGAAAACATCTCCGGAGATGATTATATGGCTTATTCTAAATATTCATACTCAAAGGAGAGACATTAAAGCTTATTCGAGTCTTTTAGAATACATGTGCATTCGCGCGGAAAGCAGCGAGACGCTTCCATCGATCACGATTCCCATCTTATTTTCATTGCGCGTGAACGAAACCGAAACGGCGATAAAAGAAAATGAAAGATGTCGTACATTTGTAGGTGTTTACCGGCGAGAGGAGGCATTTACTCGCGAGCTGAACGCGCGCGCAAGCTCGTGTTCGCTAATTTATCCGATAGCTGCTTACGAACATAAATCACTCGCTCGGAAAGGGCACCGTGACTGATTTATGGTGGCGCACTTAAATGGAACAAAGCAACCAGTTCCCGATCACCGTGGCGAGAGGTTTTATTCGGCGGACGAGCGCGAAAAATCTCTGTCGAACTACCGTTGCGACACTTTTCGCCGTCGTGCTAAAATCACGCGTATAATTGAGCCGTCGATTTTGAAAGCTGGAAGATTCGAGGACCGGCGGTCATTCTCATGCGAACGTATTTTATTTTCGTTTAATTTTTTTTTTTTTTAATTTTCTCCAACATTTTTTTAAACCCTCTCATTACTTTTTTATTCTCCGAGCGAAACGTACCATCTTTAACTCGACGAGTCTCTCCTTTAAATCGTATTCTACGTGAATTCGAAATGATTTTATGTCGGCGCGCGGAAGACAGCATATCTCGCGGCGACGATTAAGCGTATAGAATGATCGCGCAATATCATATTTCTTTGCTTCCACCAGGATCTGTTTCGCGGAATTTGTACGTTTCTCCTTCCCCTTTCCTCCCCCGTTAAAAAAGGGAGAACCGGAGAGAGAGAGAGAGAGAGAAGAAACCAGATATAACGCGCGTACGATTACGCGCTTAGGATGAAAGCGAGTTTAATCTACGCGTCGTGTGGGTCGCTGACACACTCGAAACGCTCGACTCGTCGCCAGTCGTACCGTATCAGACCTCACCCACCGATCCGTGCTACATTATGCTAATGCCTCGTCAATTGTGATTTTCATTCAATTTAAGCTCCATGTTGCGCGCTTGTTGAAAGATACGCAGATACCACCGGCAGTGGTTGCCATTCATCGCTCTCGCACGATTGAATTCAGCCGAGTTCTCTTCCCCCGCGATACGATTAACATCCTCGAACAATGACCCGGTCGAATCGAAGAACGCATCGATGAATGAACAAAACGGGCGAGTCACCCTCTTTAACGCGACACTTTAATTGCGCTTAAAAGATAAGGGCTGCCAAACATTTTATTTTACAAAGTCATCTATTAATATTACATAATATACAATTAAAGCTTTATTTTTCGACAAATTATTTTTTTTAATATAACGCGTTGAGTGTAAAATAAATATGCGGACAGCTCGCGAGTATTTTAAAAGTCCGTATCGCCGTGAGAGACGAATGCGGATCACTGCGGTTCGGCTTCGCGTTCTCCTGCGCACGACGAGAATCGTGTTATCAAGATACTACCAAGGTGGTAGTCCTGTGTGGTATCTGGGCACATACGCGCGCACGGGCAACACGGACGAGACCGGCTCTCGCCGGACACTCACGTGGCGCATACATCCTCGCGCGTTTACGTGTTTACGCGCGAGCGCATTCATGCGCAGGATAGGGTATAAACCGCGAAGGAGTAGCCTCCGTACGTGCTGTACCGAAACAGGCTACGTAACATCGTAAGGCAAACCGGTACCCTCCGTAGACCGCGCGGAGATGAGGAGAGATAGAGAGAGAGATGTATCGCGTTCCGGAAATTTCCCTGAAAGGAGCTATTTCGGATAAATAATAGAATGAGTATAACGTAAAACTAAGAAACGCGTTGAAGTTTGGTCACGATATTATAGAATATAATTAAAAAAAAAAAAAAAAGAAAGAAAAAAGGTGCAAGTTATTTTAATATCTTTAGTTAGCAGAAACAGCTGTTCAACATTTATATTTATAACAGTATCAAGACCTCGGCAGCTTCGTGAATTTTATTTCAATTTGACAGTCTTGTATTATTTAAACCGCGAAGCGTCTAAATTTACACCGTAAATTCACCGCGCCATAAGAGGGAAGTATTTTACGATGTTTTTCTTGGAAATATCACACTTTATACCTGAAGATTAATTATAGAAGCGTCAATAAATTTTCTCACCTCTCGTTTCCAACTTCGTAGCATCGCAAATGAGCGTGGTTTATTATTTATTAAAAAAAAAAAGAAGAAAAGAAAGGAAAAAAAAAAAAAAATTGAAAAAAAATACGCAATCGAAATATGCAGGGACTTCATAAATTCCGAGGACCCACCGATACTCTTTCGATCGGGAGAAAACGGCAAACAAGGCAGGACAGAAAGAGCGAGAGAGCTGTGATGGCACGAGGCCCGCCGAGGATTTACGGCCCGTCCTCTCTCGCGTCCGAGTGTCGTTAAACGAGTGTCGCGCTGAATGGAGTAAATGGGCTGTGATTTGTACATTGGCAGGCTAGTAATGCACCGACGCGCGTCGCGGCGTCGCTATTCTCTTCTTCGATCCCGGTTCCCCGGCACGCGGAAGAATAGCCCGTGTTTTGGGCGCATCGTTCCTGTCCCCAACGGGGGCCCCACGATCTTCGTCCGTTTCCCGCCGTAGCGTGAACAAGATAACGACCGCACGAGTGTTTAGTCAAACACGTGCCGAGCCCGCCGTCATAGTCTTCTTCTTCTTCTTCTTCTTCGCCGTCGGCATCGGTCGTAGTTTCACCGAACCGTAAGAGCGAGAGACCGCCACTTCATGGGCGTGTTGCGCCGTGCCAGCTGGAACCTCTCGAGAGCTACGGGGGCCTCCCTTGTCTGTTTTTCAAACTCCCTATTCTTCCGAGATCGTTGTACCGAGATAAACGATCGACGCTTTCGCGCAATATGTCGACCACGAGGATGCCTCCTTGACGTTCTTGACGGACGCGCCCGTCACTGGACCAAACGTTACCGTAGTTTCTTTCAACTTTCCAAGTTTCATTTAGAGATTTAATAGTGACGATATTTTTCCTTCTCCCCCGTTACATCAATTTTATCGCTGCTTTATACGTGATAATGAAATATATATGCAATAGTTTTACAGAACTGCCGATATTTTATTATTTATTGTACAAAAATTATATTCTATAATATCTCATTTAATTTTTATTGCTGGCGATAAGCTGAGCACGTAGATGTAACTTAATCTCCGCCGTAAATAACGATTCGTTAAAAAGAAAAAATTCTATTTAATTTCCATTATGTTTTCACCGGAAGAGAGCCCGAGTCTGATTTAATCAAAGAAACCGCTGTTGGAAAATAACGCGACAGCCGGGACACGTTTTACGCGAAGTTAAAGTCACGGATGGCAATCGGCAACCGAGTCGCGTGTGAAAAGACGGGCGAATAAATGGGACGCGTATTTATACGCCGACACCTTCCTAACGATAGCCAGAGGAGAATTCTTTTCTCGGTGCCTTGTGCCATAAAACACCCGCCGCTCGTCGTAATATGCACGTCGAATCGCCGCGACGATTTTAAAAATTCGTCAAGATCGCATCTTACTGCGATTCGTTAAGCGTTCGTCCGAGCCCTCCGCGGCAGCTGACGTCTTCTCTCCCAAAGCGACGTCAACAAAATTTCGGTCACGTTTCCGCTACTCCCAGATTAAGATCGGCCACCGTTTCTCGCCGTCGCCCGCGAAGGAGGCTCCTCACCTCGAATATATATGGTTTGTTGTCGATTGTGTATACATTCGTCGGTTGATTAGGCTCATTGTGGCCGGCCTGGGCGTGCACTCTTCGTTTCTCTCGCGGGAGAAGACGGACGCGGAAACCCGGGGGCTCCTGTCAGCCGCTGGGGCCCGGTGGTCTCACTTCCTGAATGACGGGGTCCCTGCAAAACGACGCGAGGACTCTCCTACCGATCTCTTCTATTTAATTCACTTCTAACATTCACGTTTTCTCGTCTCTCTGCCGGTCCCTCCTCCTCCACCCCGTCGCTATTTCGTTCCCGGATCTTTTTGCTCGCGCGTGCATGTTACCTAAGGGGAATTTCTGCCTCTCTCTCCCCCTCCTCCCCTTCCCTCTTTCCTCTAAAAGGAACTGAAAAGCGAGCTATTGTGTCACGAATGGGCATTCGAGAGAAGGGCAAACACGCTTAACCTTCCCGGGTCATTGTCGCGCCGGGTTATCCGATTTGCCGAATACTCCACACGGAACGAGCTCCGCACTCGTCAGCGGGAAGAAAGAGACCGTGATCGTAATATCGCGTAATCCTATCTGGCTACTTAGCGAATGCATACGCCGCACGATATTGCTATCCACCGGCTGCCGTTTCTGTCTTTCGCGTTTTCAGTCGTCGCTTCATTAATTTTAATTCAGGCACTTTTCACGAACGGGTCGTAGTCGAAGAATCAGATTATATTTTCTTCATGCTCGGTAACTTGGGGTGGTGCTTATATTCTTGATAAATTTGACAGTCCCGATTTTCATCGTTCTCTATTATTAGCAGTTTTCTTCTCTATAATTTTTTTTTTTTTTTTAATTAATATTTCTCTACTTTATTTCATTGAAGCTCGTCAGGTTTGTTCCGCAGTTAATCTTTAATCGCTGTGAATAATCCAAAAGCAAGGTGCATTTCGATATTCTCGAACACCGAGACTCCGCGCTCCGGATTTTGATAGTGGCTTTAACGTAGTCGTTCGAATCCGATTCTTTTTAAATCGTGCGCCGCGATTAGATCGCGATGCTGGACGTGCAACCGCGGAAGAAGCAGCCGGCTGGTGCTGTGACGATGCAACAGCAACGGCCGTTGCATTCGACGAGAGAAGTCGCCGGGGAGATCGGGCTCTTCACCGGGGCGGACACACAACACCGGCGTTATTGGATTACGATGGCATTGTCGTCGGCCAGCTGCGAGTCCCGACGCGCGCCACGGAATGCCCGGCGTATATGAAAATAATATTTCCTTCCACGTTGGCTATGATCGATATTTATTCAAGCGTTCGTCCAGGCACGGCATTGTGAAAAAGTCCGCGGAACTCGCACGCTCATTGTTCGCCGCCGAAAATCTCGACGTCGGAGGTGACGCGCGACTTGGCCGATATTTGCGCCGCGTCACGACGTAGGATGACGGATCTGAGCGGTTGCGGGAATCGCCGATTCTTCGACTCCTACGGTTGGGAATCTTCGAAAAAACGGTCGGCGACCGTGAGTAAGCGAATGATCGCGATCGGACGTGTCTCTCTCTCTCTCTCTCTCTTTGTCGAAAATCAAACTTTGTTCCTGAAAAATTTTCCTCAATTTCGCGTAAGCTTTATTTTAAAATTACAACCCGCGACTTATTACTTGGTATTTAACGTGAGCCAAAATGGGCAAATTAAATTTTTCGAAGAGAATAAGCTCGAAAGTTTCGGCCGACTGATTGAGTTATATTCTGTATATCCCGGTAAAAAGGTGGAAGTTCCGCTCGTCGTGATTATGATAATGCCCGAGCACCGCCATTTGGCATCTTACGGTATTCCGCTCAAAGAACATCTTTGAGTCAGCGCCGAGGCACAATGGGTCCGGAGAATGCGGCGAGTCGAGTTTTAAACTTCATTCCGAATCGAACAAATGCCGCTCCGGCGACAGTCTCTTCGTAACTTTCTGATTTGTGGAGCGAAAGGGGTAGTCCGGATAAGTGAGAAGTTTTATCGAGCTCTCCTTACTTCCGCCGCTGAGAGCAATAGGAGACGAAGGGAGCGAGGAGGGACGAGAAAGGGGTTTCGGAGACCTAACGATCGCCATTATATCCGCGGAAAAATTATATTGTTAGTGAGTTAGCACGACGAACAGAAATCTACTTCGTAAATTCTCCAGGGTGATATCCGGTTTCCCTCCCATTTTTTTTTTTTTTTTAAGACTGAAGATTTGGTCTTTAACGAATTTCTCGTAAAAAAGTTCAGTGACAGTAAATGAACAAATTACTTAGACCTAAAATACGCGCTTACATTTAAGTTGACATTGATTCGATTAAAGAACTAATTTTAAATTTTAATATATTAATAAATTAGAATTAGAGTATTGTGAGGAATTTAAATCGCAAATTCGGGCGAAAATTAATTTGCGAATCGGTAACCTCGATCGAGAGAGTCGCGGCCGGCGGTGCAACAGTTTCACGTCGAACGCATCAATCTTTCGGGATTATTAACGCGTCGCCGAAGCCGTTCATCACGTGCACGTGTTGCGTGCGCGCTACACGACGCGAAGCGTGTGGGACTCGGGGGAAAACGCGAAGGTGTCGTAGAAAACGCGGAAGACGAGTGTACCTCGAGCGATACGCGCGGCAGGGATCACCACGGGATCCGTGATCGATGGACCCTGAAGAACGAGCGCCATGAGCCAATGTAAATGTCTCGCCTGACGTTCCATCGCCCATTTTCTTCTTTCTCTCGCATGAACGCCGGCTCACATGCGGAAGCAATGCCAGGTTACTTATGTACGTATGCCTGTTGCACGATCCACCCTTTCAGAACGGCCTTATCAAACGGCCAACTCGAGCGCGAAGGGTTTTTATCACACGCGCGTCCTCCCTTTTTCGTTCATTATAACCATCTCTCGAGGCATCTCTCCGAGTGCGTTGATCCCGCGACGATAATCATCGAGATAAATCTGGCCGATAATAAATACGGAAGATCGTCCGGGGTCAATCGACGATTATTATCAATCAATCGCAAAAATATTTCATAAAGCGCAGGAATTTATAGACGATAAAATAAAATGCATTCTGTATATATATATATTTTTATACTTTCCATCGTTTTCACGCCTGTTAATTTTTCTCATAAATTCTCGACAGAAGATTAGCAAACGAATTGATATATCAATTTCGTTTAATTAATACCCGCTTATTTCGACAACGAACAGCTAACTAGCTGATCGTTTGATTACGCGCGAGATGGTTTGATTACACGTACAAATCACCTGTCTCGAGTTCATCCCACAAAAAAAAGGGGAAAAAAAAAATAAAAGGAAAAAAAAAATGGCAATTCTCAGATCGCGGGGTGCGACACACCCCGCCGAGAAGTTCAGCGTGAAGTTAATGACGTCGTGGCCCTGATATCAGCCGATTAATTTATCCCGCCGTGTACTCGACCCCTCCTCGTTCCCGCTCGCCGTGATCTTTCCTTCTATCGTTGCCGCGCACGAGCGGCACCGGCTTTTTGAAACGGGCAACGCGGAAACGCCACGAATGAAATAAGAGCCGTTGCGCGCCGCCGCGCCGGCCGCTCGGAGAGCTAATAATTGCCCGACGCGTTAAGCATCAGCGAGACTCCGCCGCGCACCTTTAACACGCCGCGTTGGATTAGGCGGTTGCCAACATGGCTGGCCTTAGCGATTCCATTTCCGGTGATTCAGCCTTCGAGAACGTCGTCCCGCAATAAAATTGCGGCCGGCTGCGGTAAAAGGATTCGCCGGCGTTGTCGTGCGATAAAATTGGCACGAGCTTTAAAATAAATAACTTCGTTGCGGTTAACCCGAACGTCGAGATTGTCAGGACGACTTCAAATGAATAATAAGCAAGGATTAAGAAGAGAAAAAATTTTTACGACTCTGCTTCGACTGGCCGAATTGTTCCGGATTATCGTATTTCGTCCAGATATTTATTACCGTACGGAGGAGAAAAATCACCTTTTCGAAATATCGCAGTATTTTATTAATAAATAATATTACGCGGGTACAACGTGCGCGAAGATTAATTGCGCGATATCGGTTCGCGCGCAATTAAATTTCCAAGGAAATTTCGATCCTCACCGGCGACGAGAATTTCCGGAGTCTTCGGGTCAAAATGCAGCCTGAGCTGCAACTTTAGACGGGAAACGCCTGGCGATGTAGGTGTACGTGAATACACCCTCGGTCTTTCTCGCGCACATACGCTACGTGCAATCTGAAGAGGTGCAACCGTAGCTCGCAGGGAGAAGCGTAAAAGAGCCGTGCTAGGCATATCGGCGATCTCTCTTTCTCTCTCCCCCGCCTATCTTTTCTCTTCTCTCGTTCACCCCCTTGCCGCGTTTTTTATCAAGTTCATCCTCCTCTCTTTCTCGCTCTTCGGCGTCCCTTCCCCGATCGGCCGAACCGCCGATAGATAATTGGCGTTGCGTGCCTCAAGATAAACGGCCGTGATTGGCGAAAATAACGATTAATAATTATCCACTCGCGGGATCCAAGGCGGCCTGCCCTCTCATCTCGCGAGAGACCTGGGAGAGCGCAGAAAGAGAGAGAGAGATATAAAAGGAAAGAAAAGAGGCGATATTCGACGCCGAGACCACCTTTCCATCTTCCTCTTTTCTTTTATTCTCTCTCTTGCTCTTTCTATCTTTTTTAAAATCCGCGTTTAGTCTCTTTTTCCCCGCTCGTCAGTTCGCAATACGTCAAGTTCTCCCGAAAACGGCCTCGCGTTAGCTGTCGAGCTGCATCGTGAAATCAGATTATCCGCGCCAACTATGAGAAGTCGGATGAATTTTTTCCTCGGTCGAAACGTTATTAGAACCGCGTTAACTCGGGATGTTATCTTTGCTCGCTCGGCGCCTGCCTCGCGGAACTAACAAACTCGCGGTCAGTGCGTATTTTTGCGCGCCGGGGCCGCACATCGTGTAGCCAGGATAATTGCGATCAGCGCGAGACAGGTCGCCGGCGGAAAGGAGCAACAAAAATGCAACGCGCGGCGATTTCCTTCTTCCTCCGTGTAACTCGCGCGCGGGTTTCGCTAATCGGCGATACAGCCGATTAGCGAGAGCGTATAACGGAACATTGTCGTCGAAAGCGATCGTCATCGCAATGCAGTTAACGTTTAGCAAAGCAGAATGATTTGTATTTTTAGATGTAATGGTATCTCCGCATGAATAAGTAATCGTTGACGTGAAAACGCAGCTTTCGCAGATAGGAAATTGAAAACTGGCCGAGCCAGATGATGATGGCCTGGCGCAGACAAGACGGATCGGCTGAAAACGCGGGATCAATAAATTACTCATTTCTCGCGCCGCAATAAATTAAATTAGAAAATAAAAAAAAAATTTCGAGTGTAACCTAGCGCCGGCAGTCGTCGCGCGAAAAAAGGATAGATCTTCGAGGATGAAATAAATCGCGGCCGTGTTCGATTACGTGGACAAGGGCACTTAATAATTCGTCGTGCCACGGGGACCGAGATCAACTCTCAAGTGATTCTCTTCGCGCGTGCCGTTCGGTCGCGCAACGATTGTCGCCGCACGTCGGAGCAGCGTCCATCAACGAGCGCGTGCCGCGCATAACGATTAACTGTCATTCGCACTTTGATTATCGCCGCGAACGCCCACACGCCGCGGGAGATAAAAAAAAAAAAAAAAAAAAAAAAAGCATGATCGCGCGATAGAGCGAAAGCCGGCGTCGAGCGAAGAGATCTCGCCGCCAAGGAAATTAGAAATCCCATGAATTATTTATCATTGTTCCGTGAGGAATGCTGCGGTTCTCTTCCTGATTCCAACGACGCTCGTTGGGCTCGTAAAGGGAAAGAAAAAAAAAAAATTGCAAACGATCTTCGCGCGCCTCTCCGCCGAGTCACAAACGCCGAGGACCACGCGCTTCGAAAAGAATCCGTTTTAAATTTAAGAATATTCTCTCGTTTTCACGTTTCTCGCCGGTATCTATCCGGTTAGCGATTTGCATTTCGAGGCAGAGTTAGGGCCGCAGGTAAACACGGTTTTAAATGCGTTCGAGAGCTCGCGCGGGGATGATAGGCGATACGTGCACCTTCGCGAGGTGAAATCTTCCCCGACCAGTTTATCGAACTGCTTGGGAAAAGGAGGCTGGTAACCGGCGCGGCGTCGTGGAACCTGCATCGTACGCGCACGCACGCATCGCCGCTTAAACGTGTAGATACCGTGCGTGTGCACGGTTATGGAATCGCGTGTCCGCGCGCTGTACACGCCGCGCTAAGTTAAATACGATGTTCCTGATAGATCGCCTGGTCGCCTGCATCCGGAGCAACGGACCCCGATCTCCCGGTCGTACTCGAGTGCTGGACTCGACTCTTGGCTATCGCGGCCCACGACAGTGTCGATAACTTTTAAAAATCAGATCTGACGCAACCACGTTGAACGTTAGCGTAATCGGGGCCAGTTAGGATATTGAAATAATTTCGATGAGTTTAAGGACTTTAAAAGCGTACCTAGAATGAAATAATTTGCAAAGAGAAATCGAACACCCATTGGAATGAGTCTCAGCGTATTAAAAAATAGAATTAAAAAAAAAAAAGGCAAATCGATAAACGTATATCTTATAATATGCGATTTTGTAATCATTAGGAATTATTACGTTCTATAACAGTTAATAGAATAGCTAATGTAGCGAGAGAGGGTATCGATATATTAGACTGTTATCGACGTTAGCAATACTTGGAGCATGACTCTCGTGACAGGCCTGATAGTTCCATATTTTAGAACCGGTTCAGTCGATGTTAGTGCTGAATATGATTAAATTATTTTTTTCTCTCTCCTTTTTTTTTTTTAAGTATAATTTAGAGCTATGACCTACAAAACAACAAGTTGCCCGCTAAGTTACCAAACGAGATCAGTCGCAATAGTTATATAAAATATATAAATTGCGAACTTGAGAATAACATATTTTGAAACACGAATATTACTTGATTTTTTTTTTTTTTTAATAAACACAGGCGCATTGTGTCTTGAAAAAAATTTATTCTTTTCATATCTAGTTAGTACGAGAGTCGGATATGTTAACAAGTCCGGTAATCGAACCCAGCGCGTCGTGCAAACTTTGAGCTCGTCTGGCTTTTACGAGACCGCAAGAAAAATGCAAAAAGTAGATGCCATGAAGCGGTTAAAAAAAAAAAATAAAAATAAAAATATTAAAAAAATACAAAAAAAAAGAAAGCGCGGTATCGCCGCGCATAATTGAAGCATGACGCGGCGCGCCATGACGCGATATGATTTGATAAGTTGTGTCAACTGCTCGTTAGTTAATTGTCAGAGCCACTCGTTCAGCGGGCTCGTTGCCGCTTCTGTATGCAGATACGCCGGAGGAGCCACCCTCTCTTTCTCTTCGCCGGCCACGCCGCTGATGGTAGCGATGGTCGCCGGCCACCGCAACTGGCTCGCTCGTGGTGATAGCCGGTGTCCAATGAATGCCCTTCATTTCCATACTTCACCCGGCGGTCAGCGAGAACGGCTAACCAGATTATTTAACCCTCGTTCGAGCTACCTCCAACGCTTCGCTTGCTCTCGCGTTTCGTTTCGTTTCGTTTCATCTCTAGCGGTCCACCCTGCCTCTCGTCGCGCTCTGTCCCTCGCTTTCATTCTCCTCTCCCGCCCTACTTCGATGCATCGAGAGCGTCGTCGCGATAATTTGCAGCTCGTATTTCGGCTAAAGGTACTAAAGTTATAGACGCGCGGACGCGGAAGAGCGGGAACGGGACGGGTCAATTGCGTTTTCTGCATTCGGAATTGCACGCTCGTGGCGTTTGGGACCGATTCCTGATTTATCACGCAGCTATTATGCGCGTTGCCCCGCGTCTTGGTACTTTCGCGCCGACTGGCCGATTACATCGAGGAATTTTCAGCGCTGATCTCGTCCGACAGCCGCGCTTCCGCGAGATACATAGGATAGGACACGGGCTCGCGTTAATAGCACGGTTTTAAACCGCGAAATCGCATCTCGGTTGTAATAAAGACCTAAGCGCACACGTCGCCGGTGTCTTCCGGGGCCTCTAGCTACGTCATGCACGAACGGTCCCGAAGAATATCTCCCTAGTATTTACGTCGCCGAGGTAACATCAGGATTAACTGTTCCTTTACCGTACTACTCCGACGAGAGCGTCTCGCGAAGGTACGAGTTACATTTATCGACAGATTTTGCTGATCTTAAACCGCCGTGGAAATAAAAGCTGACGAAATGGCCGAGGGATAAAAACTGACAATTATTCGACGAATTATTATTCCGATAAAATCAATGGTGATTTATTTTTTTTTCATATTTTCAAGCTCTCGCACAAGTCGCTGTTATAACTTCTTTCAATAATTCAGTATTAAATTTATGCAAATTGTGTTTGGAATATTTTGCTCGGCTGCGAAGATCGTAATAATTCAGCTCGCGCGGAGAAGGAAGATTGCGGCATAGAGGGTATGCGACGGTATGCCCGCGATCGTAAACGGGATTCGAAACAAACGCGTGTTCGGCTTCCGCAACCTTCCCCATCGGCGGTGGGCTCGCCCGGAGATCGGGGGCGAGGGTGATGGAAGATAGGGGCAAGGGCGGACAGAGGGGTGCTGGAAGCACGAGTTGGCAAGGGGTTATAACATAATTGTATTAGTCGAGACAGGGTCCATGGACCCGCCACCGCGGTGGGGACCACACCGTAAAATTAATGCCTTCGGCTTATCAGTGGCCTGACACTTCAGCACCGAAAGTCCCGCGTTCCGGGCACAGTGGTGTAGAAACTCGCGGGCATGCAACAACGGCACAAAAGTCGATTGCCGAAGCGTATCACGGTTCACAAACGAAACGACAAATTACCCTTGTAAAGATTAATACTTTATTACAGAAATAAATTTTTTTTTTCTTTTTTCCCCCCGAGTTTAATTCCGTAAACGATCCACGTGGAAAAATTAATTTTTGCAGTCGCTCATTGCGTCTTTAAATTTATATTTTTACTTTACTTGAGATTCTCGCCGTAGTAATTTTTAAAAGAAGTAGAACGCAGTAAGCGGTAGTCACATTTTCGACAATCTATTTCGCTTTTAATGAGAGCCCTATTAGGAAGTAACAGTATAAGGTATGTGCAGGCTGGCTTCTGTCGCGAATGTGCTTCGCGATCGAGCCCGATGTAAATCAGATTAATTAAAGGTCGGCCGGCACAGGCACAAGGCCGATCTTTTTCGATTGTATGCGGCGCGAAAGGAGACAGGGTGGAGAAGAAGCATGGAATTTACTTTGTTAGGGAAAAACGATTTCTTTCTCTTTCTATCTTTCGCTCCGGTCGTCTTTTCCCTTCGTTCGCCCTCAATAAAATTGCGGCGTTCCCCCGAGAATCGGTCGCGGAAACTCGATAGACTCGCGTCATCGTGCGTGCACGCGCAATAATTCAACGGCACTTGTCTCTCGGCAAGTGCGGCCATTCCTTCGTTTACGCGATCGTAATGCGCGCAGTGAAAGCGTTTCTTCATCTGCGGTATCCGTTCTCGCCTACGTGCGTGCTCAACGTCTAAACTCTGTGCGTTCTAAAATAGGAAATTGTGTTGCAAGGCATGCCTTCGTACTCGTGTAAAATTATTAGTTTTAATTTACGACTAAAGCACATTAACATTTTTATTTTTTTTTCTTTTTCTTTTTAATTATTAGAATTAAAAATCGTCGATTACTTAATTAAGAAATGTTTTCCGAAACCAAATTTCGACCGGCGACGAACGTGCGCGGTTTAATAAATCCAGAAAAGCGGTCAGAAGCGAAGAACTAATCTCAATGCAGGTAATGACGTATCCGCGTTCGTCACAGTCGCCCGCGGGTGTCGACTTCGAGCTTTTTAAACTTGGAAGTATTTCACAAAGATCTATCGAGCGTGACGAATCTCGTTGGCAAACTCGATACCCACCGCCGCCGATGCGGTTTGTTCCTGATTGAGAAGTCAGGGAAAGATGGAGGCATGCGCGCGCGTATGTGCGAGGCCCACGCACGAGGGTGTGCGACGTATCGGGGCGTACAGGAAAAAATTGGATCGGTCACGGACACGTGGTGACGACGGTCTCTCTTTCTCTCTCGGTTTTCTCTTATATCTGAGGACGAAAAAGAAGCCAGTCTGCGCGATGAGGAGACGAAGAAGAAGGGAAGCGGGAGACGGAGGAAAGGGTCCAAACCTCCTAAATCTCCCTGCCGATTTCTCGGGCAGCCCCCGCGCGTTAGGGATGCTGAGTCATACACCCTCGACACAACGGCACCGCGTAGCGGATACATGGCGTGTCACCCCGAATATTATTTGAGTCGCCTGACAGCGCAATCTGTGAATGCGCGATATTGTCTGGCTTCTGCCGCGATGGCACGCGGCACGTAACTACTTAACTAGAAGACCCTGTGTGTGGGCATGCAAAATAAAATCGGTAAAAAAAAAAAAAAATGTATTGTGTTCGAGGTATCACAAATATAGGTCCGAATTCAGAAAGAAGGAAAAGAAGAAAGAGAGAAAAAAAAAAGATTACTTATTCTTTGGGCAAGTAATTTAAGAAAATTTAAAATAATACGTATAAAAATAGATTTTAATTTTAGTGTCATTCGCTGATATTTAATACCGTCGTTTTTTTTCCTGTTTTTTCGAGTAATTGTTTAGTCGTCGGCGAAATGACAAAAAGTCTGAAAACAATTTTCACGACTTGGTCGTGATTACAACGCAGATGCTCGCTAACGGCGGAGAGTTAATACCCATCGCGTGACAACTTAGCACTTTCATCTGATATTTATTACCACCTTCCGGGTACGAACAAGCGTTTAAGGATTAATCTGCCGCATGTCGCGCGCATCGTCGTGTGCGTCGAGCGTGCAGAGAAAGATAAAAGGAATTGCGCGAGCGCTGGCAGAAGAAACGTTGAGAAAGAACGCATTCGGCGCGCGCGTGCTTACCGTCGCGAAAGAAATTAGCGTGGATTTATGCCGAGAGGGGCCGCGAAAGGGAAGGGAATCGTCAAAAACCACGTTGGCGCGGCCAACGGCGTTGTCGAGTAAATAAGGACGTAAATCGGCGGAGAAGGCCGTAAATTCCAAGCGCATTTGTTCCTAATTTAAAGAGTCCTCGGGCCGGGACCCGGCACCGTTTCTCGCCGGAGGGCGTAGAAAAGGAGGAAAGGGAACCGCAACGAAGGGCTCGGTTCGGTTTTGCGGTGATTCTCTTTAGCGGGTGCCCGTTCTGGCGAAAAAGAAAACGAGGCGAGCAGAACGCGCGCCAGCGCGATTAATCTCTCGCTCGAGCACGCTCCGAAAGCTGCTCTCCTCTCGACCTTGCGATTTATACGAGGATCTAAATTTGACCGCGCGCACTAATGAGCGTAGGCCGGCGACTCATTGACGAGGCAGAAAAAAAGTGTCGCACCGTCGTGACGCGTTTGCTTATCGCGATTGCACTTACCGAAAGCGATTTAACCGCGCAAACGAGAGATTACGTTACTCGGGCATTCGCTGCTCCGCTGCCACGTGCAATACGTTACGATGCGGGAGGGTCTGGAAAATATAATTTTCGCCATTGGCAATTTCTGACACGTTACGTTTCAACGCCGCATGTCGATATTCTCGAAATAGAACCCCGCAAGTTCCTAGCACGTAACGCATAGCGAGGGATTCCAATACGGCCGCTATTTTTACGGTGCGACGGTGCGATAGCAGACGCGCGTTGCAACGAGAAAGAATAAGTTAGTCCCGCACGCGGATAGGCCTTTGCGGGACGCGCGCGGGTGTCCTCCCTGCATATTTAGCGTCCTCCCCATGTCAAAAACGAGGCCATAAAACACGGTTGCGCGTAAATAAAACGCGGTCGGTTCGCCGTCTGCTCGGCAAAACTAGGCAATAGGCAGCTACGACTCGTATCCACTTTGACACCCCCCTGCTCCTTTCCTCATACTCCCATTCACCCTCCATTCCCGGCTGCGTACAAGAAATATGAGATTTGTCCGAGAATTCTCCGCGTCAGTGTTGAGTTTCATATTTTTTCAGAAAGTCGATTCTCGTCCCCTCTTAAATTACATAAATTATATATATTGTAAAATATTCAATTCCAAAAAATTAATTCAAACTAAAGATTTTATTTTATATAATTTTATTTTTTTACTTTAAAAGAAAAAATCTAAAAAGAGTTCACGGGTTAAGTTTCGTATCTGAATTATAATTTAATTTCTTTGCACTCGTGTCGCGGTTCTATTCTAATTTTATTTTTCAAGATCTTAAGTAATCTTACATAAATTTTACTTTAAATATTTTTTAACGTGACTATTCTTAAAGTAATACTCGAGGAATTATCGTACACACGTAATAATCTTTTTTAATTTTAAGACTTAATCGTTTTACGTTTATAATTTAACTCAATCTTCCACAAGCGGCTGTTTTTTTTTTTTTTTTTTTTATTCAAATCGACCCTCGGCGAAAAGGGGTTCTTTGTTTCCATCGTTCGCGATATCGCACTTGAACGGATCCGCGACGCGTTGCTCGCGGATGTGCACGTGGGAGGGTTAAGCGACGACGCGTGGACGCAGTTTTGTTTCAGCGGGACGGGAGGGGAGTTAGAGATTGGCAAAAGGACCACGGAAAATCCAGCCGGGGTTTGCTGCCGTGGTGCTATCCACGATGTCGATAAGGCGCCTGCATTGTCCGGCAGTCACGTGTTCCTGCCGTGCCCTAACTTCGCCACCCCTCGCGGGACACCAGACCATCCCGCTTCGCTGTTTATATTAAACTCTGGGGTTAATACCGTGGCTTACTCTAATGCCGGGGCAACCCTTTGCCCTGCGATACGCCGATAAGGAATATGCATGCAGACACGGCTAGATCCGTTTTCTCTTGCCAATGGCACTTTGAATACGCCGTTTACAACGCGAACGGTAACGTTAGGAATATTCCTCGAATAAAAAATTTTTTTTTTTTAATAAAATAAACTTAAAACGATGATTGTTGCTAGGAGGTAATCATTTACGGGCTTTAACGTCAGATTGTTTGCCGATGTGTCGATATAATTGACACTCTGATCGCGACGACGCATCGATGCGTTTCTCGAGCGGCGGGTTGATTCAACGCGGTGCGATGCACGGATGAAGAGGGCAGATAATAAAATGAAAATGAGTAACGCTTAAAGTCAAGAGTTCGGGGGCGACGAGAACCCCCGACCCGAGCGATGCGCGGTGTAACAATGCGAGATAGAGGACCCAACGTCGGTCGTGGGATAGGAGGAAGGGTCGCGGACTCGGGTTCACAGATAACAGCATCCCTCCGCATCCCGCTGTGACCGCCGTCCATCTCTCTACCCCTTCTGTTCTCTCTGTCTTTCTCTCTTTCTCTTTCTGTCGCGCTTTCGGTGGTATATGAATTATATGAGCATGTATGCGTATTCGCCTGTGTGTGTACGAGAACGCAACGCGGGAGTCGTCACCCTCTCGAAACATAACCGGGTAGTTTGCGGTGCGATGTGCCGCACAGTGGCGTCGACGTTTACATTGTTTTTCTGTGGGCCGCGAGGAGTGACACTTACGAGGAAGCGCGGAGGCCGACTTTGCGACGGGTGCTTTTTTTCCCCTCCCCCTTGTTCTTTTGTCCGCTCTTTACAAAAGTCGCGTGCGTTTTACTCCTCATCGAGTCCCGGCGCTACTAATAATCTGCAGATATTTGAAGAAAATTGTTACTACTCGTTACCGTTATCTACGATCGCAACGACTGAAAAAAAAATCACGATTACTTGACTGACGAACGTCTGACAGAGCCTCTCTCGCTTAGATTTAATCGGTGACGGACGCTGATTAGTTGATGACGTGACTTGGACTATCGGAAAGATTTCCATCTTGTATTCTGAATTCCGCTGCATCGGATCTCCTGCCCCCCTTTTCGCTAATCGTATCCTCCTCGGCTGAAATCTCTTTCCCGCACCGTGCCTCGACATTTCGAGTCCACGATTGTTTCGTCACATCGATAAATTATCCGGGGGTTAACAGGTGAGTACGGACGGACAGACGGCGATAATAATGACAATGATAAACGCGTCAATAATACACCGACCTATTCGGGCACGCGATTACGATATCGATGATGGACCGATGTAGCCGTTGCTACAAATCGCGGCGTGGCCTGGCATTTGATTGCGAATTCGGGACGCGAAGTGCACATCCCGTTCACAGATCACCTTCCGGGACTAATTGGCACGTTTCAGACAAAAGAGAGTTTCGCATCTCTCTTCCACGATCCATTTATCACGCAAGTATGAAAGGTAAACGATAAAACATATCTCTTTAATTAATCATATGTATAATTTATCTAAATAAACGGTTTTTTTTTTTTTTTTTAACGAATTTAGAATATACTTTTCATTTTTATAACTATGTAAATGGCTAGTCTATCGATTTTTAACGAGAAGATATATATGCAATAAGCTCGAAACGTTCGTCAATCATTCGAAGAATGCGGCAGAAGATCGTGAGGGAAGAGTACGGCGCACCGAGATATTTGCGTGATGAAATTAAGGTGTAATTACTATTGACAGTCCTTGTCAGTGGTGGCTGACAGGTGTGGGTGTGTACCAATCGTTACGTCAGTTCAGTATCTAGGCTCGAATAGAGGGTGCCCCTGTCCGAATGTACCGAGTCATCGGCGGCGGTAGGAAATGGAGGAAAAAAGAAGAGTGACCGCGCGGCCTCGCGCGGTGCCTACATTAATGATGTGGCAATATTTTATTAAACATACCGGCACGCGGTGCTCGAGAGCCCGACGGCTACAGCGGTTCGCATTCATCTCGTTCGATTTCTCCTCTTACAATTAGAGTCACTCGGCTCCGCGATATTTACCGATTTACTTAAATTTTATACATTTAGTAGTTTAGAAATTTTACTCGAGTATATTTGCTCAGAAAAAGAGAAAGACAGAGAGAGAAAGAGAGAGTAAACGATAGTTTAATAGCAGCATCACGCGGATATTATTTATGAACGTCGTGGATCATAAGCACTAACTTGTTAGTCCCCGGCACGACACTCGGAAGAAATTTCAAAGATATTTTATAATAAGAAAAAAAATATCAAGAAAGTAGATATTATAATAAAAATTTACGAGGTCCCTTTAAACGAGGTATGATTTAAACACGACTCCTAAAAATCAAGATGTGACTTTAATCGTAAGAATTTAACAACTCTGTCTAAATAAATATCAGTACACAACGTTCATTAATAGTTATCTCTCCATCAAATGAACCGAATGGTCCAGAGCCCTTCTGTTCGCTCATTACCATCAACGAGATGTATGTATAATACATTCGGCATCGTCCAGCGCGGTAAAAAAAAAAAATCAACGCGTAGGTAGCCGGAAGTAGTTGGGGCGCCGTAGAGATCTACATCCTCCTCTCTCTCTCTCTCTTGTGGAGGTTTACGTCGACTGTCCCTCGTTGGGCTTACGTTCTTAATTAGATCGTTAAATACCGGTGGCATCCGCGCGCGCAGAAACCGCGCAACGGCGGCGTACCATGCAGGAACGCAACGCCCGTACCGCTCGTCAGGCCTCGCGCCGCGATGGCTGTTGGGCAAGCCAGAGGTAGAGGGAATTGCATCGCATGCCACATAATCGTGGGAGTGTTTCCCATCAAGATACACGTAGGTACGCACACTCGCTCGCGCGCGGGGCTCCGGTAATACCCTCTCTCGCATAAATATATCCGCGCCGCGCGCATTTACATGTCCGCCTCTACGGGGTGGCTCGACACGGCGCACGCCGAGATAACGCGGCCGATCTTATCCGCGGTAGCCGAGCTTAAATTTCAAGACCAAAATCGGACACGAGCTTCGAGCGGGACGGCGGCAGAGCGACGCACGTGCGTCTTGCGAGTGAAGGGTGAGAGAAGAACGCTTCGATTAATCAAAGACGCCCGTTCCGCGTAGAAGAATTATTTGCGGAAAAATTAAAATTGGCTATTGAGCCAGGTAACTTAACCAGGCGGCGGTCGGCTCTTTTCACGCCTCGATTTTGCAACGCGACGCGAAACAGCCGTCTCGAAATTAATCGCTAGATTCTCGGGCGTCATTACTGACTGCGGGATAAATGGCAGCGCTGCGGTTGTTCCTGCAATTAAAGGTCTCTCCGAGCTATTGTGGCGCGGGCGAAACTTCTTTCCCCGTATAATTACGGGACGATGTATTTGATGTCGGGGGACGGTAATAATCCCGGGCGACGATTATTCAAGCGGCGGCGCGTTCGAACGTTTCGGATCACCGAGTATGCAATATCTCGTGCATACAGAAACACCGGAGAAAGCTGGAGAGGCCGGCCGATCTTGGCGAACTAAGCGTACTTTATGCACCATGCCCTCGTTCCGCCGTTTTATCCGAACAATTAGACACGTGGCCCCGACGTCCACGGGGGTGTGCGAAAAAAAGTCTCAACCCCTTCCCGACCCTCCTCCGTCTCGCGGGCGGACAGGAATTCTCGCTGCGGGTGAAAGAGAGAGAAAGGAAGCGGAAAGAAATTTATCCGCGCTCGCGCCGCCGGACACGCTAATTTCACGTCAATTACACGCGACACGTAATCGCACGGAGTCCTCTCGAGGCAACGTTAAACGTATGTATTAAAATACGATAAATATTGGAATACGAAAGGCACGATTTCACCAGAGCTACCATTACCGCGGCGATATTCGGCGGGGGATTATTTGGGAAAGCTTTTATAATAAAATTCATTCGATAAATAAAATATTTTAATTAACGCAAGAAGCTGTGCACTTGGAAAAATTATTAAGCAACTTCTCATTCTCTCTCACGTGGATTTTCTAACAAATAGAGAGCAATCGCAAGTAATTAGGAAATTGCCAATACAACGATGATGAATTGATAAGTAGTAATATTTGCTAATAAAAAAAAAAGAATTAAATTAAAAAATCTCTTTGCGGAATTATATTGAATTTTATTGCAATTGTTAAACATTAATCAATTCTCGTTAATCAAATCTCGTAACGCGAGTTCTTACGCTTAATAAAAAGAATCCAATTATTAGACCGCGGATAGCCGCGAGATGATTTAAGCGTTGCGACGTTCGTTTTTTGGTAACAGCAATTTGCAAGTCAGACCGGTTAAGATAATCATTATCGCGACATTAGATATTTCTCACGATCGAGTCAACTATTGGGCGTTAATTAGCAAATGCTCCGGATTATGAGAGACAAACGTAGCAAAAGTTTATCCGACCCATTATCTCATAATGTAATCTTAAAATAGCATACCGGTCGCGGTGTAATTAATAATGTATCGCGCATTAATTTACTTTTGCGTTTCGCTAAAGCGACACATCTCGATTAGCGTAATAACGAGCGACATTACGTGAAAAACGTTCATTCTGCTTTCCATCTCGGGCAAATTCACGACCGTTGCCACGCTCTTGCTTTCAATGTTAATTTAAGCAAGACGACGTGGCGTCCCGACCTATTCGCTTTTTAACCTTCACAATAGTGGCGCTCCAACTCTGTAACTGTAATGAGTAACGAGTTCATCTCGGATGTCGGCGGCGACAGTCTGAATTCTCATTGTTCTTCTTTAATAACTCGAGCGCCTCAAGGCAGTCAAAGTACACTTTACCTAATATATTCCTCGTGCGCGTACAAAATTACACGCGCTCGTGAAAAGTATAATACAGTAAAAAAAAAAAAAAAAATTACGCATAAGCCTAGCTGAATGTTTTAAGCGTTAAACGTTCGGGAGAATAGGAAAGAAAGGCTCAACCGTACAGAAAAGATACGCAGGGAAGAAAAGGAGGCTGGAAGATCCGATCACATTCGGACGCAGAAAAAGGAGAAAAAGTTGAGCGGGGCAAAAAGGAGGAGGTGGAGGTGATTCCCCGAGAATGGGGACATTAGCATAAGCTAAGCCGAGCTAAGCGTGCCCATATAGCACGGAAATAAATAGCCCCCCGTTTCGTATCTATGGCGAGATGCTTTAAGCATGGGCCGTCGTCGTGGTCCTCATCGTTTCTCGTCCGACCCCCCCTGACTGAAACCGTCGGCCGCGAGTCGTGTGCGTGCGAACGTGCGTGTATCCAGCGGGAGGACACACCGGCGGAGTGAAGATCGCCCGGCCCGAAATCCTCTCGGTGTTCGTGATACGCCCGCGATGGTGGTGGGTTCCTCCTGGAGAAAGGAGCAGATGGGCCGGGAGATAGCTCGCGCGAGCGTTCGTTCGGACAGGATGCGGTTGTCATCGGACGCGGCGAAAGAGAGAAGGAGATAGAGGGGAAAGAGGGAGGAGATAGATACCGGGACTAGAGATTGGCTTCGGGGAGCGAGAACACGTTGCGCCGGTAGACGGACAGAGGGAAGCGGAGAAGCGCATTGTCTTCAGCGGCTCGATGACGATCGCGACACACGAAGGTACGTACATACGTATATGCCTACGTCCGCCGGCGGTGCGGCGTTATACATTGTTACATCAGTGAATTGTCGTCATCCCGTCGCCGTCGTCTCCTGGTCCCGACGGGGATCGCGCTGCTGGATGACAGTCACAGGCGTACCGGCGGCGATAATATCTCTGCCACGTCGATTAGACGGTGAGCCCGCGGTCAGCGAGCGGCCGGACGCCGTCGCGAGAGCGTCACGTCTTGCCCGAAGAGACGCCGAGTGTCGCGAGGGAGAGAGATAGAAGGAGAGCCATTCCCGCTTATGACCGGTGTTCTTCCGGTGCACGGGCTCTCCCGCCACCCGGTATGTGGTACAGAAACCGTGAGGCTTCGCGATCGGAGGAAGAGAAAGAGCATTGTCCCTATCCCGATGCGTTGTTAGGCTCTCTAGGCCCGTCGAGGATCGCGGCTACGTGACAACGAGCGTCTTCGAGATAGCATCGTCATGACGATTACAGGCGGGACAGGCGGGCAAGCGGGCGGGCGCGGGTAATACGCGGGACGACGACTAAAGTATCGTTGCGCGTAGAAAATATGTCGTAAAGATCCTCGGCTCGTGCTGGACGCAAAAACGCGAATAATTTCCTACCTCCCCCGACGTGTTTTTCGAAAAGAATTCACGGCTAATCTGTCATCGCGGGCTCATAACGTTTAATGATATTTCACGAGATACCTCATTAAGTGTTAATTTTTTTTCCTCTTACAAAAAAAAAAAAAAAAATTACAGCCTGTTTTATTTGCTTCAAAATTAAAAGAGCAAGCAACTGTCTTTCGGATTAAATCGCGAGATTAGCGTAAGCGAATAAAAATATAAATTAAAAAAAATAACTCACCGGTGGTGAAGAGGACGATCGCCTTGAGGCAGCTGTATTCCGCGGAGTCGACGTGAAGCGCTTTGAGCTTCTCCACTTGCTCTTGGAAGATCCTGATGTGGTCCATGAAGGCGACCACGCGGTCGGCCGCCATCGGCGAGGCGTGGAGGCCCGCCGCCGCTAGAAGCGGCGCCACGTGAAGGGGCATCGAGCACTGGCTTGCGTTCAGGACGAAAAGCTCGCTCCACACTAGCCTGAGCAGGGCCACCTGGTCCGTCACCTGAAGATCCGGGAAGAACGGGATGTTCCGGGCCCACTCGACCGCCGAGAAGAGCAGCCGCGCCGCGAGCTCGCAGATATTGTCGATACCCATGATATTGTTCGGTTGCATGCACTGTCCATATCTCGAGGTCGGATAGGGCTCCGCCCTCAGCAGTAGACTTATATATGACGAGAGGTAAGAGTGTCCGTTTAGGCTGGCACACGCGACCGCGTCCCCATTCGTCAGGGCGAACTGGCCCGGTAAACCCGGCAGCGAAGGCTGCGATGGCGGCACCCGCCCCCTCTGCACAGCTGAAAAATAAAAAGAAAAGGCGCCGTTCAATTACGTGAAGACTCGACTTTACCTAAGATGTTGATCTCGCTTTCACGTTACACGGTTCGATTTCAAGTGCCGCCTCGTCGGAAAGGAGGATCGAAACGGCGAAGTTGAAGCGATCGAGCTTGCGGAATCTGACTGTCTAAATCTTAAAAAAAAAGAATAAAAAAGTTAAACTATTAATTTCTATTTAATGGTACATAATATAAAATATTTTACGCAACTTTTATTAATTATTAACAAGTACGATATACATATGTATAATTTCACTTTAACGTCAGCGCGCTTTAAACTCGTCCTAGTTCTCTGCGACCTTCGTGCATCCCTTTTTCAAAACTGCCTCGAGGCTTTTAAGAAAATTTCAATGCACGTGGGGTGTGATAAGCCTTGTTGCGCAATAAGATTTATCTATGCAGTCACGCGTCATCGAGTTCGCGACTCCGGCACGGAAGAGAAACGGGGCTCTTTCACTTTTCGGTGCGCGATCTCTGGTTGAAATGGTATCTCTTTAAGCCGTACCTAGCTCATTCTCAAAGATACGTGGCCGGATTCACCGTCGGTATAAATCATCACGCCGATGTTTCGTATCGATTAACACGTTTCGTACATTAATGCGAACAAAGAGCCCAACTTGACTCTTTCTTTTTGCGGCTATAATCGGTGTTGTACAATCGCATTCGTCGCGATAGCCCACTGTAATTTCGATGCCTTCATCTCGTCGAAGAGATCAATTGCGAATAATGTTTAATTTAAAATTTAATTTAATTTAAACTTAACAGTAAAATAATGCAGAGGCGTGTGAACGCGACGAAACCGCGATTCCGAGTTGGGCTCTCTGAACGCGAGATAAGAATCGATTTAGCGACAAACGGTGCCGGTCGACTGCGCGTAAAAGAAGATCGTACGAAATATCCTTGAATATCCGCGAGACGAAACGGGCAACTTTTGCTCACTCGATCGAAAAGTTTGACGAACGAATTACGCCACGCGTGTCTATAATACGAATTTCTACGTCGCTCAGGGCGATCGTCCTCGTCAGGCAGGCGCGAGGCGTGACGTAACGAGCGGTGGTCCTCTTCCCGCTCGTGCCGACCGACCACCGCGTAGGCTAACGGTCCGTTCGGCGGTGAAGACCGCTCGAGCGATTCGTGCCCGTAGGATTTCCAGCCGCGGGATACATAGCGCCGCTCATTTACCCGCGTACACTACTTCGCTACGTGCGCCGGCCACTTCCAAGAAGTCGAATGACCAGCCGAGAGAGCCACGACACCTGTACCGGAACCCGGATGAGCCTCTCTCGCGGCGATACTCTCGAGTGCCTGCAAATATTGTGCAAAGGCAAATACGCGCCGCGGTATACGTGCCATAACGTGCTCGCCGCCGTTCAAGTACGCGCAAATACGGATCGGCCGTCGGTGTCGGCGGCGATTCGATCGTACAGGCCGTACAAATTTCGCCGAAAGCCGTGTGCGAGCGGCCGCGCTGGTTCATCGACCGGCCATTATTATCGTCATCATCATTATCCCCCATCATCGTCGTCGTATCATTGAGGTTAATGCCCGGTGCAATTCTAGACGTACTATTTCGACGGATTTAGTTACCCCGCTCTTTTTTTCATCGAGAAAATTTTGTAATCTTGCCGCATTATGGATCGCGGACTGCGAACTTTTCGCAAGACAATCCTGTTCGATTATTGCATCCCGGAGTAATGGTTATTACAATCGCGTACGTCTGATAAAAACTTAACACGTTCTTCTTGGCGCGCGACGTCTTTATACTTCAAACGATCGCGGCGCAAATTACACGTTTGTCCAATTAATATATTACGCCGTGAATTTCGTGCGCGGTATATGTTTAACGTTTTAATACATCGCAATCTGCATAAAGTTAATTAAATTAAAACCCAGCCGGGCTAACGTGAAAATATTAATGAACGACTTAAACTCTATAATTTTTTTTTTTCTCTTTTTTTTTTTAACGCGTCGCCGATTACAAGATCGAGATTAAAAGACCGTTCTTCGTAACTGTCCGTTTCAAAGCGATTTCGGGTATCGATCCGACGATTTCCTGCGGGCTTCGATCGCGAACGGTTCAGGCTTCTCTACCGCGCGATCATGCGAGATGTCCTGCAAACCGTTACGTACTTATAGAACGTGCCTCTGCCGCATTCTCTGGGCGCGATTACCGCGATTATTGCCGGGCCGCGTACCTTTTTTTCCTTTTTTTTTTTTTTTTTTTTTTTTTTCGAGCTACACGTACACGCAAATAAGAGAAGGAGGAGGAGGTAGTGGACGATTACTTGGTTGAGTAACGGCCGCGCGTATTCTTGCGCGATTGTCCGCCGTGCGAGCGCGCGCGATTGCGCTCATCTGTCCCGCGTAACGCAATTACTTCGCGTTACTCGAGTGTGCTTTCACTCGCGATAATTGGCAAATGACGGGGCAACGCGTGCGCGTGACAATGCTGAAAACGAGGCGACCGGAACGAGCCTTCGCAAATCTGCGCCTCGGCACCTTCAAGGTATTGAAGCGAATAACGTGAATTATTTTAACGCCGCGCATCGGCGAATACGTGGAAACCCGAGGTGCCTCAAGGCTGGAAAAAACAGCATCCGTGTAATTCAGAATGGTAATTTCGCACCTCGGCGGCTATTCCTCTTCCGAGAAGGTCTGAACTGGCAATAATAATTATTTGCACTGCTACATTATGATATAGTAATAACGATCATTCGTAATGTGTAACAATTAAGGTCGCGAAGAACAAGCGGGATAATCGTTACGCGTCGGAGAAAAGAATATTTCACGCGGAGGAAAACCTGAGGCCGATTCTCGGCTTTATAAAAATATTATTAGATATTAAATTTTGGGGCACCCTGCGCCCAAGTGTAACGATGCAGCTAATGAACGAAACGTGAATACCGGAGCGTCAAATTAAAGTCATCGCGAGTCTTAAGTAAGCGACAGCTCGAGGGGCCGCATTCCGGAGGGCTCTCGATCTCCGGAACGCGGAACATAGAGCGGCGGAACATTGAGAGCGCGCTTAAAGCAGCCGAAAGGGAATACCGTCTAGGACGTACCCCGGCAAATTGTGACTCGTAACAACGCGTGGGCGGTACACACGGGCGCACCGATGCGGCGCGATGCAACGCTCGTGTTCTCGGAAGAGATAGCGACTCGAGAGCGAGATGGCGAACGCGAGAAGGAAGGATCGCTCTAGCTCGCGAGACTAGCGGGGCGGCGCGGGACCGAGAGAAAGGTGGTACGTTAAAAGCGAAACGAAGAACGGACGAGAGGCAGCGGTCGCAGAAGAAGAAGAAGAAGACGGCAGCGAAGATGAGAAGCGCGAGGGAAAGGGGAGTCCTTCACGTACGAGATTCTCCTCGAGAGAGAGAGAGGGGCCCCGAGACTCGAAGAAACGGCGTCCCGCTGAGAAGCGCCTGGATGCCAGCCTCCTCCGCCCCGCGGCTCTAACGAAGGAACGGGCTCTTCCTTCCTTCTCCGTTCCGCCGCTTCTCTTTTCATTCGCCTCACCGTCGGCTGTTCCGGTCCCCGTCCCTCCCCCGCCGCTCCCTCGCCTTTTCTCGCGAAAGGGACCACGCGAGAGGTCCAGCCGGAGAGAACCATCCTCCGGGTTTCTCCCCGTAACGCGACGGATCGACGAAAGTCCCATTTAACGCTCCGGACAGCGGCGCCGCACTTCCGCGATATCGATGCATCGACGGACGAGGCGAGAGAAAGAGAGAGTGGAAGATGAAGGGAAACCGCGCACAATGACGTAAAGTTGACACGCGAAACCGGAGATAAACATGTTCCGAGCATGCGGGTGAGCTTGTCCAGATCCTACGATATCACCGAAAGTGATTCATCGGCAGAGACTCGCGACCACGTTCTTTTTTTTATCTACGTTTCCTTCGCCGACATCTCGGCCCGACTTCTTTAAATCGTCCCCGTAATCGCGGCGCATGGAATCGTAGATGAACGCTTGCGAAAACGAGAAAGCGATTTATAAACCAGAAAAAGAAAATTGCCAGAATGAGAAGAAACAAAATTAGTCCAATTGCATGTAAAATTGTATGTATTGCATGTAAAATTGTATGTATTGCATGTAAAAAATAAAATAAAATAAAATTTGATACAATTAATTTTTTAATTAATACACAATTTTCCTTATACACGCACCCTGCCCTTCCGAGCGCCCTAGCCCATTCCACGCGGGGACGTCTTATCAATTCGTTATTTTATCGATATCCGGCACTTGTATCCCGCGGAAATAAACGGGCCTAGGCACCGCTCGCCGGGGAACGGCGCCGCGGTCTCTCTCGCAGGGAGAGAAAACCGGACGGATGGGAAACAGCCGCGTATCGACCTGGCTGGGTCTCGCGAGCGAAAACCGGGACGGCCCGTGGTCGGTCCCGGCGAGGGACGATTCGCGGGCGAGAGAATCTCAACGGTCGGCGAAGGATGCGAATTAGCATGATGCGGCCGACCGATAGCGCCGACTGCGCGTGCGACGTAAACGTGTATACGGTACGGCGTATGCAGATTTGGTACCGTTACAGCCGCGGCCATCTATCCGAGACCAAGAGCCGGGCCCGCTCGTTCGCCTTGGCTTCCCGTGCCTTAGCAGCCCGCGTGACGTCGTAGCCGCAATCAGGCGATACCGTCTCCGCCGCGCTGGATTAACCGCATCGATCCGTGGTTTCTCCTCGTTAAAAGACACCAACGCGGATGCTGATGCTCCGCGCGATTCCTCCCCTCCCCCCGATAGCCGCCACCGTATTTTGTACCGTTGTTAGTCGACGGTCTATCGCTATCTTTAACTACCGAGATCTAAATCGAATGAAAATCGATTGGTTTCGCACCGGGCATGAACGACAATGAATGTAAATCCATCGCTCGCTTTACGAATTTATATTAATTATTTTATTTTTATTAGCGGGTCGTTTATTGGAATCGAAATTATTTCGCATTCGATTACTTAATCGAAGTATTGAGAAAAAAGAATTAAAAAAAAAAATACCGCAAGTAAAAAGTTCTTGCTATTGAATCGAAACCGAACTTTAACCGACTAACGAAAGAAATGAGGGTGTGCTGACTATATAAATGATCATGAATCTTTCATGTAGCCTTCCACTAAATGAAATTACGACCGGCATCGAAAATCAATGTTAACCGTGAAATTCTACAAATCGATGAAAAAAAAAAAAAAAAAGAAAAGAAATGCTTTTTCGTTCCACTCGAAGACTGCCTAAATGAAGAACCTCGTTGACAAAGGGAAGTCGCTAACGGTAGATTTCTCACGCGTAACGATCGAGCGGAGTCATCGCGACACTTCGGTGTCGAAGGTCGTTCGGTACGACTCGGTAATACCGTGAAATCGCGATGAAGTACGTCGAGAGCCACAATGAAAGATCTGTCCGGCGCGAGGATCTTGCCTGACGCTTTCTCTCGGTAAACGATAGCGCCGCTCGTCAAAACGACGTGGCTTCATTAGCGCGGACGTGTCTGCCGATCGTTGCGCGAGGCATCGCGCGATTCACCGATAAAGCGGAAGAATCGCGGAAACTCCTCGGGAGGAGACAAGAGGGGGCGAAAGGGAGAGCCTTGACGCGCGCGTATCGAAGGTACCTTCACCAGGGATCTTTTCGCGGCGGCAAACGCGTGGCGTATCCTCGAAGGAGTCCACGGGACGCAGATTGATGATCCTGGCGCGCGGTTCGAAAAAAGGGGGATACGGGAGAGAAGCGGGCCAGGTATCCAAGTAGAGAAAAAAAAAAAAAAAAAAAAAAGAGAAAGAAAAAGAAAAACGCCGAGGTCGAACCTATCGCTTTCTTCCTTTCGCGCGTATACCAGTGTGCGTGGAATCGCGTATCCTCGTGCGTATTCTCGCGCGGCGTCACAGCGTTACAAGTGGAACTCCGTCCGCGCGCGTGTGCGTCCCACCGAGGACGAGAAGAAGCGCCCGTCCGTTCTGGCGTAACGTGCAACGTGAATGCCACGGTATCGCCCGAAATAATTACGAACATCGGGGAGTGACGATCAATCTTCCGATCCGCCTCGATAATAATAAACGAATTATCGGAGACGAGACGCGGAGGCCCGCTGATCGGAAGAGGGTGGGAGGGGAGGGAAAAGGAAAAAAGTCGAGGGCGCGGGGTGGCGAGCACCCGCGGAGAGCGTGATTTAAAATGCTAATTCTTTTCGTTTCGTGGCGACAGCCGCGTTGATTAAGACGGCTGTACGAGACGCGACGCGGTAAAGGAATTTCATTAGTGCTCGTGACGTACGACTTAGAAATTTAACACGACCATGCCGAGAGCGAGCGCGCGTGAATCAGGTGAAACAAGCGAGATAGAGAGAGAGATAAAAAAAAGCCGCTTATCCGTGCCATGAAAGCGTTTCTTTTTCGTGTCGAATAGATTTAAGAAGTGCCAATGCGGATATTATACAATGTCTTCATTATAATTGGCAAATGACGTTTTAATCCTTTAATCAAATTAAAAGAACGCGACCGTATCTCGTCCCGTTTACTGTCGACGTCGACTTTGATTTCGAGTGAGAAAAAAAATTCTGCGCGTTTTATTATTTCAGTGGGCGTTGTTTTATCACCGTCCTCCCGGTTTATGCTCGCCATTCGATGAACAGTAATCGAGAATTTGCATAATTTTAAGAGCCAAGTGGTAGCGCGACCGATAAGAGGTAACAAATCTCTTCTGTTTGTTTGCTGGGAAGGTCCTGAATTTTTTTTAAGGATTCCAAAGCGCGAGTCAATAAACCGCCGCGCGTTATTTCGTAGATATTCCGAATCGGCTCGCTGGCGAACGTAGCTTCGCGTGAAACTCAACCACGAATGACGTCGAACGTTTGCTTACAAATGTATGGCCGTTTCCTGTATGCTGATTAATTTATTACGAGGTGCTCTCGGCATTGTTATCGAGAGCCATTAGCTACTGCTCATTCGTTAATGTTCCATATACGTAAAAGGGCGATATACTATTCACACCTATCTTTCGATCGAATCGGACTACTTTAGACAAATAACTTTGTACATCTATATTTTATAAATTAAATATACTGCATATAATAATTCAGCGGTCAAATGAAAATAGTATTAAAGAATAATGAATACGAAAATATAATTTAGCTTTAAAGAACATCGCAGCAATAAAAATAAAAAAGAAAAATTAAAATAAAAAAAAAGAACAATGTTACCGTGCTACTTTTTATTAGTTAATTCCATTAACGGAGGTTAGTGGCAACAATTGAAGTAAATTTCAACAAGCGCAATACCGCGGAGAATATAACAAACGTGTTCCACATTAACAGAGATACATGCGAGCGCCGAGCGATAAGTTAAGAAGTGATAAATTGGCTGGCGCAGCTTTTTAAAATGGTATTATCGATTTAATTCCGCGCACGCTAAAGATTCAATGACCGACTCCGTTAACACCTGGCAATCAAATTTACATACTACTTTCAGCATCGAGGCGGCAGGATTGTTGAATTAATGCCCGTACGGCGGGAGAAATATTGGGCCGTTAACATAAACTCGACGGCGATTCCGGGCGAGCCTCGGTTTAATGTCATCGCGAGCATAAGCCGCCGCAGGAAAGCGGGAACGGGAGTCGTCTTCGATTACGCTCGTGAAACTTTCCTGCGTGTCATCGGTTTATATTGTCGGCCGATATTTCTCGCGTCCGCGCCGATCTTAACGGATACGCGGCGCCTCCTCTTTGCATCGCGCGATATACGGACCTAAATACCATACAGGTGAAACTCAACGATTCGCCGTCGTGTTTTATCGATCCGCGACATCTCCGTTCAATGTTTTACGACGCTCTGCAAGAAGCTTCTTCGGTTTATCGCGGGAAGGGAAGTCGCGCAATTTCGCCCGAGATCCGTGATACCGGGGGGGCTGCTGCTGTCGCGAGATGTTAATTGCCCGGCATAAAATATTGCAATTATTGTCACCGTGTCGTAAAGGAGAAATCTCGCGGAATCGCAAGAGGAAATCTATTCAACGCTTTAGTCGCGCTCAGCCACGATCCGTAGGGAAGTGTTAGGATCTCGAATAAAAAGTTCAACGTTCGATAATAGCGGGACATAAACTAAATTATACATATTAATTACCAACGGCATAGAATATCAAATAATTTATTTTTAAATATTATCTAATTAATTGACGGTCTCGCGCTTGCCTTTTATTTTAATACCGATGGTATATGTTAACCGCCGCGTCGAGTCGTAAGCGATATCTGCTCGCTGAACGCCCGGTGACTCACCGAACAAGCTCGGAGAATAGTTTTACAATAAATACACTTGAAGGACCATCGTTCTCCCAAAGGACCACTCCATCAAAATTAAAACAGGACCCGCGGCGAGAAATAAGCGTTTCGAGTATCGCTTCCCTAAAGGCGAAGTTTGCCAGCGAGTTTACGGCGGAGAGAAGGACACCGGGGTCCTCTTTCGCGAGAGAGAAATTCGCGCGAGTTGAAGAAGGACGGCCGGCGAATCGTCCGCCTACGATCTCTCCTCGGCAACGGTGACGACCTACATGAGGCCTACCATCGCACGAGGTCATTGGGTCATCGGTTAGGCGTCGTGCAAACGTACCGACGTGCTCATCCTCGAGCTGTTTGCCTTCGCCCACCGTTTAACAAAATCCCTCGAGCGCGCCCGACCGCCTCGCGAGTGCCGGCCACTCGCTCGATCATCACGATGTGCTAGTTTCTCGCCCGTTTCTCTTAGCTTCTTCCTATCGGCTGTTTCTCCTGCCCTTGTCAACACCGCGTACTTTCTTCTAATCGACAACGACGACGAGCGCAGCCTACATCTACATTATCGATTAATAATGCTTTTATAGAAATATATTCGAGAGAAGAGAAATTCGTAAATGCTTATAAATGACGTCGAATCGTTAGCGTTGAAATAAAAAAAAAAAATAAGAAAAGAAATTGCTTGCAATAATTGAACAGCGGTAGATAAGACGCGACTCTGTACGTTCCAAATAATCGGGAGCTGCATCGTTTCATCAGCTTGCAATTGCGATTATTGCCACGCGAAGATGCTTAATGAACGCCTAAGGTCCCGACTAATAGCTAACGCGGGAAGTATCGCCATAGGGATTTACGTAATTTTGCCACGTGTCGCGGGGCTCGTCAACGTCGACGGGAGGCTGGCGTGATGGCAATGATGAGCATCGCGTGGATTGTAATTTGCAGGGAAGATTGAGCCGGCTTAGCGCGTACGCCGCGCGGCCTAGCTCGCAAGGCCGTTCCGCGACTTGTCGCCGATCCAGCGACATATAGATCGTCTAATAATTAGCAGGTGTGCACCAGCTCGCGCACGCCGCTTACCTGCTCGGCCGACTGCACTTGTTCTGATAACCTTGGCACCAAGCCGGTTCCCACGATCTTTCCGCACGCTTAAAAACGCTCGCCAGTCAGACGGGCGTTTACGAAATCGCGCAATTTTTTCGGCGGAACGCGTCATTTTTTTTTTCTTTTTTTTTTTTTTTTAAAGTACGTACTCCTGTTTCGTCCCTTTCATTTTGCCGTTCGTTCACACGTCGACCCTCACAAATCGGACGCGAGAGTGGGACTTTACGACAGTCATAGAAACGCTAATGCCACGTTTGGGACAGCTTCCGAAACATTGTCTCGCGTTGTCGAGGGCTTCACGACGGCGACGCATCCCTCGCAATATCGCGAAGCGAATCAACATTTAAGGGACGACTGTGGGAAGGTCAGAATCACGTCGGGACCCATCTCCTCGACGACTTTAAAGGTCCATATTCCCACCATTTCGCGAAAGCAAACGATACCTAAGGGTTCGAACGTCGTGATTTTTATTGTTAGCGATAAATGGCGCGACGAAATTTTATTAAAGAACTCCGCTCGATAAAATTCACGATCGCGTGCCTCAATCGTAGCGTATAAAGAATTTTAATTCGTGTAAAACGGCTCGTTTCGCATTATTCTCTCGGCAGCTTTTAAACGGCCGATTATCTGCAATCGCTCGCGAATATTGAGATGTTGTTACGGCCTCGCGAAATTTAATTCGCGTGCAATTCCCGATGCTAATCAAGGCGCGCATCTCCCAGTTTCGCGCGCGGACGATAAGTTCGTTAGCTCGAACTTCTGGGCGGCGAACAGTCGAGGTTTACGACAAGACGCCCCGGGCGATCCTTCGTCCTGTTAAGAGAACTCCACCTCCTTCCACTTTATCTTCCCCGCGCAGAGGGCATTACGTCACGCGCGATCGTATTTATAAACGCCGTGTCGTCACGTGCACGAGTTAATTTTCTACTTGAACTAACAATAAATCCGTCCCTTTTCGCCGGACTCGCCGCGAAGCGCACGCGGTGCGGGCTCGAGTCACATTTTAGCCCGTCGGAAAATTCCCATGCAAGATACCCATCGCGTTTGGCCCACTTTCGACCGTGAGCATGTACACGCTAATCAGAGATACCTATCAACTATTAAATTAATGGTTTCTATAAACACGCTTGAGAACGCAATTATCGATTGCAGCATTGACGAAAAAAAAAAAGAAAAAAAGGAAAAAAAAAAGAAAATAAATTTCACGGTCAAAGTTTAATATATGTATTATCAGCGCCCACAGGGATACGTCCGATAGGAACGATTAAGCGACGTTTCAAAACCATTATCGTGTCCACATCCCATTATTAATGTATCATTTCATAACGTTATTTTACGGCGTTTGCCGTATCGGCGACAAGCATATCAGGGACGATCTTTCTCGCGCGCGTTTCATCTCGCGGGTAGGAGGAGACAGGGTACCACGAGCAGGGACGATCCTCCCTAGAACTCGCCTCGAATCCACCCGGGACTTTCGCAGCGGCTTTCGAGAGAGTTAATCGCGCCGCGATTAACGGTCGTGATTGCGACTTTGCTCGGCCGAACCACGATGGGCCCGGTATCCGAGGAGCGGATACTCGATCGTTTACGGTCCTTCGGCATGCTCTTTTCCTTCACGGCCTCGCGCAGATCCGAGATACGCTTGCTAGGTCTCTTCGTCGGATAGAGAGAGAGAGAAAAAAAAAAAAAAAAAACGACCTCGACGTTCCTCGATGCGGTTTTTACTTAAAACGTCCGCGAATGTGCGCGATCGGTTATCGTGGTAATTGTAAAATGATCGACTCTGCGTCGTCCTAAAGCTCTCGTTTTGCGCGATCTTCCGTGATTTCGACGTCGATGCAATGTGCAGCTTCGAGTAATAAACGCTATTCCGAAGTCATTAATATCCCCATTCAATTAGCTTTTCTACATACACCTACAGCAATTTATATTCGTTACATAAAAAAAATATATATAATTTCTTGTACGTACTAAAAGAAATCAGGCACGCGCCACGCGCGTATATTTTTTTTCAAGAGATTTTAATTCGTGAGCGTTATTATAATTTCTTTATGATTATTATAATTGAGTGATCTACGGCGTGTTACTGGCTTACTTACATTCGTAGCTTTCGGTTAGGTTAGGGTAGATTAATTTCTCTTTCTTTCCTTCCTTCCTTCCTTCTTTCCGCGACAGTATTCCGGATTATTCTGACATGTCGTGGTATTCCAAATCATTCGACACTATATTGCTATTTTTTTTTTTATTATTGTCATTGATCACTAAACTGTCACTCAAGAGACGAACGCCCGAAAGAACGACGGTAAATTTATCGCGGCGATTTTTTACGATTAAAATTAAAATAATTCGCGCGACGAACGATCATTCGTTGTAATAAAATTGTCCTCTCGATATTCATAGCGTTGTTAATTTTGCCGAGTCGTCCTCGATCCCGACAGAAACTGACGACGATGTAAAACGAGTCTCTGGTCCTTTGGTCAATTCACTTCTAGCCCTTTGGTCAATTCCCGTCGACGGAATGAACACCACCGTGATATCGTGTCGAGCGGCGAACGAGACGGGCCGCGATGTTAAATGTTCCCCGCGCACTTCTTCCTCGAGTCCCTCAAAAATAATTTCCTCGACGCGGGACGAGGATCCTGGCCGCGACGAAGAAGACGGGCGGAATGCATACGTCACGTTTTCATAATGGTAGTCACCGGAACTTCCGGAAGAAAATAATGATGGAAGCGGGCGTCGATGACGCTTGACGCGGCGTACTTCACGCCGGACGACTCCGCGCGCGCGCTCCGCCGACGCCATAACCTCTTCTTTCCGAAGCACTTTTTTTCGAGCCTCGAAACGAAGCACAAAACGAGTGGAACGTCGCTGGAGTATAGAAAATGATCGTTCGTACCCGAGTCGACGTCGTCGATACTGATTCGTACGCGAGAACTTCCTACGCGCGATCGAAAATAACGCGAAATTGCAGAGCGATTAGAGACACCCGCACGTCCGAGACTCCGCAACTAGACTGGCCGTTAGGGATTTCGGACGTTAAAGAGAAGAAAAAGGAAGACCGCGTAAGAGAGCGAGACGGCGATAGTGTCGATCGTCAATTGCGCGTTGTCCTTCTCTCTCGCCTGGCGCCGAGTTCGGCGAAATTCTCGGAAGCGCCGAGTTCGGTCAAATTCTCGGAAGCGCCGAGCTCGACGCCGAGCTATGTTTACATCTGTTTTTTATTCGCTCACCGAGCTCGAGACATCCTACCGTAACAAAAAAAAAAAAAACAGATCATGTTCGATGCTCGAGTATATTTTTTCGCGACTCTGAGACCCAGCTGACATTTCCGAGCTCCAACACCGTCGTCGCTTTATAAAACTTCGATTCCAGCGATACTAAAAATTAATCTAATAATCCGAATACTTTTCTGTTTCGTAAAGATTTATATTTCTTTAAATAAATCACGCGGCAAGTAATTTCTGCAATTCTAATTTTATTACCCTCGCAGAAACGTCGTATTGAAAGCGTGAATACATTTTCGACGCGGTAAGAAAACGCGTTGCATCGAGTATCGTTGAAAAACGACTCCGTACCACGAGAGTAAAAGTCATTCGGCTCTCATTGCGAGCGCGTTGTTTTGTAACTCGTTTAACTGATAGAGCCGGGAAAAGAGCCCGGCGGAACTCGCACGTCGAACGCTTTCTCGTACGCGGCGCGGAGGTGCAAAATGCGGCCCCGGCGCTCGCAATTTGCGGGGCGTACAAAAGTCCGTCTCGTCGCTTTGGAAAAGTATCTCGTTAGAGGAGCGCGAGCGAGTGCTTTTCGCGGGCGGGGCGAAGTGGCGTTGGAGGAGGTCGGCTCGAGGGAGACGCGAGGTGAGATCGCGAGGAGAGCGGACCGTCGTACGAAGAGAGAAGGCGAGAGAACGGGCGGAAAGGGAGAAAAGAACAGGCCGAATACACCTGCGGATCGAGACGGCCGGCCGGCCGGGAGAGAGAACCAGTCGACGCGGAATAACTGGTATTAATACGTCACGTAATTACCGTGCGAGGGGGATATATACCTGTGTGTATACCTGGCGTTGCTCCCTGCCCGTCGCGGGGCGGCTTCGAGGTACCGGGGCTAGGGGCTGCGAGGGACCCCGGCCGTAACCACGCGCGCAAACGGCTCACGCACGCACGGGGAACGCATGCACGCACGTAGGCGGACACGCACGCACGCACGCGGGGAGGGCCCTCTTGCTTTTAGACTCGCGGAAGATGCCGGGCCGAGGAGTATGCGATCGTGCGAGAGGCAGTTTCCAGGCGAGAGCCGGAGGTCGCTTCGGGCCATGCTTCTGTTCCGAGCCATTATGATAATTTCGCCGGAAAGAAGGTTACCGACTTGGGCCGTCGGCGACCGCTCTTCGCCTTTACCGCCGGACTGCACGGCCGCGTACGTTCCACGGGAAAGAAGATAGCGCGAGGTCCGAGCGCGCGGACCGGACGGACGGCAGCTCGCCATTACGGGACCCGCTAATTCGACGCTGCCCCTATCCCGCGGTTCCGACCGCAGAAAACTCGCTTGCTTTCTTACCCGGGGATTCGAGCGTGTGTATAGTTATAGGGACACTTTGTGGCAAACTTGATCGTTACCGACGCGTTTCCCCGGGGCACGGTTCAAGTGGTCGAAACCATGGGAATCACCGCTCCTTATCAGTTTACCAGGTTACTATTAGCAACGACTTGTAATATTGCATCGAGATATGCCCGCCCTTCGAACTGTAGCATTAGGTGATTAAATAGTATTTTATTTCAACTCTTTTTTTTATTTTTTTTTTATTTTAATAATTTATAGAAATGATGTAATTTTTTATTCGGTCAAGGGAGGAAATCGCTTGAATTTATCGCGAGCGTTCTTAGAGAGGTGACTCGAGTCCATCTCATTTTCTCGCCGGCTGCGATATTTTACCAGACAAGCTGCCGAGAATGCGGAATTTACTGCCCCGACGGTGAAATTTATTATTGATCGAACGTAACGACGAGAGCGTGGTATCGCGTGCGCAATCGACCGGGCTGCCTGAGCGATCCTCGAAGTGCGGCTGACGCGTATGAAATTTATTACGCTACATTTATCGCAATCAAGAGCGCGCATCGTATTGCGCTCTCCCGCGTTCTTCAGGCCGCGCTCTTTACCGTCGATCGTCGTCGGCGTCTCGCTCGTTGCGCGCCTCCGACCCGTTCACCGTTCGCCGCGAAGAATCGGGGATCGAGATCGAGATCGCATCTTCGGAAGGCACCTCCGCCACGCAGGGCGGCCTGTCGCGCTGTTATGAGGTGCGCACACGGCCGACGGGGACGAGGAACGAAGAGGGAAGACCCCGCGCGCCTCTCTCGCGCAAAGGGAAGAGACCGGAGATTGAGAAAGGGAGAGGTCGGTGGAGGTTACAAGGTTACACGCGTCCAGAACAGGGCCCCGCGAGCGCGAACGCGCGCAAGCGAGCGAGCGAGCGCGCGCGGCGAGGCCCGCCTAAGGTTCCCACGGTGCCTGCTCGCGGCGAGGCCTCGACGAGGCTCTCTCGCATGCTACTCCGCGCTATGCTCTTACGCTATACGAGCAACATTAAGGTTGAGGAAGGCATGGAGAAACGAGCGACCCGGGCGAACTCGGCGAGGAACGAAGGTAGAGAGGTGGCGAGCGTACGATAAAGCGAGAAAGAGAGGAAAGCCGAGCGGTCGGAAGGAGGTGGAGCGTACCTCCGACGTAAGGGAGAAAGAGAGTAGAGAAACAGGAGGAGAGGCGAAGGTGGGACCACGCAACAATCATGTATACGCGGCGCGTTATTAATATCTGCTTTCGTTCACCTCCGCCCGCCGCGGTGATTCGTAAGCGCGGGTCTCCGCGAAACCAACTCCGGCTTCGCTTATACGGACTGGTTCTACGAGCGTGCGGCTCTTACGCGGCTCGTAATCGCGCCCGCGAGAGTACCAACGACTAGATCTTTATGGATTTAGCGTAACCTCGCCGTGAATAATGCGCCGGCCGTGCGTGAATTACGCGCCGAATGTCGAATCTCCGTGGCGGTCTCGTTCCATCATAAATCCATTCAGCGAAAATCAACCTCCTCGGACTTTATTAATAATAATTCCGAGACGGCGTGTCTTGAACTTTAATTGAGATTCGACTCGTGGCGATTATGTATCGCAAAAATAGCGCGCCGATTTTCCGTTTGGAGATAATACTTTCCAGACGAATTCGCGCGTCAACGATCCGGCGACAAAGCGACGAAGAGAGATTTTATCGACGACTTAGTCAAGGTTTTACGATATATATACTTTGCGCTTCGTAATTTCACAATTCGGGACGAATCCACCTTCCGCGATTCGAATTAAAGATCCGCTCAGGCTCGTGTACCGCTTGCCTATCTCACGATCAAGACGGAGCTCACTGGCGCGAAGCGAATAGGCTTAAACGTTGGCTGCTTAACCAGACAGATGCTTAACCGCGCCGCCCGCTTGCTCTCAGCCGATCCGCCGCGGTCGCGATACGTGCATCGTCGGAGATTATACCTGCACGGCGCGTCGAGCGTTAATATCGCGTGTGCAAGTTCCAGCCTGCCGTTTATCGTAGCCGAATCGCCGCGAAAACCCAAGATAACGTGATTTTCACGCGCGTAGAAAAATTCCCTTCGACGACCCAGTTTTTTTTTTTTTTTTTCAGCCCGCGCGGTCAGAGACGGTTACTTTGACCCACTTTGACTCTCCGAGCCTTCTTTCCCCTTCGCGACTCGTCAGGGATACCGGAACGGGGTGTTTTCCGTACGTGATTCACCTGTTCGAGCCCCCTTGGCGCCTTCGTACGCAAAGTCGCACGCCTCTCTGACGTTGGCGCGCAAACTTAAAAATTGACGGCACATCCTTCACCGGGAGCCGGGCCGGTTGTCGGCCGGCTTTCCCACGCCGTTTACGTTGATTCCGAGCGATGACGGCTCGCGGAGACTCCGCACGCGCACCCAACGACCGGACCTCGCGAGAGATGCCACGGTGCGCCTCGCGCGCCCACGTAGTCTTACTACATCACAGGATTTTTTTCCGCTTAGGCCAATAATCCTGGAATTACGAGCGATAGGAATGTGATTTAGCATCGCGGCGTCGTTACCGTTGAATTGAACTTTTCCTCACCGTCAGACTTTATAACGGAGCGCTTATCAGCCCGAAAGAGCGTATTAAATAAAGGTAACGCGCAGTGAAAGCGCGTTTTCTCTCCCCCCGATATATGATATTTGTATTATTAAAGAACGTAAGTATCTGCGAGGCCTGAAATTTATGTCCCTGTCGATACCGGACATACATTTGTCGGGTTTTGTCGAGTTAGCCGGCGCGTATCGAATCGCCTCGTGAATGCGTAATCAACTTACCGCGCTCCGGCCCGACGCCGGTGATAAATAGCGATTTAATGAAACCCGAAGGCGCGCGGAGGAAAATAACGCAATTCTCGCCGTGTCGAGAATCCGGATACGGGGCCCTGTGGATTTTCGCGAGGAATTCATGGACGGCGCGGCGATGAAGCGGAGCTCCGCGGCGCTCTAACCGCGGTATCTCCGCGTTATTGACACGTATTTGAGGGAGCGGCGATGATTGCCGCATCGCATCGACGGAGAAAGGGTGCAGGGGATTTGCGAGAGAAAGATCCTCGATGGAAATAGCGGCCAGTGGTCGCCAGTATCGGAATTCACCTGCTTCTCGTCGCGCGAACTAGCTCTCACGCGACAAACGTGGGCAGACGCATCCGGTCTCGCAATCTCGACGGCTCGATGTACTTTTCTCGAGAGAGAAAAAAAAAAATTTTTTTAACGATCAATTAATCGATATCTAATCACAATTAGGTCTTTAAATTAACCTGCTCTAAGACTCGCGCGTCAGACAGAAAATTATTAGAAATAAAACTGTATTACTATCGTTTTTTTTATTGGTACAGTTACATTTTTACAATTTATTTCACCATTTATTTCTACATCTCGAAGGAGAAAAATTCCTGCAAGCCTCTTCCAGCAGGGAGAGAACTTAAATATAAATAGAGATGTAAATTTAGAAATTGACACGCTGAGTGGTGTTTGTCGAGGTGTATTAAGGGAAATTTAATGAAGCGCGGCGATAAATGACCTCGATGTAACTATCCCCGGAGCGGACAATATATTCACGAGAGATTAATTATTCTCCATAACGCTAAAAGGCATCTTCTGTAATTTTACCTATACCTCGCTTAAAGTGCGAATTACGGCTGTCGGTATTTTATAAATGCGTTTCGTGTCGGAGTTGCAACGCCTTTTCAAGCAGGAGGCGCCTGACGTTTCTGCCGATCGTAATTAATCACCTTCTTCTCATTAAATTGTAAGAGAATGTATTCACCGTATCCGAGATCAACTGATGAATCGCGAAGATATCTTCCGCCTCGAAAGCGGGATGACTCGGCCGCCGTCGAATATATGTACGTACGTCCGTCGTGTAAATCGGCTGCGAGATGAGCCATCAATGTTAAGTAGGCATAGACAGAAGCTCGGGAAAACGCGAATAATAGTGTAGGTGTGTGTGCATATCTTGGCGCGAGAGAGCGCGTACCGGCTGCGCATAAAGCCGGCCAGCACAGCGAGCCTTTTGCGGCTGAACTTTCACATTCTGATTGAAACAGCGAACTCGGTGCCTCGAGAGTCCCTGAGGTCACCATTCGAATTGACCAGCTGCTGTTCCGAGTCCAGTCATTTGTCTCCAATTATACAATGATCTAATTTTAGATCTTAACAAAAAAAAAAAAAAAATTTATTATTATCTATTTATATATATATATAAAATTTATTACCATCGTGTCAGTACATAAATAAAATAACGAAACAATTTTCTGACTGTCTATATATGTATAGATTTTAATAAATTAATTGTATATTACATTTATATAACCCGAAATTTAGTAACATATGCACGATATTATTTGTTAATTTATTAAACTCCATTATATATGTTTATTAAATATTTATTACACGTGCTTTTTTTTCGTCATTCTTTAATCCATGCTATATCGCGAGGCTCGAAGCTCATTTGCATTAAATCAAAGTCTCCTTGAAGATCTCGACGGTGATAACGTTTCTTTTTTCTTTCTTTTTTTTTTTTCTTTCAATTCTAATGTTCTTGTTTCTTCATAGTTCGACGTCGATGACAATGCGGATCGCGTACACGAGCAAAATTCAATGTCGAATTTCCGAGGATGTACCTCGTCGAATATTCAATGGCGATAATTCAACGCGAGCGTGAATCCGAGGGGAAAGAAAAAAAAATGAAAAAAAAAAAAAAATAGTAATAATAGACGTGTTGACGATCAAATGGAAAAACCGCGGCGTGCCCGGATTGGCCGAGGATGAACAAAAGACGCGAGATTACGTGCACAAGGTGGACCTTGCACCGCTGAATATGCATATCGGACTCGACCGCCGATCGTAATCCCCTACAGACGGTGTCAGGCTCTCTTGACCCGACAGTTTTGTCATGGTAATGCGGCTACTTTGTATTTTAATGCTCGGAAAGAGATTATACGGGTAAATATGGGGAAGCGTGGCCGCCTCGCACGCCGGCCATCGTGTCAGGAGACATGTACAATCGACGAGGAACTTTCGGAGTAGGCTAGTAGTACGTTAAAATAACGCGCTAACGACCTTATTGCTTCCCAGATAAATAATTCATTTTTTTAAGATCGGCCCTCGGCAAACATATAACTGTAAATGTAAACGGGAAGTCCCTCGCTACACGTAAACTGCTCGCGTCCTGTAATTCAACCTAACTACAGCCCAAGTTAATTACGTAGCTTAGTCGTATGCGATTGTATTAAACCTTTTCGCATTTTTCTCAACAGTAAAAATACTCTTGTGTAAAAAAAAGAAAAAAAAAACATTACTATCGATAAGAAATGTTGTAATAAAGAATTTTTAAGTACACTTCTCTCTTTCGTACTTTTTGTTATTTTACTGAATATTCTTTTACCCACGAGGCATGGGCCGATATGAAAACGAGTCGAAGAAATTTATTCTATAACTCGGCCTGACGTTACTAAAAGCCAGGCAAATGAGATATGCATGCGCGTGTCAAGTTTCTCTCGGCGCGTAGCAAAAAAAAAAAAATAGAATAGATCGCGTATAGCGACCTGGAAAATAACGGCGGTCAAGTGGAGCAAGAGCGATAAGACCACCTTATGCGCGTTGCTATTAATCGTAATTAGCGTGGAATCTCGTCAAAGTCGTTTACATTTCCACACAGCCTTTCCGCAGCCGCGGGGGATGCGTGACCGATCGATTCGTTGCTTATCCACCGCCAGCCGCTATTGCGTATCAACAGTTTATCTCGCTATAACGGTACTTTGAATACTGACCATTCTCTCATAAACTTTAGTGTCTCTATCAATATTAAAAAAAAAATTTCCCTTTAGCTTGCGCTTTTAACGTGGAAAAAAATTTGACCGAGACAATACTTTTGAGCTATAGGAAAAAAAAGAATTCCCAAGAGTCCTTCACGGTTTAACGCAGCATTGTTTCCTCTTAAAAGCCGTTTATATCAACCTTCGCATTAAAGTTGAATCAACGAGCATTCCGTAAATCCAGCGGCCGGTTTCCCGCGGGTCTGCGAAGTAATGAACTCCATCCGCGAAGATAGGCTGATTTTCTCTCATCAATTACTTCCTCGTTCGGCGGGCTCGTCGAAACCGGCGCGCGCGTATTCTTATCCCTCCGTTGCGGATAAGAGCGACGGAGCGGAGGTGTCCGGGGCCGCGGAGAAGAAGGCCGAGAGAGTCTGGCTGCCGGCCGGATTACTAATCATTTCCCGGGTCCGAGAAACCCCGCTAATTGATTAAAGTCACGATCCTGACCCTGCCGTAATATCGGCAATCTCTCGACGGCGCACGCTGGCGAAGACAGAGCGAGGGAGACCGGAGATAAATAGAGATGAAGGAAGAGAAAGGTATTCTTCGGGGGTATCCACCTCGCGCCCATTTCCCTCCCATCGTCTTCTCTCTCGTTACTTTGCCCCCCTTGCTATTTTGGCTCGCCCCGTGGCCGCGCGCCCTGCCTCGTCGCCGTCGGTCGGTCTCCCCCATTGTTGCGCCCGCCGCGTTCCACCCCGGCAAGGGAAACAATGTCTAATTTCAGTTAATGCGGCTATAATGGCCGTCGAGGCCCCGCGCGCGCGGAACTTCGACGCCGGGAAAGAGAGATAAGTGAAATCCGCGCCGACATGGCGTACCGCGTAAGCTGTGTTGCATGCACGTGCAAGACGCACACATGGCCGCGGATGCGCGCAGCCGTGACCGGTGCACCGGATTATCGGTTGCTCTCCACGAGGATTTCATAACCGGCGGAGATCCGCGTGCAATTGCGAGTACGTAGGCTTATCCGCGGTCGGAGGACAGAGAGGAAGCGACCGATCGACCGGCCGATCGATCGGCCAGAGAGATAGGCGCGCCGTCGATTGATAAGGCACCGTACTTGGCGCACCGGGGCACAGCGAAATCCCGGGGAACGCTAGCCGAGCCTCCACCACGAAAATTTTCCTCCTAACGCCCTTCGGTATAACGTCGGCGAAATTAATAATTAATAATAGCCAATTTCACTTTGCCCGTGATTTGACACTGACAAGATTATAATAACAGATGATGATTATTATCCTGCTAATATCGATGCAACGTATTGTTACGCCGCAGCCGGAAATAATTGATTTTAAAATATTTCGTTGAAACGTGATTAATTAATTAACGTAACGCTGTGAATTCGTAATCGAGTTGAGTACGAGAAGCCCGGAATTCTCGACTTGTCGAGAACGCAGCTAGAAATTGATAACGTTACGCGGGTCGAGTGCTCGTCGCCGGCACATTGCAAAATTGCCGCAAGCAAGTTAATACTTTCGGAGTAGCTTTGTAGTTACCAGAGTAACTAACTCCTGAGAAACTGGGAACGTGATCTTCATTAGGTACGATAAACCGGCCTAATCGAAGAAAAACGCAGCGCGCAAGGGCTCGTGTAATTATTAAAAAAAAAAAAAAATTCACGTAATCGGAATGAAAGCGAAATGGGCGGATGGACAAGCGTGCGTACAGGTTGGAGCGAGCGATCGGTGCGAAACGCGTGCAAATAACGAACGTGAGAACGGGCAAGTAGAGGAGGGAGGAAAGAAGAGGGCAGTGAGAGGACCGCGGCGGCGAGAAGAGGAGAGGCATAAAAGTAGAACGAGGGAGAAAGAGAGAAGACAGTTCGATACATTTCTGTTGTGCAACGCCCGCGTAATTATAACGGGCGCGCGGAACGCTCGTTTGATAATGACTTTCTGAATGCAGGTCTCCGACGATGAAATTAGGGTTATTTGCCTCTCGAGTTCTCTCCACGTCTCCTCTCTCAACTCCCACGTCCCTCACCGTCTCCCGACTCCTTTTGTTGCGGCGTTAACGAACGTTTGACGATATGCGTTTACGCGCCCCGTCGTCCACGTGTGAGAATTTATAAAACCCGCGACGAACGGATTTCATTTACAGGAGAATGAAAAACAAACCTTGCCCGTAATTATTTAAGCCTCAGCGGCTCTGCGTAATCTGCGTCGATTTATTATTATCCGGGCACGAGTATAAATTTAAGTATACGCGGCCGTTTCGTCGCACGGGATATTGAGCGCTGTTAGTTATTCCTTTCTTTTCTTTTTCCTCGGGCAAAGATAGCAGGCGCGAAGTAACGGCCGCGGGTTGTAAAATAAACAGTGCAGATTTATTGCGAGGGTATGGAAGAAAACGTGCGCGTCCACGAACGAATGCGTTTCTAAGTTCCTCGTTTTAACGAGCGTATTAAGTACGTAACGGGGCCTCCTAGTCGCGAATCGCTATCGGTGTATCGCGATGGGTACCCTCGATAGTTACGCGACCAACTGAGGAACGTTCAACGCGATAAAACTGATCTCCAATTCTGTGATCACGAAGCGGAAAAAATTGACTAATAAGATCCTATCCTTCCACTGTAATAAAGATAATTTAAAAAGAACGAAAAAAAAAGGAAAAAAAAAAATCTTTTTGAGATTTATTACCTCATAATGTAAGGTTTTAATTATAAAATTTCGTGCGTGTCTTTCGTAAGGCCTCGCGAAGGCTGCGTCGTTTCTTTTTTCTTTTTTTCTTTTTTTCCTCCCGTGCAAAAAGCACGATCTCAGACTCAGTGACCTAACAAACTCTAGATAGAATCTGCAACATAACTGTATTACACGCCGTGTCCATAGTTTGTCTCTGTCCCGTCTAACATTCGTCTTTAAAGAAAAGAAGCGCGGTTCGTTTCGCGGAGCGATAACTCACGCATCGTCGCGCGCTCATACACAAGGGGAACAACTGCCGCCGCCGCCACCATCATCATCATCATCATCGTCCTCGAATAGACAAGGGGGGGGAACGGGGGAAAAGCGCCAGGATACCGGAGTAAACGCACCATCCCGTCCCGAGCGCTCGCAATTAAGGGTTAATTAAATTGAGCGGCTTCCTAGATTTCTGTAATCATCGCGGACAGTATCTACGGGGTAATCTTCAGCGCATCCTGTCTGCCTCGAGGGCCCCACGGAAGGAAGGGGCCCCGAGGTAAGGTCATGCACCCCGCTGACCTCGGACCATCGTCTCTCCTCTCTCTCTCTCTCGTTCTGGTCCCCTTTTCCCCGCGTCCCGCTTCTTCTCTCGATGCTTCTCCACCTTCGTACCTTCTTCTCTCGTCTCGCTTCTTTAACCCTCCTTCCCCTCCCTACGTCAGCCACGACCTCTCGCCTCTTCTGCCTTCTCCCGTCGCTGCTGTTGCTGCTGCTGCTGCCGTTCCTGCCAGCGGTGCCGGCAACCCCCCTCGCCCTCGTCATCCTCTTCCTCCGCCCTTCGTGCACTTTTCTTTTCCTCGGCCTTTTCTTCGTCTTCTACTTCTACTACTACTACTAGTTCTTCTTCTCCTTCTTCTCTTTTCTTTCCTCTTTCCTTCCCGCGAATCTTTCGTTCGTGCGAACGTATATGGTGGAGACCAGGTGAGTGTAGACAGAGTTACGTGCCCCGTGCTCGCGAGCAGCTCAAATTATTATCAAAGACCGGGGCATCATCGCGGATAATGGGCGGATGTCGCTGTGACAGGGCAGAAAACGCGACGTCTTCTCCGCGCTTCTCCCGTCTACGTTCCTGTGGGAAAAACTCCGCCGCGGGCTAGAAGAGCCGGCGGGGTCTCGTGCGAATAATCGTGCGCGAGCTTCTCTTTCATAAAGTACAATGTGACTCACGATATTCAAGAATGCGGTGCCTTTGGGAAGCCGTGCGCTTTCTACAGCCCGCGCATGAAAGAGAGCCCAGATCAAAATGAGGAACAGCGGTTCCGGTCTCAAGGTTTTGATAATTCGCAATGCAAGATATTAGCAAGATATTATTCGAAAAGCATTAAGAAATTACGTCGAATATAAATTCGATGATTTTGTATCACGTAGAGGACGCGTTATTAAAATTTCAATTTAAGAGATAATTTAAAGTCGACGCTAAATTGCGTTAAACAAGCGTCTCGATCTGAAAGTGTCGTACGGCTGGCATTCGATTAATTGCTACACCTGAGGAAGTAACAAATCAATTCAACTCGTTCGCGTAGTCTGCGCCTCGTTACGCTTTCCTTTCGGGCGCGACAGAATCGCCGTTCGCGGTCGATCGCCGGGTCGACGCGTGCGGCTGATACGCGTAAAAACGCGTGATTTACCGGGTTTACGATCGCGGCGCGAGCACGCTTCGGGGCAGGCAGACACGGCCGCGCCGGCCACGATGAACGGCCAAGTCTCGGACGGAAGTGGCCGTACACCTGGGCAGGTCCGAGAGAGCCGATGACCAGCGAGAGAGCGCGCGCTCTTCTTTTCTCCTCGTTGCGCGCGCGCAGCGGAACAAGGTCAGATCTTATCGCGCGCGATGCGAGTAGCCAAGTTCAAGAACGGCGGAACGTGGAATCACGGGCGGGGGATAAGGCGTGGGAACCTTTCCGGCCTTTCCACGGGTCGCAATTAAAAAGTTCCTGGCCGCGTCATAAAGCCGTCGCTTCGGTACGCGACGATTTTCGGACGCGTAAAACTGACCAAGCAGAACGCCAACGCGTCAGGACTCGCAGAGTTATTTTAGAAACTTCTGCGGGCGTATCTCATCAGCAGATAAAAAAAATAATTATCGTATAAAAATGAGCAGTGTAATTCTTAGATGTAAGCCGTGCGGTTTCTTATTATTCTTATGTATAATTATGGTATGTGATATCAGAATTTCCGCAGTTCAATCGGGACAATGCCAAGAGCTTGAAAAGGAAAGCTGATTTGCGGACCGTGTGACGGAGAGTTTAACGGGTGATCACAGCGGGTCGCGAATACTATTATCGCATCGACATCTTGACGGCGACGTTTCCCCGAATATTGAGTGAACACAAGTAACTTTCTAGCCGATAATCGTATAAAAGTGTCGCTCGAATAAATTATGAAATAAAATTAAATTTAATATAAAGATATTTTTCTCTTTTCTTTTTCTTTTTTTTTTTTCTTTGAACAAACTGGCGATTATTAATCTTTTTCCTGAATTTCGGACACTGCTGTCAAGGCATTTCGGCGACCACGATGTAATCACCAGTGGAGATCGATCGCTAATAAATTCGTAAAAAGGGTTCAGTACAGTGCATACCTTCCCGGCGCATGCCCATCTTCAGGCACTTTTTCAAGCGGCAAAACTGGCACTGGTTTCTATGATGTTGGTCGATCGGACAGTTTCTCGTCCCTCGACACGAGTACGTTAGGTTCCGCCTGACACTTCTCTTGAAGAAACTCTTACATCCTGAAACAAAAATAAAATGCACTACGTCAGATACATTTAAATAAAAAAAAAAATATATTGGTATTTTCCGCGAAACATTTTAACGCGACGATTAACACATTTATTACTTCCCATTGGAAAACAAATTCTAAATCGAATGTCCTCGTTAGGAGTGAAAAAAAAAAAATTTATTTCCCGTCTTTCTCTGCAGGCAATTTAAATTTCAAGACATCAATCGTGCTTTCTCTATTAACGTCATATACGATTAGACGCTTCGCGAGACCAATCTTCCAAGACAAAAAACATTTAACCACTTTTCGCTGACGTATGGTAGCGTATTTTTTCCATGTTCTCGTAAATTCACGCGCCACAATAAACGCGCGGAATAACGAGAGGCAACGCTCGATCGGCACGCGATAAAGCACAAGCGATTAGCCTACCACGTGCTGAAATCAAGATCCGTCCAAGTACGTGGACGGTTACGCGGATTCTTATTGATAGAGCGTGTATGAGCAGCCATAAACGTGACGGGACTGATGCTTAGGAAAAGGCATAGTAAGTTTCTCTTGTTTATTGGATGCATCTTGCGGCGCACGTAGACGTGCACGTGTGGAACGACGAGATTGCGTAGCGTGATCGGGAGAACGAGCATAGGGAGGGCAGAAACGGGGAGGCACCGGGACCGATGATACGTGATTACGCAAATTTTGTAACATGCACGTTGCAACGAGACCGATGCACCTTGAGGTCATCGTAGGGAGCGCGGATCTAAGTTACGGCGGATGCACGATCTGGCACAATGGCGAGGCCGCGCACACGCGCGACGCTCGGTACAAGGGGGCTGCTTGCCTCCTTATGGGAATGAGTCGAAAGTGCCGACGGACTTGATCACGAAAATCCTATTAGCAGCCGTCCCGCTGAGACCCGAGCGCTCTCCCGTTTTCACCGCCGCGAGATTTATTTATTCGGATATCACTCGTCCAGAAATCGATTCGCGCGAGATGCGCTTTTACGATCCTGCCGAAACTGCAAGGTACCGTTGGGAGAATTTATCTTCCGAATTAAAGGTCAGTGCCATTTACAATTCGTGATATGCGTTTATTAAATTTTAATTGTTGTACGTAATTTTTATATATATTTCTTTTTTAATTTGCGAGATGGAATATTCTCTACTTTTATTTCTCTTAAACACGTTATACGAATCGTTTTAATTCTCCCCGTCTTTTTTATTCGCGGAAAACTGCGGACAGCGAGGACGAGCGCAATAATAATCGTGGCGAGCCGACAGGCCGGGTCGTTCTTTGATTGGCGCGCGAATGGTCGTGCACGCGGCTTCCCTAATGAGTGGTTAGTTAATTGCTGGTGGTAATGGAGCGGCAGGAGAGAAAGGAGTCCGATAAAGAGCCACTACCACGGGGTGACGACGCGGTGCGACACAATTCAATTTAATAAACAGCGAGGCGGGCAATAATTCCGCGTCGTAAAAGCACGTGGGACACGCACGTGAGTAAAACCAGCGCCGGCCGGTGCACGCGCGCGCGTACCAGGGGTTAAAAGGTGATCGGGGCCACTCGGCTGATTTTAATTAAAACACCCCGTTGGATAGAATCCGCGCGCACACCTGCGTACGAGCATCGGCGAAACGAAATCGAAGATTAAAGTAGAATCTATTCATTTATTAATATAAGTAGGCCTTAATCTTTAAAAGAAAAAAAGATCCTGGCAGATATCTTGCACTTCGAGAAAAAAAAAGTGAATGTTGCGAAATGATAAATTTCTACCGTTCTCAAATGATTATTTTAAACATCGCTAATATATGCAGATACATAATTATTAGATACACGCGTAGTTTCATCATCACAAATTTATGCAAAACTGTTTCAACGAATGGAATTCGTGCGTATTTCGTAATATTTTATATATTTTGCCCGAGAATTGGACCTGGGTACAGAAAAGTTTACTGTCGCGATCGATGGCACGGCTACGTACATATAGATAAATAGTTAGCGCGCAGTTAAGTCAGCAATTTATATCGTAACAGAACGCCCGCTGCGCACGAACTTTCGAATCGAGATAAAGAGGTGATTTTGCTTGCCGACGTCCATAAGTCATTCGCAAGATTACTAATACTCTCGTTCACTCGCGTGAATCCGCAAAGACGTTCCATCGAGTCACCGAGATAGAGAAACGCGATATTGGCAACGCAAACAATCATAAGCGAAGCATGAATCGTCGCCGTGATTTAAAAATTAAGTCAAACAAATTTTTTTCTTTTTCTTTTTCCGACGTACAGCATCGAGCTAAAGTAATTGCTCTTTATCAGGTTCTAATAGTAAATAACTGAACTTCTTCTTTCCAACGTTAAACGAGAAAATAAGCTCGCGAACGAGAGATCAAAGGCGAACTGAATTCGCGAGTCGTTCGCGTCTTCGAAGTTTTAAGCTCCGTGGCTCTTCGACGGCGACGTGGTTGTCGCCGACGTCGATGTCGTCGGTACCGACAAAAAGCCAAGTACGAGCAAAGGGGATGGGGAGAGGGAGAAGAAGACGGAAAAAGAGCCGGGTCGCCATAACTACAAATTGCATCGTTACACGCAAATTACGCGATTATTCTGTGCGAGCCAACCACCGGCGACCACGCAGTATATGTGAGCTCCGTGGCAGCGAAAGAGCAACGAAAGAAAGAGAACGTAAGAAACACCGAGCGAGCACGATGTAGATGAAGGAAGAAAGCGAGAGAAAGAGAGAAAGCTCGCTCGTACACAACTACCGTTTATACTTTCAGATTGTAGCTTGCGAGGTTCGCCGCGAGCTCAAATTGCTCGCGTCATTGAATTTTCATTGCTAGTCCTTCGTGGCATGCCACGGCGCGTACCGAGTGCCAACTCGCGACAGGACAAATCCCCGCGTACGTCGATGTGGAGAGAATGTCTTAATCCCTCCAGGACGTTTCGCTGCTTCAAGCTGGACGATCGTATTCGATCGGATTCACCTAATTAAGGTCCCATTTGCGACGAAAGGGTATTTATGGTTTATTAACATTGCGTAGACGGGGCTCCGTTATTGCTTTTCGTGGCGCTCTGCAAAAAAAAAAAAAAAAAAGATGCCGCCTGGAGGGTCTTCGGAGGCCGGATCGACTTATTGCCGCGCCTAATGAGAAGTTGATTTAATTTTAATAGATCGCGTCGCCAGTCGCCACGGTAATTACCGTCGCAGAACCGACGTCCTCGTTGGCGCGCGAATCTGCGGCAATTGATCGATTCGCACTTAGCCGTGACGCACGACGTTATCTCTCGATGTGCGTGAAGAATAGGTAAATCTAGCAAAATTAAAACTCCGCGAGTGTTGAGTAAAGAAAATTGCACGAGACGAATGGAGATAACCTAGCGTGTCGTTTAGTTAATAATACATTTGCAGATATTATAGATACAAATAACTGGTATATTTAAATTAAAAAGTAGTAATTTTTTATTTCTTTCCGCGTAATCGCGTTTCAATAATTTCTTCTTTACGTATCTGTTAGATTCCTCAACAGTCTAAAAAGAACAATTGTACGTATCGATTTTGTAGTTAAACCAATTACTTTTTTATTTTTTTATTTTTACACCTGTGGCAAATTCGATAAGTAGTATCGTTCGTGAGTAGATTAATTTAACAAGAGCTGGAATCCAGCAAAAGAAGGATAAAATGCGTTAGACAGCTCGACATTGCATCTCAATAAGAAGCAAGCGACTCATATGAGAAGATCGCGAGAAAATAACTATGCTCGCGAAGAAACGAGTAAAAAGGATCCAGGAATGTGCGCGAGAGTCGGAAAAGGGAATCTGAGAATGGAATGTAGTGAAACACGTAGGGAAAGAGTGATGAGGAAATATTAACTTCTCCCCGAGTTCCTTTTTAATTTCTCTTTGAACAAATAACGATATGCATTTTATAGCGTTGTGTACTTTAGCTTATTGTAACGTGCGCAATATCAAAAGTGTTCGAAATCAAAATATTCCGTACGGCAAATTTTATCAAGTTTCGCTCTGATACTAGTAATATCTTTCAGCGAAACGTTCAATTACGTTTATTCAACGTTATAGAAATCTTTTAATAATCTGATATATTTATTAATTTTGGTTTTATTTTATTGGCGTAATTTTTTTTTTTTTAATTTCGAGTATTAATATTCCCGTTTTTTAAATATTGGTTTAATATATAACATGATATTGTTTATCTTTCTTCTTATTTAAAATCAGATACGAGATACGTTATATTATACATAAAAGTTCGCAAAGCAAGTCATTAATTCTGGAAAAAAGAAAAAAAGGGAAAATGTAACGTTATTAACATACGAAAGTAAGCATTACAATTGTGCCAATAAACCACCAGGTGTTTCATGCACGTTTTTCTTGCAACAAGCATTTCCGCTTGTCATTATGCGTTCACAATCGCTTAGTAATCTCGAGGACATCGCGCGATTTAACATTTCGGAGGATCATCATTAACGGTCTCCTAAATGGTTTAATTAAGGACTCGCCGTACGCGCGCGATGAGTCACACGAAAATTCGCGATTTTTCCTGAAAAAAAAAAAGGAAAAAAAAAATTGCAAAGGACGATTAACGTACAGTCATCAGCGATGAGACACGAGTCGAACGGACCATGATACGCGATTATGCCAAAGAGAATTGACTGATCGTGACTCACGATTGCACTGTCGCGATGCCGTGACTCTGCAAAACGCTTTGGCACTCGCAGACTTTGGACATTATGAACGCGTTTAAAAAAAAAATACGAGACATAAAATGTCCACAAGTATTTGCAACATAAACATTGCTGAAGATGTGTGCTACTGGCATTACATTTATTTCCATAATTACGTGTTTTGTTTTACCTCAATATACAAGTTTTTATAATATTACATAATTCCATATTGATATACCGGTCTAAATAAAAAAAAATTAAAAAAAAAAAAAAAGAAGCGCGGAAATGAATCGTTATTTATTTCACTGCTGTATTATCTTGACTAAAATAATGACAAGTTTTCTTAAATGATACATATTAATTAGACGACATAATTTTAGACACGAAAAATGTGAATCGCGCCGTATTAATCAAGCTTCACGCGAGCGTGGATGATAGTCGAACGTATTCATCATCGTTGATCGATAAGTTGAAGACCATGTGTTAGGATTTCGTTTCGATTGTTTCTCTTTTCTTTTCCCTTTTTTTTTTTCGCAGGATGAAGCGCTAATCGCGCTTCGATATCGTCGACGAAAGCGTAGCGAAATCGATCGCGAGCGATCGCCGCTGAGGATGTCCGCGGCGAGACGTGAGTCACGACGTTCGGAACGAGCGACTTTGTGGCGAATAATGACGGTAATTATAATAATAAGACCGACAAGATATGCAAGCGGTGGTATTAAGGCCAAGGGATAACGATAGCGGACCGCGCTCTTCTACCTTATAACCGCCACATCACGAGCTTCCCTTCATTATGATCTCGTTTCGCATGTTACGTTCTTAATTATTTGTCCTTGGGAGGTAGAAGACGATAGAGTGAATTAGCAAACGTTTCCGGTTTGTTGTGCTCATCGGCGAATCTATTAAGAAAACGCTAACATGCGTGGGAAATGATGACAAGGTTTAAACGTTTCTAGTATGTGTCTTTTCCAAAAGCAATTATATCAAAAATAAAATTAAAATTAATCGTAATATTTCATGATTAAATATACATTTTATTTAACATAATTTTCAAATCTTCTTTCCCACATTAAGTTTTAAATAAATAAATTAAAAAAATGTAGGATAACGAAAAATAAATATATCTGCAACCAAGTCTGATCGTTCACTTTCCGTACACGTTAGTTTCCAAAATTTCAGCGGACGCTCGATAACATTTCGACTGTTTAACAGCGAGAGGGGGACGAATGGCAAGAAGAACTCTTTTTACCGTGCAGGAAGAGAAGTGGCGCGCGATTCGGTCAGTAACGTTTCGACTCGGTCGCGTAAAATTAACGACATTGTTATAATTAATTAGCTCGGCCAGACCGACGGCGAAGCGGCGGCTAGATAGCGGCGGTGTGCGAGAGCGCGAGGTTCGTTAGCAGGATAATTGGTCACAGAGGATGCGTCCAGGTAAGTCGCGCCTTGGTAATTCTATGCTCGACGCGATATACATATATATATATCTATATATATGTATATACACACGCGTACAGACCCGGTGCCGTGTCCGACGTCCTGGCGATGTAAGACCTTGCCGCTGGTGCATGCTCTTAGAAACAACCACAAGCTACCCAAGACACGGCACATTGCATCGTACCCGAGTGGAAGGAAACATAACTTACATCAACTATTCTCTCCTTCTCGTTCGCTTAAGTATTTTTTTTTCTTAATTCAGTTTAAAAAAAAAAACCATAATTATAATCGTTCTTTTCATATAAACATATAGATTATAAGCGACGCCTCGCACTTGATTTGTTTCCCCCCCGCGAGATTTCTAAATAATTGAGTTATTACATTTCTATATACGTCGCCTTTCTTTTAAATGTAACTTTAATCGTTTTCACTTTCATATTTTGCTAATCTCATTTCCTGAAGTCAATTTTACCGATGGAGATTACTAGATAAGATCTCTCTCGGGATCCTCGATGGTTCATAGATAAGTTTTCACAATTCGCTGAATAGCGCGATGCCTAGATATAGTCGGCAGTAAAAAGCATTGTTCATTAAAAGTCACGAATACGCTCGCGTGTCCTCCCGTCGAGTTTTACCGCTTTTACCTTATGCCCTCGATCCTCGAGATCCGCGACGATCGAGAAATACACGTCGGGGATTCTCTTCTAGAGAGAGATGAAACGCCGTTCAACGATATCGAGCAGCGCACATAGTTACCGATTAGAAAGTCCGACTCTTGTGAATACGCTGTTCGTGTAAGATAGTGCTTAGCGAGCGTCTCAGCGAGATCAAACGCCACGTCGCGACGTGATTCGAGGCTCGCCTTGTGTTCCGGAACGTTACCTCGATCGCGCGGCGAATATCATATAGGTACTCTACTTTCGTTTCATACGTAATGCCTGCGGGATAATTGCTACGTGCGACGTGTCCCTATTTACATCCAGCTGATTAAAATATACAGGCGTAAGTATCAAAATGCGTTAAGTAATTTTTCATCTAACCTGGGTAATCGTTCTAATTATTGGTAATAAATGTCATTAAGGAAAATGAGTTGATTGAATCTGTAATTTGCAGTATTAAAACGTTCGAAGAAAAAAAAAGAGAGAAAATCTAAAACGTCTAATAACAATTATAAATAATTATCTCTTTCTCATTTCTTTTTTTTTACAAATAAATATAAAAAAAAATTTTTTTTTTAAATTCGTTAATTGTACATTTAACAAGACAAAATGCATTGCAATTAGAAAAAAAATTTCATTATCTTACTATTTTAAATCCACAAAAATTATCCGACCTTTTTTCCATCCGCGCAAAATCATCTTCAAGTATATCAGCCTTTCCTCTTCGTATCATACCCTTTACAACGTCGGAAAGAGACCGCGTCATTGCATGATTTGATGTGATCACGTTAATCAAAACGCCGGCGGCCCGTCACGAAGATCCGCGCCGTTTCATTTTCGCGAAACACTCGTGCTAACCGCGAAAACGTATGCCTCAGGTAGAAACGAGATTAATAAAGATTAGCAAAGTCGAAATAATACAGTATGATCTTGTTAGAACGATTAGCCCGCGGGTCGCTCCGGCTTCTTCCTTCCGCGCGTTTCAAACGTAAGTCCGTAAGTAAGCGTAAGACTCGCTTAAGGCGCAAGGGAGCGAAGTACCGCGAAGAAGATAGGAAGCCCCTCGCGAATGTACCTCCGACCGGAATCAAGTTTCCACCCCGAACAGAACAGTGAAACTTTTCGGTATATTTATAAATGGCAAGCCTAATGCGGCGAATCGAATAAGAGCTTGACACACGTTTGGAATATCCTCCTTTACGCGGAAAATAAAAGTGTAACGTATTTTACAAGCCTTGCGTAAGATATAAAGATTAATAAAAAAATTTTTAATAAATATTTTACGTAAGGAATCGAGGCGTGGGAAACACGGGAGTTGGATCTTACGCTGTCAAATATAAAGCCGGGGAAAGAAACCTAACTTTCACATTTGCTTGTAACCAAATTTACAAAAACGATTTTGCTTAAACAAAATCGTGAAAGCGGAAAACCTTTTTTTTTTTATCGCGCGAAAGGTATGTGTGTACTGTGAACGTAATGGGATTAAAAATGGCTTTAATTTTCTCGATACATTTCCGATTCCACTCGCTTTCCTGAGGCATCCGCAACGCCGAGGAATATCGTGCCAGATTTTCACGAGACAATTACTCTTAATCGTTTTTTAGAAATATATGCCCTTGCCCATTTTACTCTCCGCTCGTTATATTCGCCATTGTTGACGTAATTATGTCAAAATAGTTTGGGTTTATAATTTGCTAGTACGCGCTGAGGGGAGACTGGAAAAGGGTTCGGCTGTGTGAAAAGATAAAAACCCGTAGCACGTATAATATGTATAATAAATATCGCTCTCCGCGATCGTGCTGCGTTCACAAAGGTGTAACGTGACTCGTACAGAATGTACGTCACTCCACGACAAATAGTATTTCTGTCTTAAAGACCAGTTTACTCGTGCCGCGCGTAATTACTATAATCAAAATCATATGGACATGGATTCTTAAGTAATGTTTGCCTCGACCACGTACGTTCGTATGGAATTCGTCATGTAATAACGGCGCATTGTTCGAAATGTGAATGGTCCCGTGGAAGCCATTTCTGAAATTTTATTAAATTAATTGTGATGTAATAAATATAAATTTAATATTCTTAGTACCTTGCGTGGTATTAATTTGCTTGAAATATTATAACGTGGACTTTCAAAAGTAGAATAATAATAAATTCTTTAAGCAAATTTTTTAAATTTGTCTTACAATCGAAATAAATGAAACATCTGATGTTGTAACATAATTAATATAAATATATGTCACGCGTTATGTATATCTACGTCAAAAGGTTGAATGAAATGGTAATTTGAACAAATAAGACGATGTTATATGTATTTAATTGAACAATTAATTGACTCGATTAATAATTCGAAAGCACGATCGCCAAGATACAAATTATGCGCTTCAATCGCAATTCCCACCGTAGTTACGCCACGATTTCATTCACAGCGACATTTCCCTCTCCCCGAGAACAAATAAATGTAATCGGCTGTATCCTCTGGGAACGACATCGAATACTCTCTCGTCACTCTTGTGGAGTGCAAGGACGAACGTTCAAGGCCGCGAACGGTTCACCGCAGCTGGAGAACACTCGCGTCCACCGAAAACCTATCTCAAAAAAACACAGAGACACACAGGTGTGCCGATGTTCTCGAAAATTAGGGAGTTGGTGCCGTGGCAGAGATAATGACAGGGTTCAACGTAGCCAGCGTGTGAAACAATGCTCCGCGTTTGCCGTTACGTGAAAGAACACCGTAGCAATTGAGCCTCGAACTCATTCATAAAATTTGCAACTCGCCCGTCGATTTACGACCCTTTTTAAGAAGTTTCTTTATATATTCTATATAATTAAATTTTTTTTTCCCCGCATGCAAATCAGTAATAAATTTAACTGTGGAATTAAATGTAAAAATATAATAAATAACGGAAGCAAGGTATCGCAAAAAAAAAAAAGAATTATGAGCGAAAACATTAAAGTTATGGAATATGATAATTAACATGGCTTAAGAAAGCTTTGCATCGAAGATTAAGAGAAAAAAAAATTGAAGGTCGGATGTAAACGCACATGAATAAACAGTTTAATGCGTGACAATTATACAGCTCGCTAAATTTTTCTTTCGAGGCGTAAGAAATGTTGGTCTAACGCACAAGCTTAAGCTGTCGGCAAATATTAGTCTAACACAGGCCTAAAAGTCGGTGCTTGGTAGCACCGATGCCAGAAACGGACGGCCGGTGTCTCCGATCC